>NC_092376.1:115868782-116178673 GCF_030028105.1 Mobula birostris
TGCCTGGTCACGTGTACTCACAAACATATCCTTGGCTGGAATTTTATTAGCATCTCTTGTTATTTGGAAGATACTCAGTCCAATGTCGCTTCATTCCATTATCACAAACCACATAAATCCTTTACTCTCTTCCTGTTCACATATTGGCTTTCCTTACATTCTGTGGCTAAGCCTTTGGACATCACAATACAAAAGGATGCCACCATGTGTATACCCTATATCCTAATGTGGGGAAGAAAGACAGAAGAATTTGTATTTATTTAAAGTCTTTCACAATCTTAGTTTGTGTCAATGATGCTTTTTGAAATATAGTCACTTTATTTTGCAAGAAATACAGCATTCAATGTGTAATCAGGCAAAGGGCCACAAATAGAAATGTGATAATAACCAGATAATTTGTTACTCTCTAAAATTGTCTTGTGGATAAATATTGTTCATGACACCAGTGAAATTTCTTTTCCTTGAAATATAGCCATAGTTATTCTTTATGTCCACCAAAACCAGAAAAAGCTTCTGTTTAATGCTTAGTCGAAAAGCAAGAAGACAGAGGAGAGAGAAGGTAGCAATTCTAATTATAGTTAGTCAAGTAAAGCCAACAGGACCATTCTTGGCTTCCAAACGCAGGTCATTCAACATAAGCACAATCTATGTGCCAGGCCATAGACAAGTCTGAAAAAGAAGATGGGCACTTTAAAACTGACACATTATCAGAACAGGTCGGCAAGCATAGATGCAATGAGAATCTGAAACTTACAGCAAGCAATAGTGGAATAACAACAAATTGAAAGCTTTAATTACAAGGAATGCATCATTCAGTAAAATGTGAAGACGCTTGCAAAATTGGCCATTGCAAAGAAGGACCAGCAATCTGAAGTAAGTGCAAATAACAAACTACCATCAAAACAAAACATATTCAAAGTTCAAGTTCAAAGTATATTTATTATCAAAGTATGTATGCAGTATACAACCCTGAGATTCGTCTTCCCCACAGACAACCATGAAACAAAGAAAACCATTTTCAAAGAAAAACATCAAACCCCACACCCCCAACACACAAAAAAATCATTCAGTTGGCAACAAAAAAAGCAAAAAATACAGAATATAAAACACAAAATCAAAAGAGTGCAGGTATGCTCAGTTCAGCTCAGTGTTCATTACCTACAGGTCACCCTGATTCAAAATCACTCAAAATAGCAACAAATAAAGGAGCCACCAGAAACCAGAAACACATCATAACGTGAACTACAGAATGCAATCAATCCACAAACAGCATTGAGTAAACCTTGCCCAAGACCCAGAACTCCAGCACCATCTCTAACAGCATTCAAGGGGAGAAAGACAATTCAAACACAGGGAGCTTCTTACGGAAGCAGTGAGCAAGAGGGAGAGAGACCGTCACACACAGACACCTTCCTCTGGTAGCAGTGATCGAGAGGCTGATAGATGGCGCTGGATACCCGCCCGTCTAATGCACTCAGCTCGATGATTTCAGTCTTCCTCAGCAAGGAATGAAGTCAATCATGGGCTCGCGCCCTGCCTTCAGGCTTCTTGGCCCCAAGACCACATGCCTCACAGAATGCTCTGGTAGACAGCAATGTGTCAGATCAGTCAATTGGCCCAAAAACACACCACCAAAATGTGGATCACAGGCTCCAACTGTGGCAGATCCATATTTGAAAGAAAAAAAAAAGATGTAAAAGAAGTGAAAGGGGTAGTTTCGTGAACTGTCTGGTGGATGTCACCGTAGGTAGCGTTGTTTGCTAGCACCATCTTCTTCTGGTAGAAGTTAGTAGTAAATATTATCTTTCAAATTTATGTGAGAAATTATGTTGAAAGATTAACACATTTCATTTTACTTATGCTTGATCAGATTTGCTTTACTTATTTGTCACATGTACATCAAAACATCAAAACGTGTAGTTTCATTTGCATCAAATCTAATCAGCTGGGGGCAGCCCACAAGTGTTGCCATGCTTCTGGCGCCAACATAGCATGCCCACAACTTACTAACCCTAACCCCGTACCTCTTCAGAATGTGAAGGGACGCCAGAGCACCCGGAGGAAAGCCATGTAGTCATGGAGAGAACTCCTGACAGACAGCGACTGTATTTGGACCCCATATGGTGATTGCTGGCACTGTAAAACAGTTACGTTAACCACTACACTATGGTGCCATCCTTACATAATAAGTAAGATGTATGGTCTTATCTTACTTATTATGACAAAGAAGGCAGCCGTTCAATCCTTCGGGTTCATGACATTTGCAGCAGAGGAACCCTATTAGTCCCCCTGCTATTATTTCCTTGTACCTCATCATATTTTATTCCGATGTCTATAAAATCCCCTGTGATTCTTTTAACACTTACCTACGCTAAAGAGTAATCTTCAGTAGCCAGTTAATTTACAACTACATCTTTGGCATGGGTTGTGTGAGGGGTGGGGGGAGGAACAAATGTAACCATTTGAAACCCACACAATCATAGGAAAACATGGCCAGATCAGCTATGATCTGATTGAATGGCGGAGCAGGCTTGACAGGCTGGATGGCCCATTCCTGCTCCTATTTCTTATGCTCTTTCTTTCTTTCTTTTTCAATCTTTTTATTAATTTCATAGAATGAAAACATAACAAGCAAAAATACAAGTAGTAGGAAATACATTGTTACATTTAAAATGAGTAATTGTAAAACCAAATAGTAAAAATTAACAAAGCTCCCAATCGTGCAGAATAATAATGAATAATACAAAGCAAAAAAAAAACTGAAGAAAAATCATGAAAAAGAAAAGAAAAAGAAGAAAAAAACAAACCCCATCCCCCAAAAAATTAAACTAAACAGAATTAGTCAACTAAACTAAAAGACTTGGGCAATACTAACAACTTGAAAATGGGAAAGAAGAAAACCTTAGTGTCGACAACTCCATTCCTCTCAACCGACAGTACAGAGAAATAAAACAAGTTTGGAAATGGTCAAATTACATCAAATGAAAATGTTGAATGAATGGCCTCCAAGTTTTTTCAAATCTAATGGAAGGGTCATAAACCGCACTTCTAATTTTTTCCAAATTCAAACCTACCATCGTTTGTGAAAACCAATGAAATACCGTAGGAGGGTTAATCTCTTTCCAATTCAGCAAAATTGATCTTCTAGCCATTAAAGTAAGAAATGCAATCATCCTACGTGCTGAAGAGGTTAGATAATTTGAATCTATCACTGGTAATCCAAAGATAGCAGTAATTGGATGAGGTTGTAAGTCTATATTCAAAACCGTTGAAATAATATCAAAAATGTCTTTCCAATATTTTTCCAACAAAGGACATGACCAAAACATGTGAGTTAAAGAAGCTGTCTCGGAATGACATCTATCACATATAGGATCTATATAAGAATAATAACGAGATAGTTTATCTTTAGATATATGAGCCCTGTGTACTACTTTAAACTGTATCAACACATGTTTAGCACATATAGAGGATAAATTAACCAATTGAAGAATTTTTTCCCATTTTTCAATCGTATAATAATGTTAAGTTCACTTTCCCAGTCAGCTTTAATTTTATTGGAAACATCAGGACATAAATTCATAATTATATTATATATAATTGCTACAACACTTTTCTGAGAGAGATTTAAATCTAAAATTTTTTCCAAAGTGTCCATTGGATATGGGTGTGGAAAATTAGGAGAAACAGTAATTAAAAAGTTTCTAATCTGTAGATATCTAAAAAAGTGAGATCTGGGTAAGTTATATTTATTAGAAAGTTGATCAAAAGACATGAAACAATTATCCAGAAATAGATCACGAAAACATATTATACCTTTGGTTTTCCAATCAAAGTAATCTTGATCCATAGTGGAAGGTTGAAAAAGGAAATTAGATATAATAGGACTTGCTAAAATAAATTGATTAAACCCAAAAAATCTTCGGAATTGAAACCATATACGTAAAGTATGCTTAACTATTGGATTATACATTTGTTTATACAATTTAGAAGAAGTAAAAGGAAGCGAAGTTCCTAAAACCGAACCCAAGGAAAACCCTTGTAATGAATTACATTCAAGATTTACCCACTGTGGATTTAAAGATACATCCAAATCTCGTAACCAAAATTTTAAATATCGAATATTAATTGCTCAATAATAGAATCTGAAACTCTTATGCTCTTAAAACGTGCATGTTCCACATAGACACAGCCACCGTCAGAGTCCAACTTGCATCACAGGAGCTGTGAAGCAACAGCACTAAATGCTGCACCGTTGTCTCAGCATCTGAAAGCATCATTCTCTTCCATCTATTAGACTACGTCCAAGACTCACTTAATGATGGAAGACACAAAGACGTCATTTGTGCCACATCTACATCATTTTGCATCTGCATCTAATCTACATCATTCCTTACCAGTAGGGTGGAAATCCAAGCACAACTTCCTGATTTAAAATTAATTCTTTCTACCAAAATGAATAATGCCAACATTTAGAAATCAGGAGAGGCAGGTAATACCAGTAGTGCATGAATTGAATCTGGCAAATGATAATTTAAGTTATATTTAACAACTTGCCTTTCTAATAAGGTGTGAGAAATCCTGAGTGGGTTTGTGCTGTGGGGGTAATTGTGTGTGATGAAAGGTGGGACTGGTGGAGTGGCTGTCGAATGCTTCTTCCGCCTGGTCACATGCTTATCATCACTTTTCAATAGTTTTGAGTGAAATTTACACCAACATAATTAGTGATTTAGCTAAGTTGGTCTAGGTAGAGTTCTTTCTCCACTTGAGCTTCTTCTGTTATCCCATTCACCATACCTTTCTATTTATGCACTGCATTTTGGAGACAAAAAATGTCCTTCAATTCCTGTATTTGGCTTTAGTTAATTAACTATCATTAAAATAGTTCTTTTCTCTCTCCTCAATTTTCCCACAGCCATATGCTGGAGAACAATCCTAGGCAACGCTGAGGATTCTAAGCAACTCATATGAGCAGGAAAACATACGGCCACAACGGTGCTAAGAATCCAAGCACTAGATCTTTTTTCAAGAGTCCAACACGAAGTTGGACACATCATCTATAATTGTAATCAATCATTTGTCATTGACTACCTTTACAAATATGCTTCTTTGCTTTCTGAGAGGCATTTAAGCCTGATTTGGACCAGGTATTGTCCCTTTTGTAGACTGTGGCACACCACTCTGACATCTATCTCTAGCAGCCTTTCATGGTATCACAGCCAGAGGTGAACACCTCAGATGTGTTAGTGCATCATCCACTGGATTTGGGCAACACAGATTATCTGTGCAGCGCTTTCATTTCTCAACAAAGCTCATGGCATTTTGACTAATCTTCAGAATCTGATTTTGGTTGGCTCAAGTTAGTTATGCCACAACAATTGTGAACCTATAGATGCTATCGTTTCGGTCATGCACCTGCCCTGACACATCTAGAAAACAAGGACACTTATGTCAGAATGCTCTATCTGGATTTCATTTTGGCATTCAACACTATTGTCTCACAGACGCTGGTGAACAAACTCCTACTCTTCAGTCTAAATACACCACTATGCAACTGGGTATTGGACTTCTTATGTTTTCTAACTCCAAAACATAAAAGTAATTGAAAGAAAAACAAGGGGAGACTGGGAGAACATGTATGCTTTGTTTTTACTCTCATTGAGGTGCTCAATTCTATTTTAATTAACTTGCCATTCACTTCTGGTGTAAGCCATATTGTTTATCTCTTGTTAGTTTTCACATTCTAAATCTCAAGGCTACCTAGTCCTGTGTTACTCTCATCATTATCAAAATTTTTATCAACAGCATGTAGATTTGTGCTCTTTTTGAAACTACAATTTGACATTTTTACTTTTTCTCTTCCCTGTGCAGACTATTTATATTTGTCTGCCTGACATGCTCCTTGTATGTGTCCTACTTTGTTGCATTTTCTGCAAGTTTCACCTTTAAACCTGCATTGGTCTGGTGTATGTGAGCTCGTGCCACAATTGTCACACAATTTGTTTAGCCAGGCCTGTTTCTGCTTAGACATTGCAATGTTATTCACACTCATTTTCATTCCTGACTGCAGCTCACTTGTGTCTCTGTCTGACTTTTCCACTGATATGCTGTAGCTATTTCAACTGCTCATTTAAATATAAATTGTGCTTCAGTTAGGAGCACTTTTTGAACGTTTTCTTGGAAGATTCCAGAAACTAAACAACTGTCTGTGCCTCATTCAGTCTATAACTTAACTGGCAAAGCTCAGATAATTTCTTTAGTTCTGCCACATAAGCTGAAATGGACTCCCTTTCCTTTTTATTCCATTTATGAAATCGAAAACATCCTGCAATCAACAATAGCTTTGGTTCTAAATGTTCCTACATTACTTTCATGATATCAGTAAAGCTAACTTCAGCTGGTTTGGTTGGAGAAGTCAAACTTCCAAGCAAACTGTATGCTCTTCCACCTAATGCACTCAGCAAAACTGGTACTCACTTTTCATTGGCTATTTCATTGACTTTGAAGTCCTGCTTAATTCACTCAGCATACAATATCCAGTTATCTTTTATGGAATCAAAAACATCTATCTTTCTAATATAGCCAGCCATTTCTACTTTTATTTTATTTATGATCATTATCACCCTGTCTTCATTGTTTACGAACCTGTGAATTTGTCCATTTTCTGCCTTTTTTTTAAACTCAGTGATCTCTGTCCCTTCCAAAAGAAGCATGTGCTGACTGTTTATTTCACTTAACCATTTCTCGTTGCAATTTTTTTTAACTCAAACATCTCACTGTGCTTCAACAGGTAATTCTTGCAATTCTCTCTTGAAAAAATTAGCAGGCATGAAATGGGGAGCTAATGCTCACACACTTAGATCAACTGCCCTAGCACTCTGCTATGCACCTGCAGAATACTGTAGACCTGTGTGGGGCAGATCAGCCCATGTGAAGAAAATAGACCGTGTGTTTAACGAAGCCTGCCGGATAACCACGGGCACACTGCGCCCCAGACCCACTAACATCATTTACAGACTTGTAGGCATTGCTCCCCCAGAGATCCGAAGACACACTACAACAAAAATTGAAAAAGGTAAACAGAACTCGGATCCACAGCACCCACTACATCATCATGTGCCAGTTTCCAACCCCAAACATACAGGATTAACCTCTGGCAACAAACAGAAGCCGGAACCCCACCAAACAATACAGTGCAAGACCCCATAGAAATGTTACCAGACGGGGCATTGCTTGACAGATGGAAGTGGTGCACTCTCAACAGAGCGAGAGCGGGAGTTTGTAGGATGGGAGACAATATGTGAAGTGGGGTTTAAAGACCAGAGAATCCTGTGAGTGTGGTGAAAGGGTGCAGAACATTGAACACGTTCCGCGCAATTGCCCACTTTCACCTGATTTAACTGACACTGACCTGCTCAACGTCAACCAAACACTAGAGTGGCTGTCTGTCTGGTGTGACAAGCTACGATGAACAGGTAAGTATTCATCTTGTTTGTTTAAAACATCTTTATCGCCACTTTCATTTTTTGTAACTCCGAAACATAAAGCTAATTGAAAGAAAGACATGAGGAGACCGGGAGAATGTGTAAGCTTCATTTTTACTTTTAATGGGGTGCGCACTTATGATGTGGTGGCTTAATGACATATGCCATTCACGTGCTTTTACATATAACCCGTAATTAATTATTTAAATGAACAAGAATTCTTAATCAAATGTATTTACAATATTACTCAAATACTACTGAAATATTAAATACCCAATAGACTTTCTAACGAGCAGACCTTAGATAGGCAGGATGCACAACCAATCCCCCTCCCCATCATCCTCAATATGGGTGCCCCCCCCCAGGAAAGTGTGCTGGGCCCATTGCTGCAGGTGACAGGCAAATAACCTCTTACCCAATGTCAACAAGACAATGAAGATGGTTATCGACTTCAGGAGAACTCGCACCATTCACACACCTCTTTATGTCAGCAGTACAGTCGTGGAAACTGTGAGCAGTTTCAAACTCCTAAGACTGAACATCTCGCACAACCTCTCATGGCTCAAGAACACATCCTGCATTACCAGGAAAGCTCACCAACAGCCCTACTTTCTGAGGAGGCTGAAGAGAACTGGACTATGCACATCTATACTCAGGACATTCTACAGATGTGCATTAGCAAGCATCCTAACAAGTTGCATCATTGCTTGGTACGGAAACTGCACTGCTGCAGACAGGAACGCTCTACAACGGGTAGTCAAAACTGCCCAACACGTCACTGGCACCAGCCTAACCACTGTCAGGCAGCACATTCTGGAATGAGTAACAGTGTGACTGTGCTGCCCCCTGCAGTTCAGATCCATGTGAGGTATTCTGCAAGAAATGCATAACAGAAATATAGTGGATTCCGGTTAATTGGACCATTGGTTCATCAGGGCAGCTGCTTATTTAGGCCAACTCTTAAAGAACAAAAATATATCAAGAAAATTGCCAGGATTCCCTTTGTTTTTTTGGGACATAATGTCACTTAATTGGGGCAGGGCACTATTGCTGAATAGTTTCTAACTAGCATCAGTTCTGTATGTTTGAGTTTCATCACTGATAGTTGACGAGGAATAGACAGTAAGACAATTCAGGACTGTTCTGCTCAATGCAGTTGTAAGCGTTCAAGCTTGAAGATGCCAGAAACGGCTGGGAGTGAAAATGAAACAATTTCACTACTTCAAAAAGTTAGAAACTACGAAGAATCTGAGGGTACCAACAATCATCTTGAGTGTTACAATGTAAATGAAGATTTGGAAGATGCAATCATCAATATGAAAGCAGTCCTATCTGCACTGATCATGTTCATTTACAGTCAAAAAGAACATGATGTGGATGAATTCTTCTGCTGATATGTATTAGGAACTGATACACAGTTTTATAGTACTGCCATAGTATTCATAGTGCTCTAATTTGTTCTGTATTTCATTTAAATATATAATTTGTTACTCAGTTTGTTTTTAGTCCTTTTGTAAATATTTCCATGGAACTTCAGCTAATTGGGGCAGCCGCTTCATTAGGCCAAAATGTGCTGGTCCTGATATGTCACAATTAATTGGAATCTACCGTACTCTCTAAGACATCTGTATAGTATAATACTGTTGCTGCCTTTTGGCTGTCTTCCTCAACTGACACCTGAGTATCTTTGAGCTGGTCTGAAGAAAATGGCAATATGAAGATATTATTATGGTTGATTGCAGCATGGGGGATATTAGCCTTTTGCGTGAAACTATTTTAATCGAGTGGTCATGAGAAGGTTTAAAGGCTGAATGATGTTGAAGTAGTCTCTGGGATTAAGGTACAGCGTGGAGATGCTGCCCTCTGCTGCTCAGTTCAATCTCAATACCCAAACTATATAACCAAATCGCATTCATGACAGCCAATATTCATAGAGGTATATGTATGTAAAATTGGCTTCAGTAAGTCATATTCCACCCCCCACCCCACCTCTACTTAAGATCCTGGAATCACTACTGAATTTTTAAGGATAATGATTTTGTTGTAACAAACCAAATTCTGTTTCTATCATGTGCCTTTTTAGGATTTGCCAAGAATGTTAATTGATATTTATGGATATTGCCATTCACAGTTCCTCCCATCCTTATGTGAAGACTTGTGATCTTTATCTTGTGTGAAGGTAGCTGAAGGGATGATGGTGTGGAGGTTTGTCATTGGACAACTGTTCTGCTTTTTTAATATATGTGTATAAATCAGGTATTACACACTGAACTACAGGGGATTCCGGATAATTGGGCTATTGGATAATCAGGGCAGCAGCTTATTTAGGACAACTCTTAAAGAACAAAAGTAAGTCAAAAAATTTGCCAGGATTCCCTTCATTTATTTGGAACACTATGCCACTTACTTGGGGCAGAAGACTGTTGCCAAATAGGTTCTAACTACTGTCAGCAGCACAAACTTGTTTGGCTGTTACAACGTGCTTAGTGCGATCAGTTTTTAAACAGCGTCTCTTATACGTGTTTATGTTCAAAAAGCAGCGATTTTTGTCACTGATCGTTGACGAGGAATAAGAAGTAAGACAATTCAGAACTGTATTGCTCACTGCGGTTTCAAGCGTTCAGGCTTGGAGATGCCAGAAACGGCTGGGAGTGAAAATGAAACAATTTCACTACTTCAACAAGTTAGAAACTATGAAGAGTTCGAAGGTATAAACAATCATCTTGAACTTCACAATGAAAGTGGAGGATGTAATTATTGATAGCATTGTATGAAGGTAGTCAATTATCTGCACTAGGTGTCTGCGCTGATTTTGTTCATTACATACACTAGATGAATTCCTCCATCAATAACTATTAGGAATACACAGTTTTATATTACTATAGTACTATTGGTAGTTCTAATTTATTCTGTACTTCATTAACACATAATATATGTATTATGTTATACATAATTTTTTGCTCAGTTTGATTTTTTTTATCGCTTTCAACTATTTCCATGAAACTTCAGCTAATTGGGCCAAAATATACTAGTTCCGATGAGTCCTAATTAACCAAAATCCGCTGTGTGTGGAACTTAGTTCAACGGTTTGTAATTACTGCCTGCATCCGTATTATTACTTTGATATCCAAAGTATACTCTAGCATTTATCCATAATTACAGTTAATATAAAAGATAATCTGCCATCGTCATTAGACCAAGTTCTGTAGACATCATTTAAACATTTTATTCTTAGTGCTTTGATGTTAAGATTAGAGAACTTGACAAAATCTATAAGATCCTTTGTATTGTGAAATAACATTCAAATCTTTGCCATTTTAATGACTGAAGAGAAAAACTGGATTTCTTGATGCTTATCACTGTGATGTGTCACAGTTTACCCTCTGTAACAGTACAAACTACATACTTGTCAATGGAGTTTGCACTAGAAACAATAGAAGTTTCATTTGGATACTTAAAATTAATGACACATAATTCTAGATAAATATTTTCTATGAAAAAAAAACAGGGCAAAAGAAGTCATCATGAGAAATGGACTTTGGGGAAGGTAATTTGACATCAGACAGAGGCTGGCTGCATCAGATTGCCCTTGAATGGAAAATCCTGGATAAAAGTAGTGGATAGGGCCCAGTCCATCACAGGTAAAGCCCTCCCCAGCATTGAACACATCTACACAGAGCATTGTTGCAGGAAAGCAGCATACCTCATGAGGGGCCCCCCCCCATCGGCCCCACCCAGGTCATGTTTTCTCCTTGCTGCTGCCGTCGGGAAGAAGGTACAGGAGCCTCAGGAATCACGGCACCTGGTCAGGAACAGTTATTTCCCCTTAACCATCAGCATCCTGAACCAGAGGGAATAACTTCACTCAACCATCACTGAACTGCTCTCACAACCTATAGACTGACTTTCAAGTTCTCAATATTTATTGCTCTTTTATTTTTTATCATTATTATTATTATTATTATATTTTCTTTTATTTCTCAGCTTAAGTTGGTAAAACTTGAAGTAGAAGCAGAGCCAAGCACACTCGTTTCTCAATTTTAGACTATGTGAGTGGTGTGTAGTAACATGGCTTTCTTGAGATTTAAATAAATATGGCTGTGTAGGCCTAATTGTTTAGTGCTATTGTGTAGTGACTTTGGGATGATACCAGTTGTAGATATTACTATTGGGACAATATTTTATTATTATTAGTTCTTTCCTTTTCTTCCTTCTTGTGTTTGGACAGTTTGTTGTCTTTTGCACAGTGGTTGTCAGCCCTATTAGTGTGGCCTTTCATTGATTCTATTATGGTTATTGGATTTATTAAGTATGTCCACAAGGAAATGAATCTCAGGGTTGTATACACATGCACACGCACACGCACGCTTTAATAATCGACTTACTTTGAACTTTGCACATCATGTTTTCAGAAGAATTGCAAAGTGGCATCCTTATTGTCTTTGTACTGAATGAATGTTCACTGCTATTATTGACTCTTTTAGGCAGAGGGTTTTGGGTGCTAGTTATGTAATTATGAAAGCAGCAATGAAGTTCTGTTTTTTTGGCTTACATCAGAGCTATACTGGTGGGATAAAGTCTGGCTCCATTCCAAGTTGCCACAAGAAACACAATGAATGTTGATTAATTTGTAGTACAGAGCCACATAAATCAGAGGATTTTATAGCTGACAAATTAATGGAACCTCATTTTGCTTTACATGGGAACATCTGTATGACATTCAAATTTCCGAGCTTGTATGTCAAACACTGGAAATGAAGTGAAGCAGGTGAGTTGTATCAGAGAATGAAATCTCTTCATCTCGCTTTTACCATGACGAAACTGCTGGAGAAATCTATATATCGGTGAGACCTTCTATATATTGGTGAGACCCGACGCAGACTGGGAGATGGTTTTGCTGAACACCTACGCTCTGTCCGCCAGAGAAAGCAGGATCTCCCAGCAGCCACACATTTTAATTCCACGTCCCATTCCCATTCTGACATGTCTATCCACGGCCTCCTCTGCTGTAAAGATGAAGCCACACTCAGGTTGGAGGAACAACACCTTATATTCCGTCTGGGTAGCCTCCAACCTGATGGCATGAACATTGACTTCTCTAACTTCCGCTAATGCCCCACCCCCCCCATACCCCATCCGTTATTTATTTATATACACACATTCTTTCTCTCACTCTCCTTTTTCTCCCTCTGTCCCTCTGACTATACCCCTTGCCCATCCTCTAGGTTTTTCCCCCCTCTCCCTTTTCCTTCTCCCTGGGCCTCCTGTCCCATGATCCTCTCATATCCCTTTTGCCAATCACCTGTCCAGCTCTTGGCTCCATCCCTCCCCCTCCTGTCTTCTCCTATCATTTTGGATCTCCCCTCCCCCTCCCACTTTCAAATCTCTTACTAGCTCTTCCTTCAGTTAGTCCTGACGAAGGGTCTCAGCCCGAAACGTCGACTGTACCTCTTCCTAGAGATGCTGCCTGGCCTGCTGCGTTCACCAGCAACTTTGATGTGTGTTGCTTGAATTTCCAACATCTGCGGAATTCCTCGTGATTGCAGGAGAAATGATTGTTTTTGTTTCATGCTGCTGGGAAAGCAATGTTGAAGTTCTAGAATCTGGTTCACTGCTCCTACCATAAGGATGGGGCTGCAGTTCATTCCGAGTGCCATTGATGTCAGTAATTTACATTGTAATCTATATGAATGAGGGCAGATGCCAAAAGTACCAGGGAAGCTTGGAGTTGTGAATGATAAACTTTAGAAAGCTAAGAGTTTTTTTTCACAATGGAAAGAACATAGAATATAGAACATGACAGCACAATACAGGCCCTTCGGCCCGAGATGTTGTGCCAACATTTTAATCTACTTTAAGATCAATATAATCATTCCTTCCCACATAGCCTTCATTTTTCCACCGTCCATGAGCCTAAGAGTTTCTTAAATATCCTTGTAATTGCCTCTCTAATTCCTTTTGGTTGTCATATTTGGTGGGTGAGTAATAGGTTAATAGGTATAAGCTGCCACTACCTGTTAAATGCTCCCGATGGTGCACATCCCAAACAGCCTCTGACAACCAAGTCCAACTCCTGGCCTTCACGTGTGATTTAGCCACTAAGCCCAGTGGAAATATTTCTACTGACAAGAGAAGGGACAAAGGCATCTTACAGGCGCCTTAAAACCAGTTGCTCCGGGCAGATGGTGCTCGTCAGTCACGGTTGGCAACTAGCTCATCTAGGAGAACAAAAACCGATCTCAAACCTCCACTGCCCTATGGCTAGACCCACTCACGGGGAAGGTTTTTGGAGTAAACCTTGAGGAAAATCCCAGAGCTGGAGTCCCTAAGGCAGTCCTACACTGAATTCAATGCTGACTGGCAACTCCTGGTACACTGCTGGTTCCAAACTGTAATGGTCTGTACTGATCCTTTAAATTCATCAGCTATGTGGAGAGGGGGAGCCTGCAACATGGGCAGCAGTTTGCTCCCCATATTGTGCTGCTGTAGCTTGCATAGTTACTTGCATATCATGGAGATATCTAGTAGTGTCCAAGGTCGACCCTGACCAGTGGAAACCCTCATTATTTATTTTGACAGATTCTTGCACATTATTGCTTACTCTCCAAATTGTACTGCCCTGGTATGCGTACAGGCTTATGTATTGACGGAACTTAGAAAGTTACTGTAGGATGCAACATCCATGGTTGAAGCAACCAGCAGAGGGCCTCCCAATCTGCCCCTACAACTACTCTGGCAGGGTGTACCATGCACACGTCATCTCTGACATCCCCCCTATATCTCCAATCATCTTTAAGTTATGCTATTAGTTCTGTCCACTCTGGGAAAAAGTCTAAGGCTGTCCACTTGATCTATGCCTCATCATCTAGTACACGTCTATCATGTCAGTCTTTCACTCCAAAGAAAACAGTCTTAGCTCACTCAACCTATCCTCATAAGACATGCTATCCAGTCCAGGCAGTGTCCTGGTAAATCCCCTCTGCATCCTCTCCAGAGCTTCTACATCTTGCCTGTAATAAGCTGACCAGAAACAAAGATGGTAACTCAAAAATAATACAAAGATTTAGAATGTTCTCTGCACAAAATCACAAGGTGACTGTGCATAGTTGCAAAATTGATATAAATATGTAATGAATTGTTAGGTATTAGTATAGGGAGCGTCGGCCATAAGGGATACTGGTTGTAGTAAAATTCTATACATTCTACAATTCTATATTCTGCAATTGTAGATGGACTCTTTCTACTTGGAACCATTCCTTAGGAAGGATACATTGGCTTTGAAGGGAGCACAACAGTAAAAGGAGTTAAATCATTATTAGTTGTATAGATTCATTGAGCTTCTGAGATTACGGTTTGATTTAGCTAAATTGTTAACGCTGAACAAAGCAATTGATAAAGCTGGTGATTTTTTTTCTCCAGGTGAGGAAGCTCAGAGTGTTGAGCTATAACTACAACATTCAAGTGACCCATTCAAGGAGTGAAGCCAGGAAGGTTTTCTTCACACAAAACAACAAAAACCAAGAAAAAACCCCTCCCCCACCATCACTGTAGAAAAGCTGTCGAGACTAGTTCAATAGAAAAATTCAAAAAATGGACTGTAAAGGATTTTTGTTATGTCAGTTAATAAGGGAAAAGGGAAGTAAATACAATTGAAGCAGAGATGAAGTGTGATCTAATGAATGATGAACAAATTGAAAGGACGAGTGGCCTGCAGCTGTACCTGTATTTGTTATCATAGACAATGAAAGGAAAGGCACGGCAAGAATCCTCAAAGGTCAAGGGCAGCTTTGGTTGCAGCCCTGTGACCCTTTTGGCCATTCACTCAATCTGAACTGCATGAGTGGCAATATTTCAGCTGTATCTGCATGCCTCTTCCTTTTGATTATCAAGTGAACTAAGGTGTCAGATTTCCAAAAAAAAATACATTTCCTATATATCCTGCATTTGACGTGGGACTGGCAACATGTTCTGAGAATAGTTCTCATTTTAACAATTTACAAGGATGATGCAACTGTGCTTCTGTTGCACGTGGATCAAAGAACTTGGAAATAATTTCCACTGATCTCAATAAAACAAACTCTAATCAAAATATCCAAAAGACAAAGCATAAAGTTGGTGGGTAACTTCCTTCCTGAAATTTACAACATGGTATGAACAAAGGTTCAAAGTACATTTATTATCAAAGTATTCATATATTATATAAGCTTGAGATTCGTCTAATAACAAACAGCCACGAAACAAAGAAACCCAAAAACAAACAAGAGAAAATCTGCAGATGCTGGAAATTCAAGCAACACACAGAAACTGCTGGAGGAACTCAGCAGATCCGGCAGCATCTATGGAAAGACAAATCCCATATATTTATATGAAAAAAGACTGTCTAAAGCGCAATGTGCAGAGAATAAAAAAACACATCATGTCCGTAAGAAAATAAAATAACCTACTAAAAAGACCATCAAACACCCAATGTACAATGAAAAAATCATGCAAACAGTAACCACAAGCAAATAGCGTTTCTGAACTGAAGTCCACAAGAGTCCCATATATCAGCGCTGACCCAAGTAAACGTCATGGCGCAGCCATCCGAATCAGCCCATGCCTCGCCTGGGGCCTCAACACCCTGAGCTTTTCAATCTGGCCCTGCGCTTAGCTCTCCGTCCGAACAACAGGTTCTGCCACTTGGACACGCTGGACTTCATCACTTCGATTCGGGCTGTTAATCTCTGTCCACACATCGTGCTCAGTCACATCTGGCACCTGGAGCCCGCAGCTTCGATTCGGCCTGTACCCGATCTTTCATGCCCTTCCACACTCTCGGCGATGGGCCTTGCCTCAGTACTGCCACATCAAATTGCCAAACCTGTTTCAAAGTAAATAGCGGTGTTTGCATTAAATAATACTACAAGTAAAATATGCAGTCTATGCCCAAAATTATTTCTCAGACACAATCATTATTTATTCTGACATGGTAATCACTCACAGATGGTATCAACGTGGAAATTGATTTGAATGAGTTAAAAACGGAAAATAATCCGCAAACCGGGCGGCACCCATGAAGGAAGAACCTGAGCCAATTGCCTAGGTCATATATTCAGATTTTCAGCCTCAAGAGATTTTGTTTTATATTCTGTTTTAGAAATCAATTAATTTCTGATGTGATAAAAGAAAGGTGGAGGGATTTATCTCTGATAAAACTCACTTGCCCCACATCACTTCCAAAGCTTATTATACAAGTTCAGGAATTAAAATGCCATATTAATGCTCCCATGTAAAGCAAAAAGGGAAGCCCTTTGTCAAGCCCTCCAGCCGTGTAAAATCCTTGTGAACCTTTTCTGCACCCTCTCTAGCTTAATCATATCCTTCCTATAAAATAATGACAAGAACTACACATAATGACAGGTATTCTCCATTTTGTACAACTGTAATATGCTATCCCAACTTTTATACTCAATGGCTCAGACATGTCATATGCCTTTCCCATCACCCAGTGTTCCTATCTTCAGGGACCTATGTGCTTGTGCTCCCAGTGTGAATACATTCATCATTTTCATGCAGTCATTTTGTTGAGGAAGCAGGGAGACTGTGGAAGGACAGATTAAAGAGAATGGACAGAGAAGTGGCAGATGGAATACAGCGTCGGGAAGTCTATGGTCATGCACTTTGGCAGAAGAAATAAAAGCGTAGACTATTTTCTAAACGGAGAGAAAATTCAAATCTCTGAGGTGCAAAGGGTCTTGGGAATCCTCATGCGGGATTTCCTAAAGATTAATTTGCAGGTTGAGTTGTGGTGAGGAAGGCAAATGTAATGTTAGCATTCATTTCGAGGGGACTAGAACATAACAACAAGGATGTAAATTTGAGGCTTAATAAGGCAATGGTGAGGCTTCACCTGGAGTAATGTGAGCAGTTTTGGGTCCCTTATCAAAGAAAGGATGTGCTGATATTTGAGAGGGTTCAGAGGAGGTTCACGAGGATGATTCCAGGAAGGAACAGGTTATTATGTGAGGACCAACTGATGGCCCTAGGCCTGTACTCACTGCAATTCAGAAGAATGAAGGGGGATGTCATTGAAATCTATCGAATGTCGAAAGGCCTCAAAGGAGTGGATGTGGAGAGGATGTTTGCTATAGTGGGGGAGTCTAGGACTAGAGGTCACAGCTTTAGAATACAGGGACGTCCATTTAGAACAGAGATGTGGAGGAATTTCTTTAGCCAAGAAGTACTGAATCTGTAGAATTCATTGCCACAGGTGGCTGTGGCAGCCAAGTCAATAGGCATGTTTAAGGTAGGGGCTGACTTGTTCTTGATGAGTCAGGGCATGAAGGGTTACAGGGAGAAGGCAAGAGATTGGAGCTGAAAGGAAAATAGGCCATCCATGATGAAATGGTGGATCAGACTCAATGGGCCAAATGGCTTAATTCTGCTCATATGTGTATAATCTTTATGATCTAACACCGCCCCCCCGTTCATTTTCCACACTCATACTTGACGATTTTAATCTTGCTCAACACTTTAATTGGCGCGGAGTAATGGAGCTGAACATGAGGTTGTGTACTGCCATCAGGCCTTTCAGAGGAGAGTAGCTGCAGTAAACAAGTCTGGTTCTGGTCACAGGAGGAGAAGGTGGAGTCCAGGAGAGTCATAGTGAGAATGGGAATCAGGTTTAACATCTCTGGCGTATGTCATAAAATTTGTTTTTTTGTGGCAGCAGTGCATAATAATAAAAAACTACAAATTACAGTAAGAAATATATATATATAAATTAAATGAACTATTACAAATAGAGAGCAAAACAAAAATGGTGAAGTAGTGTACATTTCATTTTCCATTCAGAAATCTGATGGCAGTGGGGAACAAGCTCTTCCTAAAATGGTGAGTGTGTGTTTTCAGTTCCTGTACCTCCTCCTTGATGGTAGCAATGAGAAGAGGGCATGTCCTGGGCGATGGGTGATGCCGCCTCTTTGAGGCATCACCTTTTGAAGATATTCTCGATCCTGGGGACTCAAATGCACATGACGAAGCTGGCTGAGTTTACAATCCTCTGCAGCTTTTTCCAATCCTGTGCAGTCGACCCTCCATACCAGATGGTGATGCAACCAGTTGGAATGCTCTCCATAGTAAATCTGTAGGAATTTGTGAGAGTCTTTGATGACATACCAAGTCACCTCAATCTCTTAATGAAATGTAGCCACTGTCGTGCCTTCTTTGTAATTGCATCAATATGTTGGGCCCAGGATAGATCTACAAAGATGTTGACACCCAAGAACTTGAAACTGCTCAGCCTTTCCACTACTGATGCCTCGCTGAGAACTGGTGGGTGTTCCCTCTACTTTCTCTTCCTGAAGCCCACCATCAATTCCTTGGTCTTACAACACTGAATGCAAGGTTGTTGCTCCAACACCACTCAACTAGCTGATCTATCTCACTGCTGTACGCCTCCTCGTCACCATCTGAAATTCTGCTAACAATAGTTGTGTCATCGGCAGATTTATAAAAGGCATTTGAGCTGTGCCTAGCCACGCAGTCATGGGTGTAGAGAACAGTGGGCTAAGCCAGGGATCCCCAAACTTTCTTGCACCGCGGACCGGTTTAATATTGACAATATTCTTGCGGACCCGCCGACGGGGGGTGGTGTTAATCACGACCAGAATATAGGTGATAAGTCAACTATAAGTCACTTACAAGTGGCTAATACACTCAATTTCATTTCTAAAAGGGTTTATCTAATGAATTTAATATTAAACACACAGCGCATATTTTCCTCGCATGAATATAGTGATAAGTCAATTATAAGACACTTATCAGTCAATAGCATCATAACATTTTCAGTAACATTTGGATATTAAGCACACAGTGCGTATTTTCTTCGTATGAACATATAAAATCATTGCAACACACCAATATCACTGAATCAGTGGGAGCCCTGGGCTTGTTTCCCTGCAACAAGACGGTCCCATCAAGGGGTAATGGGAGACAGCGATACTCGAAGGGGGTTCCTTATGTCCCGTCTATTCTGCAATTTAGTTTTCGTTGCATCCATTGCAGAAAACCCTGCTTCACAGAGATATGATGTTGGAAATGGAAGCAACGTTTTCAGTGCTTTCGTGGCTATCTCAGGATATTCAGCCTTGACTTTGATCCAGAATGCTGACAGGGATGTTATGTCAAACATACTTTTCAGCCCACCGTCATTTGCAAGCTCGAGGAGTTGATCTTCTTCCCGCGCTGACATAGATGATTCACCAGGGACATTCACAAATGGGTCACAGACACATTCCTTTGCACGTCTCGGGTCATTTGAGGTTGGAAAGTAACGCTCGAATTCTGTCAACAATGAAGATCGGTGACCGTGCACCAGCTGTGAGAAGGACGGTGCAGCCTCAGTCTCTCCCAAATTCCCAGCTAATGTTGGGAACATGTCAAATATGCCCCTGTCCACTAGCCGTCCCCACAGTTCCAGTTTGGCTTTGAGAGCAGACATTTTAGCTGCCAAATTGAAGACAGTTGTCATTCTCCCCTGAAGTGACAAATCGAGTTCATTGAGCAGGTTGAAGATGTCACACAGATAAGCGAGTTTTGCTATCCACTCCTCATCACTGAAGTGTGCTGCCAGTGGTGACTTTTTTCCTGAAAGAAATCTCTGTAGCTGCTCTCTTAACTCAAAAACCCTGGCCAGGGCTCTCCCCCTTGATAGTCACCTGACTTCAGTGTGTGAGAGAAGACGTTTGTGCTCTGCATCCATTTCCTCGCAAAGCTGCTCAAACAGACATGAGTTAAGGGCTTTTGCTTTGATGTGATTGATAACTTCAACAATGTCACTCAATACGCTGTTAAGATCAGGTGACATTTTTCGGCTAGCCAGCATTTCCCTGTGTATGACATAATATGTAGACTGGCATTCGAGAGCAACTTTTACTCATCGAGTAGGTGTAGGTTAATGACCGACTGATGACCTCGTGTGGGTAATGACCTCGCATGCGTTCAAGTTCAACAGTGGGCGTGGCAGGGAATGAGGAAAGGTGCAGCTGACTCATATCATTTCATATCGCCAAATCATATCACTTCCTCGTAGCCCAGTAGCACATGCTTTGCGGCCCAGTGGCTGGGGACCACTGGGCTATCACACATCCTTGAAGTGCACCAGTATTGACTGGCAGTGAGGCGGAGATGTTATTTTCTATCTCTACTAACTATGGTCTCCCAATGAGGAAGTCATGGGAAGTCATTAGTGTTGAAGGTATGAAGGTGTTGAAGGCTGAGCTGTAAACAGAAGCCTGATGTTGTCATGGTCCAGTCCATGAAATCCACATTCCGGTTCACGGTCCGGCTCATCAATCCTTATTCCGGATTTTCCTGTTTTGCCTTGTTCCATTGGGTGCCTTAATTGAGGCACCTGACACTCGTTTTGGGCTGGCACATAAATACGTCTGCAAACCAAGGATTTCCTACTGGACTGTTCCCTTCCCCTCCCTATCTGAATCCCTGACAGTTACCTCGGCAGTTTCCCTTGGCAAGTATCCTCGGCAGTCATCCCGGCCCTGCGAAAGCATCTCGGCCCTGTGCTCCAAGAAGGAGTCCTGGCTCCGTACCCAAGGGCCTAACCAAGCTGAGTCCAAGAGCTAAGTCCTGTCCAGGAGTTCCATGCCCTGCCCAGGAGTACCTCGCTCAGCCTGGTGTTGGAGATCCCTCGTCCAGTGCTAGAGCTCCCTTGTCCTCTCCAGGAGTGTCTCGTACAGTCCAGGAGTCCCTAGTCCAAGCCATGTCCAAGAACCTCGTCCAGTCCAAGCCACATCCAAGAACCTCGTCCTGTCCAGGCCAAGTCTTTGTGTTCTCGTCCTGTCCATGTGCCTCATCCTGTGCAGGAGTTCCACGTCTTGTCCCCGCCTAGATCCGAGGTCTGAGCCCAAGTCAAGACCCAGGTTCCGGGTCCCTGTCCAATCTCTGGCTCGGAGTCCTAGCTCAGGCTCCTAGTTCCAAGTTCTAGGACGTGGCTTGGATAGGACGAGAACACAAAGATGTGGCTTGGACAGGACGAGACCACAAAGACGTGGCTTGGACAGGACGAGGTTCTTGGACGTGGCTTGGACTAGGGACTCCTGGACAGGACGAGGGATCTCCAGCACCGGGCTGGGCGAGGTACTCCTGGGCTGTGCGAGGTACTCCTGGGCTGGACTTGGCTCTTGGACTAGGCTAGGCTTGGCTCAGCTCTTGGATTCGGCTCGGTTAGGCCCTTGGGTACAGAGCTGGGACCCTCATAGGACGCAAGGCCGCGACAAGGACACCAGGCCTGGGCTAGGACTAAGACTAGGAAAGCGGGACCAGGCCCGATGTCCTTGTCTCGTCCAGGGCCTGTGTCCATGTCTAGTGTCGTTTCTTCCTTACTTCCCTTGCATTCTTGATAAACTTTGTCCAGCTCCTAGTCCTTCAGTGTCTGTGTCTTGCATTTGGGTCCGCTTCCAATGCCCCTTTATGACAGATGTAGGTATTGCTATTGTCCAGGTGACCCAAGGCCAAGAGGAGAGCCAATGAGATTGCATCTGCTATAGACCCATTTAGGTGAAAGGCAAATTGCAGCAGGTCCAGTTCCTTGCTTAGACAGGAGTTAATTCTAGCTATGACAAACCTCTTAAAGCATTTCAACACAGCACCACTGGTCAATAGTCATTGGGGCATCTCATCCTGCTCTTTTTGGGCACCCGTATGATTGTTGCCCTTTTGAAGGCAGTGGGAGATTGCAGCAGTGAGAGATTGAAGGTGTCCTTGAACACTCCTGCCAATTGGTTGGCACAGGTTTTCAGCACCCTACCGGGCGCACCATTAGAGCCTGATACCTTGCAAGGGTTCATCCTCTTGAAAGATGTTCTGATGCTGGCCTCCGAGACAGAGACCACAGCATCACCACATGCTGTAGGAATTCGCACAGTTGTAGTTCTACTCTCCCTTTCAAAGCATGCATAAAAGGCATTGAGCTCATCTGGGAATGAAGCAACATAGTTATTCATAGAAACATAGAAACATAGAAAATAGGTGCAGGAGTAGGCCATTCGGCCCTTCGAGCCTGCACCGCCATTTATTATGATCATGGCTGATCATCCAACTCAGAACCCCGCCCCAGCCTTCCCTCCATACCCCCTGACCCCCATAGCCACAAGGGCCATATCTAACTCCCTCTTAAATATAGCCAATGAACTGGCCTCAACTGTTTCCTGTGGCAGAGAATTGCACAGATTCACCACTCTCTGTGTGAAGAAGTTTTTCCTAATCTCGGTCCTAAAAGGCTTCCCTTCTATCCTCAAACTGTGACCCCTCGTTCTGGACTTCCCCAACATCGGGAACAATCTTCCTGCATCTAGCCTGTCCAATCCCTTTAGGATTTTATACGTTTCAATCAGATCCCCCCTCAATCTTCTAAATTCCAACAAGTACAAGCCCAGTTCATCCAGTCTTTCTTCATATGAAAGTCCTGCCATCCCAGGAATCAATCTGGTGAACCTTCTTTGTACTCCCTCTATGGCAAGGATGTCTTTCCTCAGATTAGGGGACCAAAACTGCACACAATACTCCAGGTGTGCATGATGTTAGGTTGTCCTTGTAGGAAGTAATGGCCAACAAATTCTGCCAGAATTGACGTGCATCTGATTCACTCCGAAAATAGCCCTCCATAGGTTGTACCTGGATTTCTTGTATAGTTCTGAATCACCAGTATTGAATCCCACAGATCAAGCTCTCAGCAGACTATGACTGTCCTGGTTCATCCATGGCTTTTGGATTGGGTATGTCCGGTATGCTCTTGAAGGCACACGCTCGTCCACACAGGTCTCAATGAAATTGGTGATAACTGTGGTATATTCATTCAAAGTTGAAGATGAATCCCTGAATATTGTCTAGACCACTGACTCAAAGCAGTCCTGTGAGTGGTCCTCCGCCTCTCTTGACCGTACCTTCTTGTTCCTCACCGCTAGTGCTGCTGTCTTTAGTCTCTGCCTATACACCAGGAGTAGAAGTACAGTCAGGTGATTGGACTTAACAAAGTGCGGGTGTGGGAAGTGTTCTTGATGAAGGTATAACAGTGTTCAAGTGTATTGGCTCCTCTGATTCCACAAGTAATATTGGTGGTAGTTGTCCAGACAGGAGGTTCTGTGGCTCAACAAATAGGTTACAGCCAGAAGGTTAAAAAGCAAGTCCTCAAGGGTTGAAATCTCTGCATAGGTTTTGGTGCTACATGCTAGTGAAGGTGGAATAAGGAAGACAGGCTGAATGAATGGATAGCTGAGGAGTTGGTGCAGCAGGGAGAGATTCAGGTTCTTCAACCTTTGGGATGTCTTCTAGGACATGTACAAAAGAGGAATGGTGTCACCTGAAATAGAGGAGGACGAATATTCTGGCAGGGAGATTTGCTGCTGCTCTCCAGGTAGTTTCAAGCTACTCTAGCAGAAAGATGGAAGCCAAAGTAGTTATGTGGCAGATGAGAGAGATGAGCCTGATAGGTAAGCCAAATAAACCAGTACATGGAATTGTGATATTGCAGACATTACAGAAACATGGTTGGGATATGAGCAGGACTGGAATTT
This sequence comes from Mobula birostris, assembly GCF_030028105.1. NCBI lineage: Eukaryota > Metazoa > Chordata > Chondrichthyes > Myliobatiformes > Myliobatidae > Mobula > Mobula birostris. Next base: position 115,892,838 of record NC_092376.1, read on the forward strand.
AATGGATATAGATACTACCAATGTGATAGAAGTGGAAGTAAGAGAGGATAGGGAGTTGTAATATTGATGAGAGGTAATATCATGGCAGGAAAGTTGCAGCACCAGCCGGGTCTTTCAGAGAGGATATTCCTGGGGGAACATCCAGCGAGATTATTTCAGTAGAAATTTGAAATAAGAAGGGTGTGATTACTTTGATAGATTTGTACTTAGGCCCCCCAGTAATCACCAGGAATTAGAGAAACAATTATATTGGAAGATTGCAGATAGATGTAGGGATAATATGGTTGTAATAGTAGATGATTTTAACTTTCATAGTATTGGCTAGGACTGCCCTAGTGCTAAGGGCTTATATAAGACATAATTTCTAAGTGTCCAGGAAAATTTTTTTCAAACAATATGCTACTAGAACAAGGACAACACAATCTCCTCTTCATGAATGAGGAAAGGCAAGCACCCGATGTATCAGTTGGGAAGCATTTTGTGACCAGTGACATGAGTTCTACCAGTTTTTAAATGGTATGGAAAAACACAGGAGTAGCCCACACGTTAAATTCCTAACTTAGGGTAAGGCTAATTTTGATGGCATGAGAGAGGAATTTGCAAAAGCTGATTGCAAGAGGCAGTTAGCAGATAAAGTCTGGCAAATGGAGGTGTTAAAAGTGAGACAGGATGATTTCAGGCCCAACTTGGTTCTGTAAAAGTGAAGAGCAAGTCTGACAGAGTTAGGCTACGTCGATTGACGAATGATATCAAGGCTCTGGTCAGGCAGAAGGAGGCATATGTCAGAAATAGACAGCTGCGATCAAGCAAATCCCTTGAGGAGTATGAGGAGTAGGAGTATTCTACTGTATAAGTATATTAAAAGTAAAAAGGAAATGAGGGAGAAAATAGGTCCCATTTAAGAAGTATGTGGTTGTCTATATGCAAAATCATAGGAGGTGGGTGAGATCTTAAATGAATACTTGTATGTATTTGCCATGCCATGGAAATGGCCATGAAACTAGGAAATTCAAAAAAGGTAACAGAGACATCCTGATACATATCAACATTATAAGACCATAAGACAAAGGAGCAGAAGTCGGCCATTCAGTCCATCGAGACTGCTCCGCCATTTTATCATGAGCTGATCCATTCTCCCATTTAGTCCCACTCCCCCACCTTTTCACCATAACCTTTGATGCCCTGGCTACTCAGATACCTATCAATCTTTGCCTTAAATACACCCAATGACTTGGCCTCCACTGCTGCCCATGGCAACAAATTCCATAGATTCACCACCCTCTGGCTAAAAAAATTTCTTCGCATTTCTGTTCTGAATGGGCGCCCTTAAGTCATGCCCTCTCGTACTAGACTCCCCCATCATGGGAAACAACTTTGCCACATCCGCTCTGTCCATCCCTTTCAACATTCGAAATGTTTCATAAGGTCTCCTCTAATTCTTTGAAACTCCAAGGAATACAGTCCAAGGGCGGACAAACGTTCCTCATATGTTAACCCTCTCATTCCCAGAATCATTCTAGTGAATCTTTTCTGTACCCTCTCCAAAGTCAGCACATCCTTTCTTAAATAGGGAGACCAAAACTGCCCACAGTACTCCAAGTGAGGTCTCACCAGCGCCTTATAGAGCCTCAACATCACATCCCTGCTCCTATACTCTATTCCTCTAGAAATGAAAGCCAACATTGCATTCGCCTTCTTCACTACCAACTCAACCTGGAGGTTAACCTTAAGGGTATCCTGTACAAGGACTCACAAGTCCTGTTGCATCTCAGAACTTTGAATTCTTTCCCTATTTAAATAATAGTCTGCCTGTTTATTACTTCTGCCAAAGTGCATAACCATACATTTTCCAACATTGTACTTCATTTGCCACTTCTCTGCCCATTCTTCCAATCTATCCAAGTCCCTCTGCAAACTCTCCATTTCCTCAGCACTATCGGCCCCTCCACCTATCTTCGTATCATCAGCAAACTTAGCCACAAAGCCATCTATTCCATAATCCAAATCATTGATGTACAATGTAAAAAGAAGCAGCCCCAACACGGACCCCTGTGGAACATCACTGGTAACCCGCAGCCAACCAGAATAGGATCCCTTTATTCCCACTCTCTGTTTCCTGCCAATCAGCCAACGGTCTATCCATGTATGTAACTTTCCCGTAATTCCATGCGCTCTTATCTTGTTAAGTAGCCTCATGTGTGGCACCTTGTCAAAGGCCTTCTGAAAATCCAAGTATACAACATCCACTGCATCTCCCTTGTCTAGCCTACTGGTAATTTCCTCAAAAAATTGTAATAGGTTTGTCAGGCAAGATTTTCCTTTAAGGAATCCATGCTGAGTTCTGCCTATCTTGTCATATGCCTCCAAGTACTCTGTAATCTCATCCTTGAGAATCGACTCCAACAACTTCCCAACCACCGATGTCAAGCTAACAGGTCTATGACTTCCTTTTTGCTTCCTTGCCCCCTTCTTAAATAGCAGAGTGACATTTGCAATCTTCCAGTCCTCCAGAACCATGCCAGAATCTGTCGACTTCTGAAAGATCATCGCTAATGCCTCCGCACTCTCCACAGCTACTTCCTTCAGAAAGAAGGGGTGTAATAGTCTTGGGGAAAAATGGTCGATAAATCTTTGGGCCCTGACCGTGTGTATCCTAAGACCTTGTAAGAAGCAGGAAAGGAAATTGAGATGGCCCTGACAGGGATTTTTGTATTTTCCTTCGTGATGGGTGTACAAGATAGTGGCGAGACTGTATTTGGGAGAATATTGTACAGTTGTGGATATTATACAGTAGGAAGAATGTGATTAAACTAGAGACGGTGCAGAAAACTTTCACAAGAATATTGCTGGGAGGCTGGAGTAATAAAAGCAAGAAGAGACTGAAAAGGCTGGGACGGTTTTCTCTGTAATGAAAGAGGCTGAGGGAGACTTAGAGGTTTATAAAATCATGAGGGGCACACAGTACATAAGGTGGATGGTCACAAGCTTTTGCCCAGGGTAGGGAGACTAAAACTAAAGGGCATAGGGTTCAGGTGAGAGAGGAAGGTTTAATAGGAACCCAAATGGGGTATTTTTCCACACAGAGAGGGCAGGTTTGTGAATGAGCTACCAGAGGAAGTGGTAGAGGTGAGTATAATTGCAATGTTTAAAAGACATTTGGATGGGTAATGGAAGGGAAAGGTTTACAAAGATCTAGGCCAAATGCAGGTGAATGGGACTAACTCAGGTCGATGCTGACAGGTTGGGCCATAAGACCTGTTTCCATGCTGTATAATTCTATCCCTCTGCGAGGATCTACTCTCTACTTGCCTAATTTTTAAAATCAATGCGTTCCCCAAAGCAGCCAACTGTAGATACTCAAGGCTCAAAGCACTAGGAATGAAGTGGATAGTTCCATTGGTTTTCTAAAAATTACATTTTGCTGTCTGTTTCTAGCCTGGGTGTATCTTGCAATCCACACCGAAGGGATCCATCATCTGCAGCAAGCTGAGTAACTCCACTAATCGAAGTTAATGGTCGATGCCAGAGGGAGAAGAACAAGGAGATCTGGAACCCGGAGGCTATGAGGTGGAGCCTGGAAAGCAACAGGTGCAAGTGGGCTAGGAAGAAGAAAACTCCATGGGATGCTCTTGCTCACTATCTACAATCTCATCTCCCAAGTATACAAGGGACTCAGACATTGGCTGCTTGGGATGCAAGGGGCTCCCTAATAGAGACATTTTGCATATGGAGTCCTCAAAACAATAATCAACTTGGAGAGCTCAGATAATGCATAAAAGCCTCTGCAGTCTGTTGCACTTGTTGACCAGCAATGAATATAACTCTTCAATGTATGGTTTTCTGAACATAAAAAAATAAATTGTTTGATAGAAATTCTTGATTTTTCCTTTGCTGAAGCAATCCTGCTTCAACAACTAAGATATCCCCACAAAGTATACCTTCCTCAGATGAGCTGCATTCTTGAGGTGTAAATATTGATCAGAATCTCAAGCCCTTTGGAGTGTACTCAACATCGATTGTGGCAATGCACACAACAGCAGACTGATCAGATTAGCACATAACGGGCAGGCAAGAACTGACGAGCTATTATTTCAAGCAGTGGAATCAGCAATCATTCATCAAGGGAAAATCCCTTACAAGCTTCCAATTTAGGTTGATTATTGACTATTTCAAGCTAAGAATAGAACATAATCAGTGGGTTCTCACTGGTGGAAGCATTGAGTTTCACTCATCCCACAATGACTGGATTTGATCAGACTTGTTTCACGCTTCTTTCCATAAGGCTTATTTCTTACTTACTACTCTCTCCTAATCATTCTGCTTTCAATTCCCTGCTTAAGGAAAGGCTCATGGAGAAAAGAAATCTGCCTCTCATAAAGGGGGACTTCCTGCAGTTCCAGTCACATCTCTCTCCTCCCACCCACAGTAAAAATAGGGTTCTTGTCCTCACTTTCATCCCCAAAGTCTCCATGTTCACCTCCAATAAACCCTGCCGCCTACAACAAGATTTCACACCAAATATTTTCCCCTTTTTCAGTATTCTAAAGAGATGGTTCCCTCATTAACGTCTTGATTCACTTTCCCATCTCTACTGATTACCACCCTCCACATTCAATTTGAAGTGATGCAGTTTCAACCATTGACCTTGTCCATTTTCTTCAATCCAAGACCTAAATAGTACTTCCAGGTGAACCAACAATTAACTTGTATTACTTTCAATTCAGTACAGTATTTGCATTCAGTGTTCATTAACATACAGGTTAGGCACCGGTGTGTGCTACTCAGCCCTTCCATTTCATGTGATATAATTGTAACCTCAGTTCTGCATTCCACTCTAACTTATTAAGTATCTACCTTAGAAGTATTCAAAGATATTTTTTCCACCACTCTTTGAGGAAAAGAGTTTCAAAGACTTACAACGTTCTGAGAGAGAAAAAAATTACCACATCCTTCTCTTAAATTGGCAAACAATCATTTTTAAATGCTGACTCTTAGTTCTATGTAGATTCTTCCACAACAGAAAACATCCTTTCCTCTCATGATCTTTATATTAAATGGTATAAAGGGCAAACAATAACAATCCTAATCTTACGATATTGGGAAAAGTTATTGAAAGGTTGTTGAATACTATAACATACTATATTTTACTATATATTGTTATTGAAAGTTATTGGAAGTAATTCTATAGACCTGAACACAGAACTTGGGCTGGCACTGAAACATGTTATATGATGCAAAGGCATTATATAATTTTACGTTTCTTATTGCACTTGTTTATAAACCCCACTGATGTTTTGCTCCTGGTGTATCGCCCAGCCAAAGCCTCCTACAACATCATTCTTTCCACTCGACTATCTTATCCAACTGCTTCTGTAAACTTCTCTCCCGTTCTCCAAACCTCTGTCCCAATCATGTGAAAGCCTACAGCAATAATCTTTTAAATTATATTTCTGTATCATCTATGTACTAATGCACAACATCCAATGTGAAGAATTTGCAGGTAAAAACATTATGTAAATGAAAGCTGATGCTGCTTGATAAATGCTATGAGCTTGCTGCATTTGTACGCTAATTGGTGATGTCTTCCATGCAAGTCATTGCGCTAGTACATGCAGTAGCAAGTGAGACGGCATAGAGGGGGCGCTGATATAACAGAATGCTAGTTTAAGTGAACTGTCCTTTTTAATGGTAGTGCTTACAGAGCTATCGACAAAATTGAAAGCAGAAAGTTCTCAGCCAATGTTTGGTACAATGATCTAACAAAATCATACAACATGATAATATACTCAATTCCTAAAGATACCTTACACAATAAAAATTGCACAGCTTCCTCTTTAAAAAGGAAATAAATTCATACTTCTGTAAAAAGGTTTGCTATCAACTTTTGTTCTATATTGCTTATGTGCCTCTATAATTTCTAAGCATAGGGCCAGAGTTTCACTTTGTGCAGTAAGTTGTGAAGCAATTTCAGTAAAATGGCCAAACTCCACAGAAGTATCTAGAGAAAGGAGAGAAACTCAGCAACATTCAAATTTTACATAACCACTCCCTTTTCCTGGACAAGTGTCTCCCCAATCATATTGATTCTTAACCTGGAGAGACAGCTTTTGGTTTGACACCTCTTTTGTTTCAGATTTACCTTTTGTTCCTGTAACCTGCTGAGAAGCTCTTTCTGCACCTTCTCCTGTTTCTGTTGGTCTCATTGTGATTACATGGACAGCTTGAGATCGTATGCAGGAATTTTGTCCTTATAGTTTGTAAGGTCTTTCAGACTGACTTAACCACAAAGTAACAGCATGAGACTTATTGTGTTTATAACCATTTAGTTCCAACTCTAGGTCCACATTCAACCATGCATAGGAAAAGAATAGATCCAGTTCATGAAAGTCTTGAAACCTGTTAAATATGTGAATGAAACTTTCAGGGTATTCTGTGGATGCAGCTCCTCATCAACAGTTCTATTCAGGTTAACTTTGTAGTCCCCATATAATTGCTTAGCTAAATATAAAATAAGCTTGGCTTCCAGATGAATGCAAATATACTGTACATGCCATTCACAACAATGCTGCTATATTAGTTAGTGGAGAAATGTCCTTACTGAACCAAGAGCTTCTGTAGGCCCACAAATGCCATACTAACACCATGGATTCCTATCCACTCAAAATACAGTGCCCCCTACCAGACCCTCTCCATCAGTTTCATCCATGTTTAGCAATTGGGCAGAATTGTTTGCAGGTTATTCTCCATTTTTTTCTCCTGGACTGAATAATATTTCCTGAGAATCTTCCTTGTGTACTCCAAAAAATAGTACTGCTGGTTCCCGAGTGGATTGTAAGTAAACGGCTAAAGGTGGAAGACGATTCTAACCTTTTTAAACTCCCAGCACTTTTCATACTTCTGCTTCTTCCTACTACACCACACCCTCCAACAAGATACAGTTGAGAGACCTCAGCAGGGCTTTACTGATAAAACCAAGAAAGTAACATCATCACTGGAAGAGAGGTCTAGTCACGTGACATCCTTGACATGGCAATGAATGCTATGGGGTGGGTTTGCCAAGCCCAGTCAACAGCCTGGCAGGCTTGTCATTGTACAGTGAGCAGCTAAAACTGCATCGTAAATTATCAGGACTCGTGGTTTGATGGCTTTTGGATAATCTGACCAAAAACACTCAAATTATGCTCTGCGGTACAATTTGTTCTTTAAGATGCATTTATATTCCTTAAAGTGCAATTTCATTGATAAAATCTCATCTATTGTCTTTGTGGTCCTTTAAGTTTAAAACTGTCACCAGGTTAAACCACTGCAACCACTGCTATAATCATTCCTACCCTTGGTGTCTAATTTGTTGAACAAGTCATTATATCATTTAAACACAGTTGGATCACCCTCCTCAAAGGCAGCTGTTGTACATTTGCAATAAAACACAACATTGGTTCAAGCTGCAATTTCAACCTTATTCTTTAAGACATTATGTTTCTAGATAAAAAAAATAAAGAATGCTGCAGAAATACTGCAGCACTGTATAAAATATAACTTTCAACCAAGATATCTCAATTAAGGAATAACTGGTAATGAGATAATCAGAAAGGATTCTCCCAATGTGAATAACTGGAGCTAAGTTTAGTTTTTGCAAATAGCTCCATCAAAAATATTTTTAGTGCCAAGAGAAAAGCTAGTGTGTAACTCCAAATTTAAAGCTCAGAGTTTAAAAGGAAATATTGGTAGTTGCATGCAAAACAGCCAACATACCCTCATGTAACAGGGCCTATAAAATCAGGGTTTTTAATTCTAAAGTTGTCATCAACTGTGTATTTTTTTCTGAATTTTCTAAAATTTCTTGCAGCTCAATTAGTTTTTACTGTTTTTGACAGCCAGTTTACCTAGTAGATGCGGATTAGCTCTGTGCCAAAGGTTTTATTCAGTTGCTTTTAGATGGAGTTTATTCTGCCTCAGCTTCTTCCATCTTGCCTTATCCCACCAAAACCTGCTCCCTTTAGATTGTCATTTTGCAAGTGGCCCTGATGACATCAGGCTGTCACTGTCTGCTTTTCCAGCTAAATTCTCAATGTGGAAGCCACTCAGATTAGGAATTTTAATTTACTTCAGAGGTAAATTTACAGAAGAACTATAAATTCATGGAACACCAAACCAGGCCCTTCAGCTCACAATGTCCATGATGACTATTAAGTACCTATTTATACAAATCCTATTTAACAGCAATTGGTGAACAGCTTTCCTTGCCTTGGCAGTTCAAGTGCTTACCAAGATACTTCTTAATCTAATTTATTTCTTAAATTAAAAAAAAGTAAAAATAAAAAACTCCTTAATGTTGCTCAAGTACTTGCTGCTAGCACCTACTCAAGTAGTGAGCTCCAGAGTGCACACATCTCTGGGTGAAAAAACAGTTTCCTCATTTCCCCTCAAAACCTTTTCCCTCTTATCCTAAATCTATGCTCTGCAGTTTTAGTCCACTGAAATTTACAGGGGCCTGTAGTTGATTAACATACTTAAGAATGAAAAGAAGACTAAAACCTCAAAGATCAAGATGATGAGGAGAATGCCATGCCTGACACATGACTTTTCATGCATTTTGAAGACAGTAGCAATTGAATAGTCTTTGTAATTCATGACAGAAAGAATTGTCCACAATCTTTCTCCGAGCTTTCAAACAGTAAATTGAATAATTACAGATATTAAGCATGTTTGCTCTCTCCACAGGTGTGAGCAGGACAGTGATGTGGCTCCTCAATCAAAGTAAAGACTACAAGCCCAGTCTAAACCATGGAATGTACATTACCATATTTAGTTCAATAGTCACCTAAGTAACCAAAGAGAGAAGATATAGAACAATAAATATCAGGACCATTAAGTACATTAGTACATAGAGGGACCTGAAGTTGCATGTCCATAGCTCCTTGTGGTCTCCCTAAACATGGGAGCACAAGTGGTAAAGAAGGCAGATGAAGGGCTTCCCTTCATCAGTTGGGGCAATGAATATAAAAGATGGGAATCCTTTGGTTATGCTATATTTGGAATATTGTGTGCAATTCTTGTCACTGCATCACAGAAAGGATAGAGCACCTCAGGAGAAGGTGTCAGGAAATTGCCTGTAGTAGAGTGTATTAACTATAACAAAAGGTTGAACAAATTTGGGGTATTTTCCTTTACTGAAAGATTTTTTAACTTTCAGAAGTAGACTTTTTTTTACATATATATATATAGACCAAACAGAAACAATGCAAAAAATTCCTTTCATATTCATGGTCATTGCATTTGGTGTTGAAAACCTCTAAAGAGAAAAGAAACCATTGTCACTCTCGTGGCTTTCTGAGATTTTACCCCTTCCATTTTTCAAGGGGCTTGCATATCCAACTCTGCTCTTCCATGTGTGGTAGCAGAAGGAGCCTACACAGTAGTCTTTCTTCACAAAACCTTAGTATTGGCTGTTCTGAGCCTCAGTATATCCCTCAACTTGTATTCCTACAGTCTGGACTGTGTCTGTATGCAGCATTCCCTCACAGACATATTACTGTGTTGGGAGACCAACAAGTTTTGGGCAGACCAAAGGGCGTCCTTCACTGATGTAGTTGGCCTTCCAGCAAAATGTGATGTCTCGTATTATATCCCAGGAACAGACTATTGATCAAGGAGTCCTCTGTTACATAGTTGCTGGGGAGAACCAGGACATGAAACTTTGCATCTGTCTCCGAATCCTCTTTACAATTCCACAGTCAACAAAGAGGTGGGTGATGCTTTCTTCCCCACCGCAGCCCTCCCAAAGGCTGCATACATTGGGGATGATATGTTGTCTTTGTCCCATAGAGACTGCAGTACATTCTGCACAGACTACTGCCTGATGGACTTGTGGCCGAAGATGTTTACTTGGAAGAGCTCTTCCACAACGGACAAATAGTACAGCGATATCTAGCTAACTAGGACATTGCGTGATAAGGAGTCTAGGCCTATCTTTCGCAACACAAGGGACAGGTTAGAATATCAGCACGTAGTGAAGCTTGGTGCTCACATACTGTTGATGTAGCCACATACAAATGTGGTTTATTTTTGTAACCTCTAGTAACTCTTAAGCCTTGCAATATACCGCTGCTGCAATACAACAAATGTCAGTGATAAAAATCCTGACTCTGACTCTGATTTTCACTCCTATTCATCAGGATGACGGCAACATTGGGAACGCTTTTGCCCTCGTTCTCTGGGAACCTGTGCATCGTAACTTGTCAGACTTGCTCTGTCTTGAACCCCTGGATAAACTGGACATCATTCTGGGTGTTTACCAAGGCAGGGGAGTTGTGACGAGAGTCCTTGATGAGAGTGGCTTGGACCCAGAAGCTGGATGTATCTGAGGCGATGATCGAGATACTGTTTCAAACTGGATCGACAATCTGAGCATAAAGCAAAGACTAGAAAAAAAATCACAAGTAAGCTTATGATTGAGCACCAGTTATTCTCCCCAGTTCTTGACAGAGAATGAGGTTTCCACAAACCCAACTTTTGTTTGAGCTTTCCAATCCACTTTAGTCATTTTTTATTATGTGCCTCAGCCTCTCTGAGCTAAATCCCTGGCACCTTCAGGTCGACTGACCTGACTGTGAAGTGGATGTAGGAATGGTCAGGCCAGTTGCCAGACAGCACAGCCACGCTCACCCTGGGGTTGACTCTAGCCCCCAATGCCTACTTAAGATGTGATCAATCTTGCAAACTGATCATGGATCTGAACAGAACGTATCTCTGGTAGATGACCTGATAGCAGTGTATAAAATTATGAGAGGCATGGAAAGTAAATGTCGAACACTAGATGGCATACCTTTGAGGTTAGAAGAGGACATTTTAAAGGAGATTTACAAGTATGGTTTTCTAATACAGAATATTAAGAACCTGGCGGATACCTGGAACATGCTGCCAGAGGAGATGGAGGGAGCAGATATGATAGCAACATTTCAGAGTATCTAGACAAGCAACTGAGGATGTCAAAGACTCTGCGTAGTACTGTACTAATTCTATATATTGCAATGTATTACTCTGGTAGGAAAAACAAGTTTCATGACGTGTGTGATGATAAACCTGATTCCGATATAGGTCTCTATTGTGGACTGAGAGTAGGAAGGGGACAGGGAGAGGGGAATTATGGTTGGGAAAAGAGGAAGGGAGAGGGGAGGGAGCAGGAAGCACCAGAGAGACATTCTGTAATTAATAATAAACCAATTGTCTGGAATCAAATGACTTTGCCTGGTGTCTCAGGGTTGGGTGTGCTTGCACCAGCAACACCTCTGCCAACTTTCCCGCACCCCACTTCTGGCACTCTACCCTTGCCATTCCCAACATCCTTTGCTCCTACCAGATTTCCATATGACAAGTACAGTTCTGTGCAAAGGTCTTAGGCACCGTAACTACATATATGTGCCAAAACTTTTGCATTGTACTATATGTGAAGGCAGGTGCACAGTTTAAATTGTTATCCTGGTCAGCAGAGATATCCTGGGCCAAAATGCCTGCTCCTGTGCTCCAGGGTTCTATGTTCTTAAAAGAAATATGTAACAAAGACAAGACTGAAAAGGGAAACAGAAAAAGAAAAGAAAATATTTGTTTGGAATTTTCAGTAATTCTGCCGGAACAGATTATATATTTTCAAAAATAAGCTTTCAATGCCACAGATATGGTTTGGTACTTATCAAGATCTCAAGTATCTGTGAGAAATTTGTTTGCACTTAAGATAACAGGTTTTTCTGTGGTGCTTATTACAAATCAGATGATAAAATTTTAGAGTATCATTAGCTTGGCAATATTTAATGTTTATCATTAAATACTTTTGAGAAGGTATAGTGAGCTGCTTTCTTAAAAAAACACCCCATTTGTGGTATGGGTTTACCCACACTACTGTTGGAGAGGAAGTTGTGGAGTTTGCCACAGCAATGATGAAAGGTTGCAGACAAGATTCCTCCTCAAAGTCTTGCACAACAACAAAAACTCACAGGTGATTATGTCCATAACATCCCAGTGAATATCCTTCAAGATGGCAAAGGTTGCATACCTTGGAAGTGCTGTCAAAGACGTTTGGGTGAATTGCTGTACTGCCTTTAGTAGATGGTACACAACATCTGTACACTAACGGCGGGGACAGGTTACAATTGCATTGAGGTAGCCAAAATATTGGGCTACTTTGTTCTGGATGGCGACAAACTTCTTGTGTATTTTGGAGGCGCCTTCTTCTGCACAAGTGAAAAATATTCCATTAGACTTCTGGCCTGCTTTGTGGCAGTTGGAAAGTGCAGGTCAGAAAATAAAGCAGTTGTAATGTATGGATCTATTTCTTTTAGAGCAATGATCTCCCTTCCCCCTTAGCACTACATATTGATCTGGTGTCTGTGCATGCGCTGTTGTTTATACATGCGCATTGTTTTCTCTCTCTCTCCCTCTCTCTCTGCAGTGTAAATACACCAGTTAAAGCCATTTCCCGTGTGCATGCTTTTACTTAATCGATATGTAGGTGCATACAGACAAGACAAATTGATGGTGGAACAAACCTGAATGCCAGAGAATATCACAAACTGCATTGACAGTTAGTGGATGAAACAGAGAGAGTTAAAAAGCATGAGAAAGCCATCACAGACACCAAGAAACGCATGAGTAGCAGTGAAAGGTGCACTGAATTTAAAGTGAAAGTAACATGGCAATGGCTTCATTTGGGGAAGTTGACAAATTTGATAGCACTAATGAAGGCTAGGAGTTGTATATCGAGAGGGTTGTACTGTATTGTAATGCAAACAACATGGAGGAGCAAAAGAAAGCCCTGCACTTCTTAGCTTAATGTGCCCAAGAATGTAGTCTCTAATGCAATTTAGTAATCCTTGTAAAACCAGCAAGTGAGATGTTCAATGAAAGTATTACAGTTTTACGAAATCACTTGAGCCCTAACTGCTAGCAATAGCTAAAAGGTTTAGATTTTACAAAAGGAACCAGTCAAAAGATGAAAGCCTTTCTGAATACATTGCAGAACTGCACAGATTTCCCCAGAACTGTGAATTCAGAGATGGGCTTTCTGATGTATTAAGGGATAGGCTTGTATGTAGCATGCGTAGTCAAAAGCACTCAAATGAGGCTACTGGTAGAAAGAGACCTAATTTTAGAACAGGCATTGACCACTGCAATATCATTAGAGACTGCAGCAAAGGATGCAGCAGAACCACATAAAAGGAGGTTAGAATGTGAAATGTACAAAATGTCCCTGAATAGGCAAAAAGCCAAAGATGTTATCGATATGGCAAATCCTCCCATGATGCAAATGACTGTTGGTTCAAAGAAACAGGCTGCAGAAAGTGTCACAGACAAGGTCACATAGAGAGAATTTGCAAGGCAGACAAAAAGCACAACTGAGTGAAAAATCTCAAACACAAAACTAAGCAAATGCATGAAGTTACCAAATGTAAAACAGAACCAGACAACATAGAGTCTGACAGCAATGAACTGTCATGCTTAGAACTGCTTAGTATAACTGAAACAGAACCACAAAGTCAGTTGGATCACAACAGATGCATCCGGTGTAAATCTTTAAAAATGACCTGGAAACAGGGTCAGCTTTGTCCATAATTCCAGAGGCTGACTACAACAGACTATTTTCTAAGGTACCATTGGAGAAGCCCTCAAAGATGCTAAAGACTTACACAAGCAAAAAACTGTTGCCCAAAGGCAAACTGAAAGTAAATGTGATGTGTGGGGGCCAAACACAACAGTTAGAGCTTTATGTATTGAAAGGTGGAAGGCCAGCACTTTTTGGATGTGAATGGTTGAGAAAAACCCAACTAGACTGGCACTCAGTCAAATTTCTCCATGTGACATTATCATGGTCCACTACACTGGCACAGATGCTTAATGCTAATGAGAAGGTGTTTGTGAAGGGGACTGGTAAACTCAAAGGCATGAAGGCCAGAATTGAATTGAATGAGGCAGCAACACCTGGATTCCATAAATCGCGTCCTGTGCCTTGCCAACTGCATCCTAAAGTGAATGCTGAACTTAAGAATTTTGAGGTGCCTGGAATCCAATAGACAGCCCCAGCAGATTTACAGATGAAGTATTGCCCTCGCCTGGAAGTACCGTTTGAGACTCTAAGAATATGAGTGGAGTGATTGTTCCTGTTGTTCCTATTGTTCCCGGTCATCAGAAAGGGAAGGCCGGAGCCGTTCGTACATATGGGGATTTCAAGGTGCTGCGAGAACAGAAGATATTTTTGCAACTTTGGCAAGCAGGAGAGGTTTTCAGAGATTTTCTTGTCACCAGTCTACCTGCAAATGGAGAATGAGGAGGCAAGCAGGAAATTCCTCACAATCAACACTCACAAGGGACTAGTCTGAGTGAGTATGGTCTGTAAAGAGAGAGAAATGTGAGTTTTTCAAGAAACTCACATGACATTGACAAGCATGGCGTACACAAGTCACAAGGGGAGACTGAAGCAGTACTCAAAACACACTGGAGGAACTCAGCAGGTCGGGCAGCATCCGTGGAAACAATGAGTCGACATTTCGGGCCGGAACTCTTCGTCAGGACTGTAGAGGGAAGGGGCAGAGGCCCTAAGTGAGTGAGTGTTGCTTTGACCTCAGCATCTGCAGAGTATTTTGTGTTTGAGACTGAAACAGTGCTATAGGCACCCAAACTAGAAAATGTATCACAACTCAGGTCATACTTGGGCCTTGCAAAGTACTACCACTGGCTTCTCCCAACCATTGCTACAGTGCATTATCCATTGAACAACTGTTACAGACAGGAGCAAAGTGGGAATGGTCAGAAGGATGTGAAAAAGCTTTCAAGGAAACAAAGAAACTAATAAATTCCGATGAACTGCTCACCCATTAAGACCAATCTCTGCCCATCAGATTGGCATGCAATGTGTCCCCTTATGGCATTGGAGCTGTACTGTCACACATTATGAAAGATGGATCTCAACGTCTGATTGCATTTGCTTCAAGATCACTGACAAGCACAGAACGCAACCATGCATGGATTGACTGAGAGGTCCTGAGTCTAGTATAGGGAATAAAGAAGTTCCACCACTACCCCTACGGACAAAAGTTTACACTAGTGACAGATCACTAGCCACTTGTGTCTATTTTCAATCCCAGGAAGGGAACTCCAATGATGACTGCTACCTGTTACAATGTTGGACACTATTCCTAGGAGACCACTTTTAAGACAAGGACCAAACAACACAGCAATGCTGATGGCTTGTCACGTCTTCCACTATTGGCAACTGAAGAAGAAAAGCCTTCTTGCTGTGACCCAGCAGAGGTGTTCCACACAGCATTGGTGGATCAATAGTAAATTCTGAAATACAAGCAGAAACAGGGAATGACCAAACATTGTCAAAGTCTATGAAATAACTATGCAAGAATGGCCAGCTCATGGTAACCCTATGTTCCCAGAGTTCCCAGCAAGAAAAGACCAACTGTCGGTATGTCAAACACCGCTTACATGTGGATCTCATGTTGTGATTCCCTCTAAACTGCATACCAGAGTGATTGAAAATCTGCATGAAGGACACCTGGGTGCATACAAGATGAAGAGCTTTGCCTAGAGTTACATTTGGTGGCCAGAAATAGATAAACAGATTGAAGACTTGGCCAAAAGCTATTCCGAATGCCAAAAAGTTCAAAATGCACCCCTACAGGCACCGTTAGGCCCATGAAAATGGCTGTCGTCACCATGGCAATGTGTACATATTAACTCTGCCGGTCCATTCATGGATTCCATGTTCCCGGTTGCTGTGGATCTCATTCAAAGTGGCCGGAGGTTATACCAATGAAGTCAACCACCTCAGCAAAGACTGCCTCCACTCTGAGGACCATCTTTGACAGAAATGGCTTACCAGAACACACTGTGAGTGACAATGGACCACAATACACGTCAGAAGAATTCCAACTGATCATGAAGAAAAATGGCTCAGACATTTCAAGTCAGCTCCTCACCACCCAGCAATGAATAGGTTAGCTGAAAGGTTTGTTCAAACCTTCAAGAAGTGCATTAAAGCGATGGACAAGGATAAGGTGGACAACTTCCTTTTGTGTATCAGAACTCTGTTCATGTGACAACAAATCAAACACCCATTCACACTCACACACACGAACGCACAAACACATGCACATTCATGTACACACAGCAACATGCACAGAGATGCACATACACACGCATACAAGCACACACACCAACACACATAAGACATGCACACAAACTTACACTGACATACACATAAACACACAAAAACACAGAAACAGACATGCATACACATACACACACACACACACACAAATACACACAACTCACAAACACATGCATAGACACACACACACACACACACACACACACACACGTACACACAAATACACAAACACACACATATCCCGACAAACACACACAGACACACAAAATACACACACACAAACATACACAGATACACACACTTACACTGGCACACAAGCACACACTTACACACCTATACACACACACTCACAAATACACACATACACAAGCACAGACACAGACACAATCACACGCAAACACACACACACACACACATGCGCACACACACACAAATACAACATTCTGAAGCACACACATAAACACACACTCACATACACAGAGACAGGCACACAAACACACATACACAGACTCACACTGACACACAATCACTTACACACACTCACAAACATACACACACAGATACACACAAACTCACACACACACACATACAACCACACACACAAACACACATACACAGATACAAACTCAAACATACACAGACATACAGAGACACACAAATGTACACACACAGACACAAACACACATACAAAGGCACACTCACTGGCACACAAACACACACTCACATACACAGACAGACAGAGACTCAGAATCACACACACACACAGCCACACAAACACGCACCCGTCACACAAACACACACATAATCACACATACACATGCAGACATATGCAGAAAAGCAAACACACACACACACAGACTCAGAATCACACACACTGACACACAAATGCACACAAACACACACGCTGACACACAAGCACACACACACACGAACACATAGACACACACAAATATACCATCAAACACACAGACACATACAAAAACACACACACAAACACACACACACAGACATGCACAAACAAACATATACACACACACGCATGAACATACACAGACACACACACGTGTGCATAAACACTCACAGACACACACGTGCACACAGAGAAACATGCACACACAGACTCAGAATCACGTACACATAGACACACACATACACTGACACACAAATGCACATATACACACATAGACACACACACACAAACACATGCACACAGACACAGACACACTCACACACACACCAACACACACACACACACACACACACACACACACAAACATACACACGCACATGCACACACATAAACACACACACACACATAAGAACACACAGAGAAACACACACACACTGACACACAAATGCACACAAACACACACATTGACACACAAGAACACACACACAGACACACACACACACACACACACAAACACATACACACTCATAGACACACACTAACATACACGCAAACACATACACACTCATAGACACACACTAACATACAGTCAAACACACACACAAACACATACAAATGCACACAGGCACAGGCACACTCATACATGCACCA
The DNA here is from genome assembly GCF_030028105.1 of Mobula birostris. Classification (NCBI taxonomy): domain Eukaryota; kingdom Metazoa; phylum Chordata; class Chondrichthyes; order Myliobatiformes; family Myliobatidae; genus Mobula; species Mobula birostris. The sequence goes on from NC_092376.1 coordinate 115,910,567, forward strand.
ATATACCCACAGACAAACACGGACACACAGACACATAAAACACACACACACACACACACACACACACACACACACACAAGCAAAGACATACACACACAAACGCACATGAAATACACACTCACAAACACACACACACACACACACACACACACACACACACACACTCCCGTGAATATTCTCAGTCTAATCCAGCTCATAGGCCACTGTACAGCCACCATTTATTTCAACTATGGCTTGTAGAAATCTAGGATATTGACTGAGAGTCGGGATAATCAGTGATCAGAATTCAACAAGTATGACTATATTTGTCTGCTCATTAATTCGATTAAAGAGCTTTTCCTCTGTTCAGGATTTTTTCCAAATTTTGAGAAGGAGGATTTTGAAGATTAATTGTCCTTGATGTCCAATGGGTGTATCTAATTCCTCTGCCCGGATTGATGTTGGTTGATCCATTTGGTTTTACTATTATTTTTTGACATAATAGATAGATAGAAATTAATTAATTGATCTGAAATTTTAGAGGGAATTTAGGGGCCAAGCCCATTGCTCTAAAGTTAGAGTCATGAATAAAACTATACCAGTTAAGATCAACGTACTTTCCTTACAATAGATGTATAGAGTGCAGAAACAGGCTCTTCGGCCTACACTGTATCAACCACTTATTTACATGTATCTTATTTTATTCTCTCAACACTCCTGTTAACTTTTTCCATCTCAAATTTTACCACCCACCAATGTTAAAAGCAATTTACTGTGGCCAAATAATATACCAACTTGCACATCTTTGGGATGTGGAAGGAATTTGGAACACCCAGTGGAAACTCTTGTGATCACACGGACAACATGCAAACTCCACACAGACAGCAGTGGAGATGAGGATCAAACCAGAAGCACGAAGGCAGCACCTCTACTTGCTGCACCACTATGCCGCCTCTGGGATATTAATGAAAATGTTGACTTCTTCATTGATAGTACCTTTTCCATACAGACTATTTAATTAATTGGAATTAATTTCTCCAATGCCATAGTGGAATGCGAATTTATGTCTCTAGATCTTTGCTAGCAGTCTTCTAACTTCTGCAATACCAATGGAACTTGGACAGATATTTTCTGATTTTTGTATTAAACTTGGCAAGTATGAATGTGGGATATTTATTGAAACCGCAGATGTTGGAAATCTGAAATGGAAATATGTATCTGATACGTTCAGAATAACAAAGGCTGTTCATCTTTAAGGACCTACCTAAATTACAAGGTACACCACAAAACTGAGACTGCATTATGGACAAGACAAACAAAATTGTTGGGTGGAATTAACAGTAGGAATCTGCAAAAATCTGCAGCAGCAACAGATGGGTCAAGGACTAGGCGGACAGACCTCATGCCCTGGAGAGTAGCCATATATTCTGGGAGAAGTCAAGAGAGAGGACATAGAACCCATAGGCAGCTGACAAAGACACTTGGAGTGCATAGATGGTACAGAGGCCCTGACAATGGCTGATGGAGGATATTGACCAAGAAGGAGGCCAGGGATGTTGGGAATGACTGATAAGAAAACCTTCCAACACACAGGTTCATTGGACCAGATGATATAGCTCATTGTGGGAGAGGCCTGATATTGTATGATCTGTAATTTCTGTAATAACATTGTTTAAGTAGGGCATTCTCGGTAAAATTAAGGCAGCTACTGTAGATCGGTCAATTAGGTTTCTCTCATTTACCAAGGCCTGATCTTTCTTTTCTAGAGGAACTAGAAACTTTGGGAGTTGCATGTAGGTGAGGGTGGTTTTTGTTTTAAATTGTACACTTATACCTGGAGCAATTCCTTTACTAGACAATTACTATTTCCCTCTAGGATTACTCATCCAATTCTAGCAGATTCGGAATTCTTGTCCACCTAGGTCCTGGTTTAACTTAATTTACATTAGGCCTCCATTAATGTGAATTTTGCATATTATGTTCTTTTAAACAAGCAGAAAAATTTTCCACAGTGTGAATGTAGGGTTTTGACTGAAAATGTCAGCTATCTCTTAGCCTCCGCTGACAGTACTTGACCTACTGAGTTCTTCCAACAGTTTTTCTTTGTTTCATAGCTCAGCGTCTGCATTCTCCAAAGAATTACCCAATCTTAATACTTATCAATCCCCTTGGGGTTATAGAAGGTAGGACAAAGAAAGCGACTATAGCTGTGTTGATCTTAATTTCATATACTGTCAAAATGTGACTGAATCCTGGCAAAGCTCAGATCCAGTCTGATTTATGCTCTTCATTTACTAGAATTATGTTTATCTGTGCAATAATGCATTTAAATCCTTCTGGATATCTGTAGCTACTTTCCTTTCTCAATATTATTCTTAGGATATGGTCTAATTTGAAAAGCTTTCAGTTTATTTTGATATTCAGATTATGAATTTAAAGTATAAGTATCTAAACTCCCTATTTCTCTCTCTAAGACTTCATTCAAAGCCATCGCCCTGCTGGAAACTCACAAGTATTCTTAGTTTTACATATATAACCCCATTTTATCAGCTGACGACAGACTTCATTCACATTTTGAACTGACCTATCCTTACAAATCTTCTTGTATCAATGTGTGACCTCTAACTAGGCATTAGAATAAAACTGTATGGATTTCAGTTCAGTGGTTTAAATTCACTATTTTAAATTCAGTATTCTGACTGGTCTACTCCAACCCAATATGCTGACTACCTATCTTTCCACCTAGCCTTCAGAGTAACTGTATTATTAATTGTTCCTCTTTTAAGTTACAAGGTATTTTTTCTCCATTTGTTAAGCAAAGACAAATCCCAGACTTCATTCATTGGCCTAAACTACAAATGAATTTCAAAACTTCCTTTCTCTTCCAAAATCTTGAAGGTATTTTTGCTTCTAAATTCATGCCAATGTTTTCTGCAACTCAGTGTTTCAATCCATCCAATTAAAAGCCCTGCCATGGCATAGAAATACCTTTTATCAAACTAGAACTTAGAACAGTACCACACAAGAAAAGGCCTTTTGGCCCACAATGACCGTACATGACCCAGATCCCTTCATGCTTCTTAACTTGTAGCCTCTGATAAAAATAGATCACTTTCCTAATCATTCTCTGCCAGTTATTTTTCTGTCAAATCTTATAACCCCATAGACTTATCTTTTATTCTACACCAAGATTTTTACATTCTTCCATAGATTCATATAGGTCTATGATATAGAGGAGGGTCATGTTTTTCATCTTATCCACAAAAGTCAGGCCAGTTAGGTTATTTCCACTTCCCAGCATTTAGTCCATAATCGGCTGTTCAGATGATCATCCAGGCAGTTCTGAAGTGTTTTTGGTTGAAAGATATTTGCTAATTTCTCCTCTCATTCTTCCACCAATTAATGTATATCCATGTGACATTTTCATAGACTTGGAAAACACATCCTTCACATTCACCTTGTACAGGCCTCTCATTATTTTTTCACATCTATTAAATCTCACCTCAATCTCCTTTGCTTCTAAATTCCTTCCTCTTCAAGATTTCTGTTTCTAACAATTTGTTAAAAATTAGCTCTATTTGTCGCATGTACATTGAAACATACAGTGAAATGCGTCACTTGCATCAGCAACCAACACAGTTTGAGGATGTGCTGGGGGCTGTTGCAAGTGTTGCCACGCTTCTGGTGCCAACATCGCATGTCCACAATTTACTAACCCTAACTCATACATCCTTGGAATGTGCGAGGAAACCAAAGCGCCTAAAGCAAGCCCATGTGGTCTTCGGGAGAACATACAAACTCCTTACAGACAGCGGCGGAATTCAACTCCAATCGCTGGCTTTCTAAAGCATTACACTAACAGCTGTGCTTCTGTGCTGCTTCTAATATGACTTTAGCTTCTTAAGCCTAAACTCTGGAGTTTCTTCTCATATCCTTTGCCTTTTGACCCTCTTTCTTTCTTTAAAACTTACATGACCAATCTTTGGTTTATCTGCCTTACGTTGTTCACTGTCAAATTGTGCTCAAAAGCACTCCACTGAAGGATAATGGAATGTTTTATCACATTAAAATTGATACATAACTGCGAATTGTGACTGCTGTTGTACTCTCCTGTTCTGATCAGCTCGTCTCCTGCTGCAGGTTAATGCATATAACTGTAGTAGTTTCAGTTTCCTTGACAGATCTACAATTCAGCTGTATGGTAGTCCTTGCTTGCTATTTGTGTCCTCCTCTCTCTCTGATTTCCAATCTGGATGCAGAATGGTCTTTTTGAAAAATAAGAGCCAAATAGTTAAACCACTGCACAACAAGTCACCAGATTTAAAATTTTAAAAAAGTAGGCAAAAGCAGAGAAAGGTACTGTAAATTGTTGAACTCAGTATTGAATCCAGTATGTTGCAAAGAGCACTGGAGGAAGACGAGGTATCGTTCTTCATGTTAAATTGAGTGGTCATTTTAATTCTCCAACCCACTCCCATTCCGTCCCTGCCTGTATGTGGCCTTCAGAACTATTCTGTGAACTTTATATGTAGAGCCTCATCTTCTTCTGGGCACACCGCAGCCTTCTGGTCTCATTATAGAATACAACAATTTCCAGTCATTTGCTTTCTGTGTCTATGTAAGAACTGATCAGTTCTATTACAAAGTTATCCATCTATAATGTTAACGCAGTTTTTCTCTCGCCACAAAACTGATTTGCTGGGCATTTCCAATTTTCTCTTTTTGGTTTCACTTTGCTGTGACAGCTTTGACCTACACATCACAGTTTTATAGTTGTTTATTTGTTTTCTCTGCCTACCCTCCCTCATTATCAACCAGGTAGCTTTGTGAACAGCACATCACCGTGACAATTCCATCATCATTCCATCAGAGATATTCTTGCCCTATCTACACTGTGACACGCACTATGCAATTTAAAATTAACTTGCTTTCTCAGTTTTCAACTTCTGAAGGTGTTTGATTTAAAACATTAACTTTTTTTCACCTTCTACAGATGCTGCTAGACCTGACAAGTTTCTCTAGTATTTCATTTTTTATATAAATCTCTAAATGAACAATTTGTCTGAGTGATGGTATGTCATGATTATAAACCAATACAGAAGAGGAAAAACACACACGAAATGCTGGAGGAACTCAATAGATCAGGCAGCACCAAAGGAAAGAAATTGGAATTCAGACATTCCAGGCCAAGACCCTTCATCAGGGTCTTCATCAGAACAGGAAAATATCTGGCAGGGTAGCTATAAAAGAGATCCTTCGTCATAGGGAAATGTAGGAACTATATTACTGATCCCTTTCTGCCAGTAATCACCAGGCTTTTCCCTTTTTTCAAAACAATAACATTTAGTGGGAATAATGAACAAATACAAATTCACTGATTTAGACCCCAAATTCATAATTCAGAGAGTTATATAGGATGGAAGCAGGACCTTTGGCCTAAAATATCCATGGTGACAAAGATTTCTATCAACACTAATCCTATTTGTCTGTGTTTGTCCCATATTCCTCTAAACCTTTCCTATACGGTACATGTACTAGTTTAAATATCTTTTAAGTGTTGAAATTGTAGCTGCCTCTACAGCTTCCTCTGGCAACTCATTCCATAAACTCACTACTTTCTGTGTAAAAAAGTTGCCCATTGAGCTCCTTTTAAATCTTTTCTTTCTCACCTTAAACCTATTATATGCTCTATAATCTGAATCTCCCCCTACTCTTGGAAAAAGACTCTGGTTATCTACCCTGTTTATGTCTATTAACACTCCTGTGAATATTTCTACACTCTCTCTAGCTTAATTACATCCTTATACTGTGGCAACCCTCAACTGCGCACAATTCTCCCAACACTTCAGGAAATAGTACAAAAATAAGTGGAAAAAAGAAACAAAAGTTTAAGCTAATTTTGTGATTAGTTATCTTTTATAATCACAACTCAATCATGATTTTTTTGAATATTGACAGTTCTGCACAGACTTAGAAAGAGGCAGATTGAAGTAGGCCAGAACTTTGAAGGAGTTATAGTTTTGCAATTATTATTGTTCTCCAAGACTATTCCAACAATAGCAGCTTTATCCACAGCTACCAGCTTGATAATGTAAGTTGGGCCTCAATCAAAATTTATAGAAGCTATTTGATTCCTTCAGCCAATTCAGTGTTAGGGATTTTGACTGGAATTGCTAAATTCAGGTAATTTCAAATTTGTTGTTGGGCAAACTAAAACTGTCTCAGAGGTAAAGACCATGAAGTGGTTTCCTCTTGATTTTTATTTAAAATAAGTGTATGGATGAGTCATGTCATACAGAACATAAACTGGCCACTTGATCATCAACTATGTCATCTACATATCAATCCCATTTTATTCTCCCTGTATTCCCCTCAACAAGACCCAACCCCAGATTCCTCTATTTCCCTACACACTAGCGTTAATTTACAACGGTCAATCCCATTTGTCTGAGTTGTGGGAGGGGACTGGAGTACCTGAGGGTAATGCCCAAGGTCAAAGGTCAAAGGGAGCTCTCCACACCAGCATCATAGGAGATCAGGATTGAATCTGGATCACTGGAACTGTGAGGCAACAACTTTAGTAGTTGCACCACAGTGTAGTTGTTAGCACAACACTTGATGGTACCAGCAACCTGGGTTCAATTTCCGTCGCTGCCTTTAAGATGTTTATATGTTCTCCCTGTGACTATGTGGGTTTCCCGCTGGTGCTTTGGTTTCCTCCCACAGTCCAAAGATGTACCAGTTGGCAGATTAGTTGATTATTGTAAATTGTCCCATAATTAGGCTAGGATTAAACTGGGGGTTTGCTGGGCAGCACGACTTGAAAAGCCAAAAGGGCCTTGAAAATATATGGAAAAAAATTGAAAATATATTCCATTTTAGTAGTGAGATCCTTGCCCCCATCTGCCATTTGTCCCTGCTCCATCCATCCAACATCAGGGACAAGCACTGTCCAGGTTTACAAGTAAAAAGTAGCTTCTTGGGTGATGTTACTGCTGAATCAGGGCCATTGTATAAGTTAATATTTTTGACAAATGGCGAGAAGAAAGAAGGAAAAGTAGTAAAAAGTTGCTTAACAGCTCCTTTATATGAATAAACTTCTACAGATGTGTGATGGAGAATATATTGACTGGCTGCATCATGGCCTAGTATGGAAACAACAATGTATTTGAATGGAAAATTCTACAAAAGGTAGTGGATTCGGCCCAGTCCATCACTGGTAAAACCCCCTCAATCATTGAGCACGTCTACATGAAACTGTCCTGGGAAAGTAGCACCCATCATCAGTGATCCCTGCCACCCAGGCCATGCTCTTTTTTCATGCTTGCCATCAGGTAGGAGGTACAAGGGCCTCAGGACTTGCACCAGCAGGTTCAAGAACAGCTACTACCCCACAACCATCAGGCTCCTGAACAAAAGGACTAACGACAGTCACTCATCCATTAAGATGTTCCCACAACCAAAGATCTCATTTTAAGAACTCTTCATCTTGTTAGCTCATGTTCTCATTATTTATCACTTTTTTATATTTACATTTGCACAGTTCGTTATCATCTGCACTCTGGTTGATCTTACATTGATCCTGTTATAATTACTATTCTGTAAATTTGCTAAGTATCCCACAGGAAATGAATCTCAGGGTTGTATATGGTGACATATATGAACTTTGCTAATATAATTTATTTTGAATTCTGAGTAAGATTACTTCATTGCGATACTATGTACTAACATTATTAGGCTGTGCTTTGGTAAGTCTCTGCCATTACTTTTGACATACTTGTACGTTTGTACTTCCCTCCTACTTTCATTCTTTTGTTTTAATACTTTAAAAATATATTCAAGGTATAAACTAATCTATTGACTGAAATATCATGCTACACGAGAGCTCCAAGATACACAAAACCTTTTTTCTTTAACTTGAGGCATCTGATGTGGAAAGCAAATGCTCAGCATCTTTTATCCATAAACAAACAAGTTAGGGTTAGTAATTAGTAACTTCTTTCTTTCCATTCACATTCTTGTTGAAGGCTGATATTTGAGCCACAGCTTCGCAATATTGTACAGGATGGGTTCAGGTACAAGCAAGTCAGCTTGTTTCACCTGTTGATGCCAATGCTGGTGGAAGGAAGTAAACGATGTTATTTCATTTGTAGGATCAGTATGCTATGGATAGAGCATGGATATTAATGATCTTGGTCAGTTCATGCTGAGTCCCTTAATAGTTCTTACTCCTTTATCAATTCTCCCAAATATTAATTCCTCACACCTGAGATTAGAGTACTCAGGAATTCACATTTGTTCACTTAATGTAGCTGAATTGCATTTCATCTTTATTTTACTTAATTTGGGATTACTGCAAAATAATTTTACACATAAAACTTTCAACCTGACAAAATTTTGAAAGGTAGAAAGCCAGTTCGGTGAAGAATTGAAGATTATGTCCATATTTGCATTGAACTGTGTTTAATTTTGGTCCTTCACAGTATTAGATTTCCATTAGCCTCAACTCTATTATATGATGTAGAATTTTGTTTATGTTCCGGTGAATAACCTAGACAATGTTTTTAAAACTACGTCAAAATGTTAATCAATATAGTTTGGCACAGAATAGCATCAATAAGTAAGAATACAAGAATGTCCAGATTAATTTCAAAACTGAGAGAAACTTGGAATAAGGTCCTAAATAAATATCTTAAACGTCCAAGATATTTGCACAAACTAGCTGGATATTCTCAGCATCGGGGGAGAAAATTACGTGAGTTCACCAGAAAATAATTTGCATTGGTACAGGAAATCCTATGTGTAGCGAACGAAAGGGAATGTTCGATGATGAGGGAACGTTGCTGTTCACTTCGCTCACTTTGTCAACCAGGCTACGTTAGGAAGCCATAAAGGTGAATCTTCTGCGCATTAACCAAACTGTACGCTATAGTCTACAGTAAAGCACGACAATTTCACGAAATAAAAACTCCTTCTGTATTCTACAGCAATGCGACCTTTACACGAATCAGGGACAAACTTCCAAAATAAAACTCTGGCTACTGAAAAAGTTTATCAGTAACATAATTAGAGGCGTTTATAGCGAGCTGGCTGCTGCTGACGGTTTCTCCCGGCCGAGGACCTAACAGCCCAGATGTGCAGCGAGCTCGATTCAGGAGGCTGCTGTAGAAAGATGGGGGGGGGGGGGGGGGGTAGATTTAATCACACGTGGCAAATGTGGAAAGTGGAAAATGAAAAACCCTTTTATTTTGCTGTGTGGTCGGTAGTCACCCTTTTGCTCAACGAAGCTACAGTGATCAAATAAACACAGGGAGATTAAACGTTGCAAATCATGGATCATTCAAAACGAAAATGACTATCTGACACCCCCGCCCCTACACTCAAGGATTCGAATATTTGCAAATAATAGGGCAGCAGAGTTCATTGAGACAAAATAATGGAAACAATTTGCATGTTTTGTTCCCGTGTGCACTTATTTTATTTCGGCACGGATCATGTAAATCAGGCAAAATTACTGAACTCATCCATTTTGTTCTGTCCTGAAATCTTGGTTTATTTTAAGCAGATTTTCCGTACTCCTGAACCGTACCGCCCAGCCACTCGAGATCTAAATCCTCAAAGTCCTTCACGGGCAAATAAGGATCCTGTAACTCCCATCCTAATCTCTGGCATTTCACATTTCGTGTGCAACCCGTGGCCATACATGACATGAAAATGAAATGCCCAAGTAATGTTATGTTCCTTCCAATTTCTGAGACGACAGGACGTCTCAATCGGTACTTTAAATAAAAATCTGTACGGATTATTTTGATTTTAAAGGAGCAGGGTTCATGTCAAATTAAAGTGGTGTGAGTCCCTCAGGGTGATATTTTCATCCCACTTGTCGAGGTCTTTTTTTTTAACATGATTTTGGTTCTTCTGCAGAGGCAGAATTGCTAGAACCTTCTGCAGACAGGAACTTGATAGACGTGATGGGTTTTCTTTAAAAAGATATGCACCCAATGGAAGTCAAAAGTTGCCTGCGTTTACGTTTTTGAGTGTGACTACGAGAAAATGGAGGCTGGGAGAAAGAGATGTCAGAGCCCACAATGGCACCCCCTGCTCTAAAGAGTGCTCCTACTTCAAGCCACAATGATTTCTAGACGATGTCAACCCCCACCCCCCTCCATCATGCAACACGATGGCCCAGCATACCAAGAACGACGGGAAAACAGCTAACATGATCGAACTGAACTATTTTTTAAAAAAATGATCTGTGTCATTTATTTGTAATAAATTGAGTCCTAGTAAAATCTAAGATGGCGGAAGTGACGCAAAATGGCGGGGAGGGGATGGAAGGAGTAAGTACCTCAGTACTTTTTGTTGAAAAAAAAGAAAAACTGGTCCGTTTGCGTTAATTTTTTTTTCAAAAAGGAGTTTGTTGGGGGTAGTTGAAATAAACTGGGAGCAGGAGCTATGCCTGAGGTGGAAACAGATTGGCCGTTGGCAACTGCAGTTCGAGATCGGGCTCAGGCTCGCGGCAGCCAGCCGATCGCGCCTGTTGTCCGTTGGAGTGGGGGGGGGGGTGATAGGAGAGGGTGGGGGGGAAAGTGGAAGAAGGGGGGGTGCAAGGACGCGCGCTGATTGGCTCAGACGGTGCTGTCACCAACAACAGACAGGTCGGTAAGTGCAGCGGGGAAAAAAAACCTAAGGCAGAGAGAGCGCAAAATAAGCACGGCCATGCCGATTCTGCACGGTCAATGCTGAGAACAAGGCCGGTGACGGTCACTACAGCTGCAAAATGTTTGCATTGTTTAGAGAATATATACTTCTGGTAAAATAGGTCCGTTTTTGGTTTCTTTTTTTGGTGGGGCAAGGGAGACAGATAAAGTAGAGAGTGGGCACTGCCCACCAGCCTAGGCCTACAGCAGCCAGCCAATAGTATTCTGGAGCAGCATGGAAATGCAGGGGTATTGAGTATTTTTTTGGGGGGGGGGAAGAAGTGGGTGGGGGTTTGAGACGTGTTTTGGGTTTTGTGCTGGGAAACGCAGGGTCAAGTTTTGTGCCTTTTTTTAAAAAAAATCCTCTATTCCATACGTTCTTTTGATAGTGTAATTGTGCCAGAACAGCTGAAGATGAAGGGCCGCCATGTTGCACCAGGAACTTTTCATGTTAAACCTTAATCCAACTCGGGAGTGATTTGTTTTTTGTTTTCGGGAGGGCAGGAGTAGCATAGGGTCTTTAAGCAATTGACGGGGAAAAAGATCGCAAGTTTCAATGAACTGTCATTTGCAAAGCGAAAGAGCACGGGATCTGAAGGCAATCATAAGGAAGGTTAAGGTGAGTTGGAGTCCCAAGAGTGATGTCAGAATGTTGTCTCCATACGCAATTTGTAAATCGAGGTTCAAATCAAACTGAAATTTAAGGCCTGTGTAATGAATGGGCAGGTAAGATATTGTCTCATCGCAGACTTGAATTTTTCAAGACTTATTAGTATTTCTTAAACGTTTCAACGAGGAGGAACAAGAGTGGTTATAATGTGCTGTGTAATGGAGCATTTTCAAAGAAAGTTTCTGATTTCTTGAATTCTAATAATTTTTTCATTTAACATTTTTGAGATTTTTTTTCATTTAACATTTTTTGAGATTTTATACTTTTGGGTTTGGTGTTAAATAAATATAACAAAGTAATAATTGTGAAAGTCTGACTAATGTGGATGATAATATCCCAAGATTTTACAAATGGCTAGTTTGATGCATATTGTAATGATATTATACATAATATACCCATGCTTTTAGACAACTAGAAGGAAATCTTGCAGTTAGTATAATCAAAGGAGAAAGAGAATTAAAATGATTTGGTATGGATTGAGCAGATATGGCCAAAGAGTGATAAAACTTGAGGAATAGAATTGTGGTCCTGGTACAACATGTGATGCTGTGGACATACTGTACTTGAATCGTCAAATATGCAAATGTATGTTGCATGATTGTCAATTTTGAATATATTTTTGCTATTTTGGTGTTTTCCTTCCAGGTATCCCACTATATTTGCAAATGTTGTTTGAAATCGGAATCAGCAGTTTGAAAATTGTTAGTATAACATTCTTTCTGCATTCCCTTTTTGAATATTGTATGGAAACACATTTAAGGGGAAAAAAGTTCTGGTTGCCTCCTTCCCTATTATGGGAGGAGGCAACATCCAAATTTAATTTCTGATAGTTAATTTCTGCATACATTATTAAATACAAACTTTGCAAAGAAATTTTAATAAATAGCTTTAAAGGAAAATGTCTTGGGATGCAGATTTGGGCCATGTGGATAAATTTATTCTGATGAATTGCAATGGATGGTTACAGTAGTATTATAGTCCTTCACTGTTTTTAACTGAAAATAACTTTATAACTCCAAAATTGAGCTTTGTTGTTGTCTCTCTTTTTTTGGCTTGTATCTGTGCAGGGAGATATGGAGATATTCATGTTGCAATCAGAATTAAAGTATGCAGTATTATTTGCATTTTAATTATTTGTGCTAATTCTGCAAGATTTGTCTTATTTGGCGTATTTATTAAATGAATGGCTGAATAATTCAGGCTTCCTCGGGCTACAAACTCCAGAATTGTTGATCCAAGGCAGTAGAAATACTACATTTAGGGTTTGCGTTTCAAGGGGGAAATTGATCTGATTTACAATGTGTAACTGCTCTTGCAAGAAACATTTATTAATCTTGGATATAGAGAGGGATAAGTTCAAACTGCAGGCTGTTGGAGAAACTCAGTGGTTCGAGCAGCATTTGTGGAAGCAAAGGGATGGTTGACTGGGTTGAGATCCTGTCTTACGACTTGGCGATAGGTTCATTTGTTACACCCGCCACAGCTAACTTGTTGACAATTGAAAAGTTCATACACATAATATTCAGGTATGACAGAATAACAGGAATGTCAAATCATCCCTTTTTAAGAGTTGGAGAAAACAGATTTTTCTAAAATTTGTATTATTACCTATATTTAAGTTTTGAAAAATTAATCTACAGGTTGTCCCTTGGTACATATGGTTTCCATTTTTTTACAGGTGCCCTTAAGTTGATTTTGTGTATTTTCTAACTTATGGACTCTGTAAGCATACTTTCACCATATTGTAATGAATAGCCTCAAAAGCACATGACCAATAAGATAGAATGATGATTAAAAATAGGGCGGAATTTGGTTCTGCCATCTGTAGGGATGAACAAATATATTATACAAATATAACGAATATATATATATCAACAAATATACAAGACCTTTAGAAGTTCACATTGCTTGGTCATATGAAGGATGTTGCCATGTTGGGCATTCTTAACCTAGAGGACAGCCTGTACATGACAGGAAGTTATGAATAGAACAACTGTTAAGAATGGTTTGATGCAAAGGTACTTTAATAGCTTTTGTGTGATAGTTTATTGGAACTACATAAACTGTAAGAACAAAACTAGAGTGTTCAGTTCCTTGCATTTTCATAAAGTCATAGAAAAGTACAGCACAGAAACTACAGCCCATCTAGTCATACTGAACCATTTGACTCCCTAGACCCATCTACCTGCACCAAAACCATAGCCCTCCATACCCCTTCCATCCATGTACCTATCCAAACATCTTTTAAAACATTGAAATTGAGCTTGCATTCACCACTTGTGCTGGCAGCTCATCCAACACTCTCATATCCTCTAAGTGAAGTTTTCCCTCGTGCTCAGTGTAAGCTTTTTACTTTTCACCCTTAATCCATGACCTCTAGTTGTAGCCCCAACCAACCCCAGTTGAAAAAGCCTACTTACTTTTACCCTATCTATGCCCCTCAATTTTGTATACCTCTATCAAATCTCCTCTCAATTTTATACGCTGCAAGGAATAAAGTCCTAACCTACACTATCTTGCTTTATTATTCAGATCCTCCAGACCTGGCAACATCCTTGTAAATTTTCTCTGCACTCCTTCAACCTTATTTACACCTTTCCTGTAGATAGGTGATCAAAACTGCTCACAGTACTCCAAATTAGGCCTTATCAATGTCTTGTACACCTTCAACATAACATCCCATTTTCTGTACTCAACACTTTGATTTATGAAGGCCAATGTGCCAAAAGCTTTCTTTACAACTCTATCCACCTGTGATACCACTTCCAATGAGTTATGGACCTGTATTCCCAGATCCTTTGTATACCGGACTCCTCAGTGCTCTACTGTTCACTTTGTAAGACCTACCCTGATTGGTTACACCAAAGTGCAACGTGTTACACTTGTCTGTATTAGATTCCATCGGCCATTTTTAAGCTAATTTTTCCATCTGGTCCAGATCCCACTGCAAGCCATGATATTCGTTGCTGTCTACTGCACCTCCAATCTTGGTGTCATCTGCAAATTTCAAAAGTTTCAAAGGTACATTTAATGTCAGAGGAATGTATACACTATACATCCTGAAATGCTTTTTCTTTGCAACCATCCACGAAAACAGAGGAATGCCCCCAGAGAATGAATGACAGTTAAATGTTAGAAATCCGAAGTCCCCCCCCAGCTCCCCTCCCTCCCGCGCATAAGCGGCCCCAAGCAATGATTCCCGTTCCCCCCCACCAAAAAAAAAAGAATCGGCACCCCCAACCGTGCACTCAAGTGTGAGCAAAGAAACAGACTTGCAATACAGGTTTCCCCCACTATCCAAAGGTAGAGCGTTCCTGTGAAACCGTTTGTAAGCCTAAATGGCCTAAAGCAAAGAAGCAGTTACCATTAATTTATATGGGAAAAATTTTTGAGCGTTCCCAGACCCAAAAAAATAACCTACCGAATCATACCAAATAGCACATAAAATTTAAAGTAACACCAACATATAGTAAAAGCAGGAATATGATAAATACACAGTCTATATAAAGTAGAAATAATGTATGTACAGTGTAGTTTCACTTAACAGAATTGGGAAGATTTAGCCAAAACTGATTTGTAGAAAAAAAAAATCGGCATGTCCACGCATGCGCACACACCTGCTGGCACAAGGCTTCACGGTCATGGTAGTCTTTCTCGGAGTGAACACAGGTTTAAAGCGGGCGTCTTTTCTCGTAAAAGCGAAAATCCTCTTTTGGTTAGAGAAAACGGTACTATGTAGGTCTTTCGTAAAAGCGAAGTGGTGTAAAGCGAACGTTCGTAAAGCGGGAGACACCTGTACTGCAAAGACTACTTGTTCACCCAGTATTCGACATACCCCAGGCTCTCTTTCACCCCCTAATAAGGGAGAAAGAGGTGTCTTCGTTTCACAGCAAGGGAGGAGACATAACAAACAACTCGCTGGTTTACAATGTTAAAAGTCCGTTGGGTCACTTTTTCTGAACTCTGTGCCAGAGATCTCTGGTCTCTAGGCTCACAGCCTTAGATATTCCATCTCCCACGACACACCGATCACCTGCCCGGACACCGACTTCCGATCTCCCCCCTCCCCTGTCTCCAGGGTCACGAAATCTCGGTCTTCTGAAGTCGAGCTGAGCCCTTAGCATGCCGAATAATGGCCATTCGTGAAACCCTGAGAGTGGGCCCCGTTCCTACAAACAACTGTAGTCAGCGTGTAACTCCAGGTCAGGGTCTTCAAAGGAACCCTGAAAGGGAAAAATAGAGATATTCAAAATGGAAATTTGCTGATCCAGTTAACCACATTTTCCATATTGTTGATATAGATGACAAACAACATCGGACCCAGCACCGATCCCTGCAGCGCTCCACTAGCCAGAGACCTCCAGTCAGAGAGGCAACCATTGATTACCACTCCCTGGCTTCTCTCACAAAGCCAATGTCTAATCCTGTTTACTACCTCATCTTGAATGCTGAGCGACTGAACCTCTTGACCAGCCTCCCTTGTGGGACCTTGCTATAGTCCATGTAGACAACATCCGCTGTCTTGCCTTCAACTTTCCAGGTAACTTCCTTGAAAATTTCTGTAAGACCGGTTAGACATGACCGACCACGCATGAAGCCATGCTGACTATCCTTAGTTAATCAGTCCATGTCTATCCAAATTCTGATATATCTCGACCCTTAGAATGCCTTCCAATAATGCACTTACCTCCTGCAGGGTCCGAGGGAGCACCTTGTTTGGCTCTGGGGATTTATCTACCTTAATTTGCGTCAAGACAGCAAACACCACCTCTTCTAGTGTACGTGAAGTTGGCACTGCTTTGCTGTGCTTCTATAGGTTCTGTGTCTGTTTCCTGAGTAAATATGGATGCGAAAAATATATTTAAGTTCTCCCTTTTATTTCTTTTGGCTCCACACATGGATTACCATTCTGATCTTCCAGAGGTCCAATTTTGTCCCTCACAATCCTTTTGCTTTTAACATACCTGTAGAATCCCTGGGATTCTCCTTCACCTTGTCTGCTAGGGCAACCTCATGCCTTCTTTTAGCCTTGATTTTTTTTTTCCTCAAGTGTTCTCTTGCATTTCTTGTACTCTATAAGCACCTCATATGTTCCTACCTGCCTATACCTTCAATGAACTTCCTTTTTTTTTTCTTAATCAGGGCCTCCATATCTCTTGAAAACCAAGGTTTCTACACTTGTTATCTTTACCTTTTATTCTGACTGGCACATACAAGTTTTCTACTCTCAAAATTTCACTTTTGAAGGCCTTGCACTAACCAAGTATGTCTTTGCCAGAAAACAGCCTGTTCCAATCTACACTTGTCAGATCCTTTCTGATATCATCAAAATTGACCTTTTTTCAATTTAAAATCTCACCCCATGGATCAGACCTATATTTTTGCTAATTTATTTTGAAAATAATGACATTGTGATCACTAGATGCAAAGTGTTTTCCTTCTGTCACCTGCCCTGTTTCATTCCTTGATAGCAGATCAAGTATTGCACACTCTCTCATTGGAAATTCTATGTATGATTAAAGAAAATTTTAGAATCAGGTTTAATATCACCAGCATATGCCGTGAAATTTGTTGTCTTTACGGCAGCCGCACAATGAAATACATAAAAATAGAGAATAAATCTTGTGAATTACTGTATGCATGTGTGTGTAGACAGAACTTCACTTTTTTTATTTTTGCACGACTTAATTGAACTATTGTATGTTGTGTATGTATGTAACCCTCAGAAGTTTTCATGTTTTATTATTTTACGATATTGAATCACAGTGGATTTAATTTGACTTTTTTTGACACTGATTAGCAGAAAAAGACTCTTTCATGTCAAAGTGAAAACAGATCTCTGCAAAGTGAACTAAATTAATTACAAATGTAAAGTACAAAAATAATTGATTGCATAAGTGTTCACCCCCTTTAATATGACACACCAAATCATCAATGTGCAGCCAATTGGTTTTAGAAATCACGTAATTAGTTAAATGGAGATCACTGTGTGCCTTTAAGGAATTTCAGTTGACTGTAGTAAAAATATACCTGGAAGGTCCAACTCCAAGTCACTGAATATCCCTTGGAGTACAGTTAAGTCAATCATCAAGAAATGGAAAGAATATGGCACAGCTGTAAATCTGCCAAGAACGGATTGTCCTCAAAAACGGAGTGACTGTACAAGAAGGGAACTAGTGAAGGATGCCACCAAGCAACAAATAATTACTCTGGAGGAGTTACAAGTTTTAGTGGCTGAGATGGGAGAGACTGCACATACTGCTTCACGTGCTTCACCAGTTGTAGTTTTATGGAAGAATGCAAAAAGAAAACCACTGTTTGGGGGGAAAAAACCTTACATGAAATCTCAACTAGAGTTTGTCAGAAGGCATGTGGGAGTCTCTGAAGTCAGCTGGAAGAAGATTCTGTGGTCTGAAACCAAAATTGAGCTTTTTGGCCATCTGACTACACACTTGTGTTTAGCATAAACCAAACCCTGCACATCATCAAAAACGCACCATCCCTACTGTGAAGCATGGTGGTAGTTGCATCATGCTATGGGGACGCTGCTCTGCAGCAGGTCCTGAAAGGCTTGCGAAGGATGTAGGTAAAATGAATGCAGCAAAATATGGGGAAATCCTGGAGGAAAACCTGATGTAGTCAGCAAGAGAACTGCGACATGGGAGAACATTCATTTTCCAGCAAGACAATGACACCATAGCCTCAAAAGAATGGGTTAAAAACAACAAAGTTAATGTCCTGGAGTGGCCAAGTCAGAGTGCAGACCTCAATCCAAATGAGAATTTGTGGCTGGCCTTGAAAAGGGCTGTTCACTCATGATTCCCATGGAATCTGACAGAGCTTCAGTAGTTTGGTGATGAATGAGGGAAAATTGCACTGTCAAAATGTGCAAAGTTGGTAGAGACCTATTCACACAGACTTGAGGCTGTAATTGCTGCCAAAGGTGCATCTACTAAACACTGACTTGAAGGAGTTGAATACTTGTGCGATCAATTATATTGTGTTTTATATTTGTAATTAATTTAGATCACTTTGTACAGATGTGTTTTCATTTTGACTTGAAAGAGTTTTTCTGTTGATCAGTGTCAAAAAAGCCAATGTAAATCCATTGATTCAATGTTGTAAAACAATAGAACATGAAAACTTCCATGGGAGTGACTTTTTATAGGCACTGTCTGTGTGTAGTATAAAAATAAAACAAAGTAGTGAGGTATTGTTCATGGGTTCGATGTCCATTCAGAAATCGGATGGTAGAGGAGAAGAAGCTGTTCCTGAATCATTGAGTGTGTGTCTTCAGCTTCCTGTATTTCCTTATGGTAGCAATCAGAACAGACCACGTCCTGGGTGAAAGGGGTCCTTAATGTTAGACATTGCTTTTTTTTTTTTGAGGCATCGCTCCTTGAAGATGTCCTGGATACTATGGAGGCTAGTGCCCATAATGGAGCTGACTAGTTTACAAGTCTCTGCAGTCTATTTTGATCCTGTGCAGTAGATCCTGCCTCCCACCATGCCATGCCAGATGGTGATGCAGCCGGTTAGAATGCTCTCCATGGTACATCTGTAGAAATTTGTGTGAGTCTTTGTGAGATATTGCAAGACACCAAATCTCCAAACTCTTACTGAAGTGTAGCTATCCTACCACCTTTGTAGTTGCATCAATATGTTGAGAACAGGATAGCTGCTTAGAGATATTGACACCCGGAACTTGAAATTGCTCACTTTTTTCACTTCTGATCCCTCTATGAGAACTGGTATGTGTTCCCTTGTCTTACCCTTTCTGAAGTCCACAGTCAGTTCTTTGGTCTTAATGACATTGAGTGCAAGGTTGTTGCTGCGAAACCACTCAACTAGCTGACATAGCTTGCTGCTGTAAGCCATCTGAAATTCTGCCAACAATAGTTGTGTTGTCAGCAAATTCACAGTCATGAGTGTGGAGAAGAGTAGAACAGTGGGCTAAGCACATATCCACAAAGTTCGCCAGTGTTGATTATCAGTGAGGTGGAGATGCTGTCTCTGATCCGCATGGATTATGGTCTTCAGGTTAGGAAGGATCTAGTTACAGAGGGTGGTACAGAGGCCTAGGTTTTGGCACTTTTTGATGGGAACTCAAGGAATGATTGTGTTAAACATGGAGCTGTAGTCAATAAATAGCATCTTGACGTAGGTATTTGTATTGTTCAGATAATCCAAAGACTTGTTAAGAGCCAATGCGATCGCATCTGCCATTGACTGCCGTAGATCTATTGTGACAATAGGCAAATTGCATTGGGTTCAGTTCCTTGTTGATACAGGAGTTAATTCTAGCCATAATCAACCTTACAAAGCACCTCATCACCGTAGATGTGAGTGCCACTGGAAGAAAGCCATTAAGGCAGCTCACCCTGCTCTTCTTGGGCTCTGGTATGATTGTTGCCATTTTGAAGCAGGTGAGAGCTTCCAGCTGAGGCAGTGTGAGGTTGAAAATGTCTTTGAATACACCTGCCATTTGGTTGGTACAAGTTTTCAGAACCCTACCGGGTACTCCATCAGAGCCTGTCGCCTTGTAAGAGTTCACACACTTGAAAGACGGTCTGACATTGGCCTCTGAGACAGAGATCACAGGGTCACCAGGTGGTGCAGGGATCCTCATAGCTGCAGCCTTATTCTCCCTTTCAAATTGTGAAGCATCGTTGGCATTCATAATCTTAGGATTTTGCTTTGTGGGAAATAATGGCCTGTAAACTCTGCCAGAGTTAACATGCATTCGATTCTGACACCAACCTTGTTTGAAATTGTTCCTTTGCTCTTGAGGTAACCCTCTGTAAGCCATACCTGGTTTTCTTGTCTAGTTCTGGGTCTCCAGATTTGAATGCCACAGATGTAGCCCTCAACAGGCAACGGACCTCCTGCTTCATCCACGGCTTTTCATTTGGGTATGTACAGTATGTTCTCATACGCACACACTCATCCATGCAGGTTTTAATGAAGTCAATGATAGCTGTGGCGTACTCATTCAGATTCGAAGATGAATCCCTGAATGCAATGCAGTCCATCTATTCAAAGCAGTCCTGTAAGTGCTCCTGGCTTTGCTTGTCCTTACCTCTTTGGTCCTCGCTACTGCTGCCGCAGATTTCAGTCTCTGCTTGTACTCAGGGAGTAGAAGTATAGCCAGGTGATCAGACTGTCCAAAGTGTGGGTGTGGGATGGCATGGTAAGCGCTGTTGATGGTAGTGTAGCAGTGGTTCAGTGAATTGGTACCTCTGGTACTACAAGTGATTTGTTGGTAATAATTAATTAGAGACTTTTTCAAGCTGGCCTGGTTAAGATCTCCAAAATGATGAGGAAGGCATTGGGGTTCGTTGTTTCATGTCTGTTGATTGCATTGCTCAGTTTGTCTAGAGCCTGTTTGACAAATTGACCTTAGGTGGGATGTACAGCGCTACCAAGATGATCTCTGGCATCTCCCGTGGCAGGTAAAATGGAGAATACTTGATTGTGAGATGTTCCTGATTGGGTGAACAGGTCTGGGACAGCACATTTGACTAACTCAATCCCATCTAGTCCTTGTAACACACACAAAATGCTGGAGAAATTCAGCAGGCCAGGCAGCATCTGTGGAAAAGAGTAAACTGTCGATGTTTCGGGCTGAGACCCTTCATCAGGAAACATTGACTGTTTATTCTTTTCCATAGATGCTGCATGGCCTGGTTAGCTCCTCCAACATTTTGTATGTGTTGATTGGATTTCCAACGTCTACAGTTTTTTTCGTCCCATCTGATCCTTTTACAGTATAGAAGTCTCAATCAATATGGAAAGTTAAAATCACCTACTATAACAACCTTGTGTTTCTTGCAACATGTACTATCTCTCTACAGATTTTTTTCTTTTAAAGCCCTCAGACTGGTGGATGGTCTGTAATAAAGATCTATTAACATGGACATGCCTTTCTTATTACTCAGTTCCACCCATAACATTTCACTAGACCAGTTCTCCAGTCAGTACTGCTGTGACATTTTCCCTGACTAGTATCACCATCCTTCCTCCTTTTAACCCCTCCTGCTCTGTCACGCCTGAAACGTTGGAATCCTGGAATATTGAGCTACCAGACCTGCCCCTCACTAATGGCTACAATATCATAATTCCAAGTGTTGATCTATGCCCTGAGCTCATCTGCCTTTCCTGTAATACTACTTGTATTGAAATATATGCAGCTTAGGACATTAGTCACACCATGCTCAACCTTTTGATTCCTGACTTTGTCGGAGGTCTTAACAACATGTCTCCACTATATGTTCTGGTACTCTGGTTCCCATCCCCCTGCAACTCTAGTTTAACACCCCCCCCACCCCCAGTGCAGCATAGCAAACTTCCTTCTAAGTATTAGTTCCCTTCCAATTCAGGTGCAAACCATCAACCAACCATCTTTTCTGTACAGGTGCTGCCTTTCCTGGAAGAGCACCCAATGATCCAAAAATCTGATGCCCTCCCTGCTACGCAAGTCCTTAGCCAAGTGTCAAACTGCATAATGTTCTGATTTCTGGACTGAATAGCACATGGCACAGGTAGTAATCTGGAGGTCCTGCCCTTAGTACCTAACTCCCTGAACTCACTTTGCAGAACCTCGTCACTCTTCCTACCTATGTCATCAGTGTCACTGGTGGTGGAGTGGGGGAAATTTCAAGAGGACTATTTTGTCTTGGATGTTTCAAGCTGCTCGAACATCGTTTGGGTTAAACTCATGTAGGCATAAAAGAAGTTAAATCTGCTCCTGAGTTTGGGTCAGTCATGGAGTCATACCGCATGGAACAGGCCCTTTGGCTTACCAAGCCTGCATCAACCATTATGTACCTATTTGCACTGATCCCAATTTATTTTCTTTGCATTCCCATCAACCTTCCCGGATTCTATTATAGGTTTGACTACCCCTTATCTGAAATTCCAAAATCATCCAAAATAGTTTTTTTTTTAGCACTGACGTGACGTCACAATTGGAAAGTTCTACATGATGCTGGAAAGGTTCCTAGACGAGGCAGTCTCTGCACACCACATACAGTTCTGAGAAGTGATCTATCATATGTAATGTATGGAAGTTAATTGAAAAATAGGAAAACACTGGATAAAGAGAAAAAAGAAGATCTTGATCATGTATTGAAAGAGTGAATTTGTCAGCATCAGAGTGAGTGTATGCTAACAGTGTGCCACTCATGAAACAAGCAAAGATCTATCACGACCAACTGAACATTGAAGGTAGTTGTGAATGTTCAGCAAGCTGGTTGCAGAAATTTTAAAGCTTGAAGTAAATTATTATCAAAGTACATGTATGTCACCATGTACAATGTTGAGATTCATTTACTTGTGGGCATTGTCAATAAATCCAGAATAGAATAATAACCATAATAGAACCAATGAAAAACTGCATTAACTTGTGCATTCAAAAGACAACAAACTGTGCAAATAAAATAAGTAATAAATGAGCAATAAATATCTAGAATATGAGATGAAGAGTCCTTTAAAGCAGTGGTCCCCAACCTTCGGGCCACGGCCCGAAGGTTGGGGACCACTGCTTTAACGTAAATCCCGTTTTTATTCCCAAGTCCTTTTTTGACTCTCTTGAATCTATTTTATCCTCCTATATATGGAAAAATAAACGTCCTTGTTTAAATGAAGTTCATCTTCAAAAACCTAAAAATTCTGGAGGTTTAGCCTTACCTTATTTTAGGTTTTATTACTGGGCAGTTAATATATGATATCTTAAGTTTTGGCTATATTATATTAATCATGTAGACTGTCCGGTATGGGTTTCTTTAGAAGCTAACTCTGTTAATAAATGTTCTATTATTTCTCTTCTTGGACCCTCACTTCCTTTATTAAATTATCAGTTAGTTTACTTAGAAATAGTTAAACATAATCTGAGGATCTGGATACAATTTAGAAAACATTTTGGTTTATTGAGATTTTCCCTTTCTAGTCCTATTTATTCCAATTTTTTTAAACCCTTCATGACTGATTTAGTCTTTAAAGAATGGGACAGGTTGGGTATTAAATGTTTTTGGGATCTGTTTGCTGGAGGAAATCTTCTTTTCATTTGAGCAATTGTCAGCTAAATATGGCCTACCCAAAACTCACTTTTTTAGATATCTACAAATCAGAGACTTTCTAAGATCTCAATTACGCACATTTCCTATAAGCTCAGATAGGAACTTACTAGACGTAATTTTTTATTTGACACCTTTTTATAATGGTTCAATATCTAATATTTATGGTATGTTACTGGAGACGAATGTTCCTTTAGACAAAATTAAGAATCTCTGGGAACAAGATTTACAGACATCAATATCTGAGGAAACTTGGAATGAAATTTTCAAACTGGTTAATACTTCATCGCTATGTGTGTGCAATTTTTTCATACAATTTAAGGTGGTACATAGAGTCCATATGACTAAAGATAAGCTATCTCGTTTTTGTTCGAATATATCTCCCTACTGTGACAGATGCAGTAATGGAGAAGCTTCATTAATTCATATGTTTTGGACTTGTCCATGTCTTGAAAAATATTGGAAGGAAGTTTTTCAAACTTTTTCCTTACTTTTCAAAGTCAATTTTAAGCCTAATCCTCTGACGGCGCTATTTGGTATTGTTGCAGGACAAAATATCAAGTTGAAGACATCTGATTTACATATTTTGGCCTTTAGCTGTCTTATAGCTAGGACGGCACTTTCGTTTAAATGGAAAGATGTTTCTCCTCCTACTCGTGCTAAATGGTTATAGACCTGTTAGCTTGACATCGGTGGTTGGGCGGTTGTTGGAGTCGATTGTCCAGGATGAGGTTACAGAGTACCTGGAGGCATATGACAAGATAGGCAGAACTCAGCATGGATTCCTTAAAGGAAAATCCTGCCTGACAAACCTATTACAATTTTTTGAGGAAATTACCGGTAGGCTAGACAAGGGAGATGCAGTGGATGTTGTATATTTGGATTTTCAGAAGGCCTTTGACAAGGTGCCACACATGAGACTGCTTAACAAAATAAGAGCCCATGGAATTTCGGGAAAGTTACATACGTGGATAGAGCGTTGGCTGATTGGCAGGAAACAGAGAGTGGGAACAAAGGGATCCTATTCTGGTTGGCTGCCGGTTACCAGTGGTGTTCCACAGGGATCAGTGTTGGGGCCGCTTCTTTTTACATTGTACATCAACGATTTGGATTACGGAATAGATGGCTTTGTGGCTAAGTTTGCTGACGATACGAAGATAGGTGGAGGGGCCGGTAGTGCTGAGGAAACGGAGGGTCTGCAGAGAGACTTGGATAGATTGGAAGAATGGGCAGAGAAGTGGCAAATGAAGTACAATGTTGGAAAGTGTATGGTTATGCACTTTGGCAGAAAAAATAAACGGGCAGACTATTATTTAAATGGGGAAAGAATTCAAAGTTCTGAGATGCAACGGGACTTGGGAGCCCTCTTACAGGATACCCTTAAAGTTAACCTCCAGGTTGAGTCGGTAGTGAAGAAGGCGAATGCAATGTTGGCATTCATTTCTAGAGGAATAGAGTATTGGAGCAGGGATGTGATGTTGAGGCTCTATAAGGCGCTGGTGAGACCTCACTTGGAGTACTGTGGGCAGTTTTGGTCTCCCTATTTAAGAAGGGATGTGCTGACGTTGGAGAGGGTACAGAGAAGATTCACTAGAATGATTCCGAGAATGAGAGGGTTAACATATGAGGAATGTTTGTCCGCTCTTGGACTGTATTCCTTGGAGTTTAGAAGAATGAGGAGAGACCTCATGGAAACATTTGGAATGTTAAAAGGCATGGATAGAGTGGATGTGGCAAAATTGTTTCCCATGATGGGGGAGTCTAGTACGAGAGGGCATGACTTAAGGATTGAAGGGCGCCCTTTCAGAACAGAAATGCGAAGTGAATCTATGGAATTTGTTGCCACGGGCAGCAGTGGAGGCCAAGTCATTGGGTGTATTTAAGGCAGAGATTGATAGGTATCTGAGTAGCCAGGGCATCAAAGTTTATGGTGAGAAGGTGGGGGAGTGGGACTAAATAGGAGAATGGATCAGCTCATGATAAAATGGCGGAGCAGACTCGATGGGCCGAATGGCCTACTTCTGCTCCTTTGTCTTGTGGTCTTATGGTTATGCAATGTTGTGTCATGCTTGGATTTAGAGAGGATTCGTTGTTCAATTTCTGAATCTCGTCAAGACTTTCAAACATCGTGGGAACCCTTTCTGAATTATTTTCAAAACTTTCAAAACCCTCAATTTGTTGTTTAAATTTAGATGTTGGCTATTATTAATTTTTATTATACGAGAAGGTATTTTACCTTTTTTCTCCTTAATAAACAGCTTCGGTCTTGGTAGGGGTTAAACTCTTTTGTAATAAATTAGTGTATTTCAATATAACTGACTAACCTACATGAATACGGGGTAGTGAGATTGTTATTATGAATAGATATAATGTAATTGGTCATTTTTTTTGGACCTTTATATATACTTTCTTGTACTCTGTATTCTTCTATGTAGAAATTAATAAAAATATTGAAAAAAATAAATAAAGTAAATCTATCACTTACGGGAACAGTTCAGTGATGGGGCAAGTGATGTTGAGTGAAATTTTCTCCTTTGGTTCAAGAGCCTGATGGCTGAGGGGTAATAACTGTTCCTGAACATGGTAGTGTGAGTCCTGAGGCTCCTGTATCACCGTTCTGATGGCAGCAGTGAGAAGAGAGCATGACCTGGATGTTGTTTTCCTGTGGCACTGTTTTATACAGGTGTGCTCAATATGGGGAGGGCTTTACCTGTGATGGACTGGGCTGTATCTACTACATTTTGTAGGATTTTCTGTTCAAGGGCATTGAAGTTTCCATATTAAGCTGTGTTGCAGCCAGTCAGTATACTCTCTACTACACATCTCTAGAATCTTGTCAGATGTTTTAGATGTCATGTTGAATCTTTGCAAACTCCTAAGAAAGTAAAGGCAATGCCATGCTTTTTAAAGGCACGGCTTTGAATTTTTGAAACGTCTGCTGATCATGAAAATATAGGCTTATTCTGGTGCTATGATTTTGTTTGTTTTTATAATTTACGTAATGGCATTACATTTTTTTTTAGTGTTGATGAAAATCTAACACCAGAACAAGTCTACAATGCTGATAGATTTTATGTAAAGTATAAAAACAAAAAGTAAAATACAAATACATTTTAATCAAAACACAGCATTGTAGATGGAGACTGAAAGCCTGCTGTTGTTTGTTACTGTTCAAAGCTGATTCAGGTATACTTCTGATTCTGCTGTGTTGCTTTTGTTACCCTGCATACTTTATATTTTCATTATATTAATAGTATGTAATAATTTTTGCTGTTAAGTAAACTTGTGATGAACAAGTGTATGACAAAAACTACTTACAAGTAGAACTTAAATTCAGAGACAAAAATAATGGCGATCCTAAGCTATCTCATTTTATTTATTTGTGAGTGTGTGAATATGGAAAAATACAAAATTCAGAAAAAAATCCAAAACTCTTCCAGCCCCAAGCATTTGGATAAGAGGTACTCACTGACCTGCAGACTTAAGGCATTTTGCAGTACCCAGAGGGAACCCAGATGGTTAAAAGGAGAATGTATAAACTCTCCATAGATAGCAATGGAGGCCAGGAGCTCTGTTAGCGTCATCACTGTGCCTCCCTTGAAACCTGTACTTGATAGTGGAAAGCGGATGTTAAGATATAAATCACTCATAGGAAGATACCCATTCTTGTTATGGCATTTATGAAACCAATCAGATTGTTTTTTGGTCAATGGTAATTCCCAAGGATATTTATGGGAAGTAATTTGGCTATCTTAACAGTAGGTTGTTGGATTCTTTTTGTTGGAGGTGATTGCCTGTGATAATGCAAATGTTTTTTGTCACTTACCAACCCATGCAAGGATGAACTGCTTTATTTTCTGAAGAGTCATGAAAGGAATTGAACATACCATTTCTGGAAGGTCATTAAAGTTGCTGAAGATGGTTGGTTCTAGGAGTTTGCCCTGATGAATTGTATGGTGATGTCCTCAGAATGGAGTTACAGACCTCCACCAACCACAAACATCGTCCTTTGAAAAGTATGACTCCACCTTTTAGAGTGTTTTCAACTTGAAGCCCAGTTTTACCAGGGATTCTTGATGCCATACTCAGTCCAATGTTGCTTTGATGCCAAGGCCAACCTCTTTCACTGTCTTTAGAATTTGGCTCAATAGTCCATGTTTAGACCAAGGCAGTGATGTAGTCAGGAGTACGAATGGTTCCAGTGAGCCCAGTATGAGCATTAATGAGTAGGTTATAATATGTAGATATTGCTGGACAGTACTGGTGATAGATTCTATCATTATTGTAATGATTAAAAGTAGATTGGATAGTAATTAACAGGATTGGATTTGGCCCGTCTTTTTTGGACAGGGCATACTTTGGGCAATATTCCAGTGTCAGGTAGATGCTAATGGAACAACTAGACTAGATTTATAACTGGTTCTGTAGATGTTGAGGTGTCATATTTGTTGAAGAGGTTTTTGTGGGTCTACCAGTTTTTGTGTATTGGTATTTTCTTCCTTGATGACTTGATTTTAGTTTTAAATTTGTGTCTTTGCTCATGAATTGTCCACCATTTGAGGAAGAAAGTTTTTTAAGCCACTAAATCCTTTACAAAATTTTAAAACCTCAGATAAATTTTCCTTTAACTTTTTGCATAAATTTTGTGGTTTACAGTTTATACATTCTCCAGTTTAAAAATTAACCCATGGTGACATATTAAACTATAGTTCTCCTTCCAGTGCCTTCAAAGGTGCCATGCCCAAAATTGAATGTGGTACTCCAGATATGATGTAGCTTGAGCTTTGCAGAGCTTGGGACAACCTGCTGTTTCTTAGTTTAGTCTTGAGTTATTAAGAATATTCTCCCTTTAGTCTTGTAATTTTTATATATAATGAAATTATAAAACAGTTTATGTGTATGCATACCTTGATTCCTTTGGGTCTTCTGTGAATTCTACTTTATGCATTCATAGAAGAGCTAAAGAAGTAAAAGTGCTTCTACTTAGTAGTATGCAAAGATTCAGCATGACAACCAAAACTTTGACTAACTTCCTTAGATATGTAGTCAAAAGTATATTGACTGGCTGCGTCACAGCCTGGTAGGGAAACACCAATGTCCTTGAACGGAAAATCCTCCAAAAAGTAGTGAATTTGGCCCAGTCCATTATAGGTAAAGCCCTCCCCACCACTGAGCACATCTGCATGAAATGTTGTTGCAGGAAAGCAGTATCCATCATCAAAGACCCCCCACCAGCCAGGTTATGCTCTTTTCTTGCTGCTAGGTAGGGGAACCTGAGGCCTCACACCACCTGGCTCAGAAATAGTTATTACCCCTCAGCCTATACACTCTTGAACCAGAGGGGATAACTTCACCTGCCCCATCACTGAACTGTTTCCACAACCTATGGACTTACTTCCGAGGACTCTCTTCTCATATTCTCGATATTGGTTGCTTATTATTATTTCTTTTTTATCTTCTTTTAGTATTTGCGCAGTTTGTCTTTTGCGCTCAGGTTATCTGCCCTGTTAGTGAGATCTTTCATTGATTCTATTATGTTTATTGGATTTATTGAGTATATCAGCAAGAAAATGAATCTCGGGATTGTATATGATGACATAGAAGTACTTTGATAATTTAACTTTTTTTGAACTCTAAAGAGGAAAAAAGAACAAATTCTAACAAAATCTTGGGTCGGGGACAGTATTCTGGGGAAAAACAAAACTGGTGTGATAACCCATCAGAATTGGAAAAACTTGATAACTATGGCATATTTTTAAAAAAACTGTGAGAACACATAAGTTTGTAATTGGAATAGCAAAGTGAATAATTTGACAAGTGAATGTAATCGGAGGAATAAAAATTGGGTTTAGAGGCAATATAAATGAGAATATAAGAATCACTATGTAGTGCCTAGAAAAAGTATTCAGCCCCCACAACTATTTTCACATTTTACTTCCTCATTATCTAAATTTAATATATTTAAGTGGAATTTTTGATGTAATCTACAAAACATTGCGCATCATGTCAAAACAAAAGAGATATTCTACAACACACATCAAAGTTGCTGGTGAACGCAGCAGGCCAGGCAGCATCTCTAGGAGGAGGTACAGTCGACGTTTCAGGCCGAGACCCTTCATCGGGACTAACTGAAGGAAGAGTGAGCAAGAGATTTGAAAGTTGGAGGGGGAGGGGGAGATCCAAAGTGATAGGAGAAGACAGGAGGGGGAGGGATGGAGCCAAGAGCTGGACAGGTGATTGGCAAAAGGGATGCGAGAGGATCATGGGATAGGAGGTCCGGGAAGAAAGACAAGGGGGGGGAGGGAACCAGAGGATGGGCAAGGGGTATATTCAGAGGGACAGAGGGAGAAAAAGGAGAGTGAGAGAAAGAATGTGTGTATAAAAATAAATAACAGATGGGGTACGAGGGGGAGGTGGGGCCTTAGCGGAAGTTAGAGAAGTCGATGTTCATGCCATCAGGTTGGAGGCTACCCAGACGGAATATAAGGTGTTGTTCCTCCAACCTGAGTGTGGCTTCATCTTTATAGTAGAGGAGGCCGTGGATAGACATGTCAGAATGGGAATGGGGTGTGGAATTAAAATGTGTGGCCAGTGGAAGATCCTGCTTTCTCTGGCGGACAGAGCGTAGGTGTTCAGCAAAGCGGTCTCCCAGTCTGTGTCGGGTCTCGCCAATAGATAAAAGGCTACATCGGGAGCACCGGACGCAGTGTATCACACCAGCCGACTCACAGGTGAAATGTCGCCTCACCTGGAAGGACTGTTTGGGGCCCTGAATGGTGATAAGGGAGGAAGTGTAAGGGCATGTGTAGCACTTGTTCCGCTTACACGGATAAGTGCCAGGAGGGAGATCAGTGGGGAGGGATGGGGGGGACGAATGGACAAGGGAGTCGCATAGGGAGCAATCCCTGCGGAAAGCAGAGAGAGGGGGGAAGGGAAAGATGTGCTTAGTGGTGGGATCCCGTTGGAGGTGGCGGAAGTTACGGAGAATAATATGTTGGACCCGGAGGCTGGTGGGGTGGTAGGTGAGGACCAGGGGAACCCTATTCCTAGTGGGGTGGCGGGAGGGTGGAGTGAGAACAGATGTACGTGAAATAGGGGAGATGCGTTTAAGAGCGGAGTTGATGGTGGAGGAAGGGAAGCCCCTTTCTTTAAAAAAGGAGGACATCTTCGTCGTCCTAGAATGAAAAGCCTCACCCTGAGAGCAGATGCGGCGGAGACGGAGGAATTGCGAGAAGGGGATGACGTTTTTGCAAGAGACAGGGTGAGAAGAGGAATAGTCCAGATAGCCGTGAGAGTCCGTAGGCTTATAGTAGACATCAGTGGATAAGCTGTCTCCAGAGACAGAGACAGAAAGATCTAGAAAGGGGAGGGAGGTGTCGGAAATGGACCAGGTAAACTTGAGGGCAGGGTGAAAGTTGGAGGCAAAGTTAATAAAGTCAACGAGCTCTGCATGCGTGCAGGAAGAGATATTCTACAACTTCTCAACAATTTATACTAAAAAATAAAAATATTCTTGTGAGGCTGAAAAAGTATTCATCCCCTTTGTAATTACTGTGCTAATTTTCCTTACTAACACACCCAATTTGTTGAAGTAGAAAATTGGAGAGTCACCTGAATAAGTACTCCCCCTCTGTGTAAGCTGCAACAGTATGGTAGATTTTCAACAGACCAACCAAAATGAAGACAAGAGGGCAGTCAGGGCAAGTCAGGAAAATGATAGTAGAGAAGCCCCAATCTGGGGAAAGGTATAAGAATGTTTCAAAGGCATTGAACATACCTTGGAGTACAGTGCAGTCCATCTTGAAAATGTGAAAAAATATGAAACCATAGCCACGCTGTCTAGGTCAGGCCACCCCTCTAAACTTAGTTGCTGGAGAAGAATGGTACTTTAAGAGAGGCTACTATGATATTGACAGTCGCTCTGAGAGAGCTGCTGAAGTCAGTGGCTGCAATTGGAGCTGAAGGCCTTGACCCCACAAACTCTTAAGGTCTTGCACAAAAAGGGTATTTATGAAATAGTGGCAAAGAAGCAGCGCTGGCTTAAAAAAAGCATGTCCTTGCTTGTAAAGACTTTTTGCAAAGTATCACTTAAAAGATGCTGTAAAGATGTGCAAGAAGGTCTTGTTGTCAGATGACACTAAAATGGAACTTTTTGGCCTCAGCAATAAGCAGTATATGTTGCATAAATCTATTACTGTGCGTCAACCAGGTAACTCCATCCCTACTGTAAAGTATGGTGGAGGAAGCATTATGCTATGGGGATGCTTTTCAGCAGCAGGGGCTTGAAATCTGATTGGGATTGATGGGAAGACAAATACTGCTAAATACAGAGAGATCCTGGATAAAACCTGCTAGCCTCTGTCGGAAAGCTCAAACTGGGGTGGAAGTTTGCCTTTTTCAGCAGTATAACGACCCAAAACACACTGCCAGAGCAACCGTGGAAAGGCTTCGACTGAAGAACATTGATGTCTTTGAGTAGCCCAGAGTCCTGACTTAAACTGATTGAACATCTCTGGCAGTCCTCAAAATTGCTATCCATTGCCGTTCTCCAACTAATCTGGCACAACTTGAGCAATTTTGCAAAGAGAAATGGACAAATATTCCTCCATCACGTTGTGCAATGCTAATGGAGACTATAGCTGCAAGGGATGGTCCAACTAGGTACTAAGCAAAGACGGATGAATACTTTTGAAGTGCTGATATTTCAGTTGTTGAATATTTAGTTTTTCATGTTTTACAATCTTCCCCTTTTTTTGGGCTCTACTGTGATGAAAAAGATGGGATTTACAAATATAAACTCTCGGTTATATTAATCAAAAATCCCTGGTTGGTGTACTGATTTATGTGAACAAAGGATTGGGGGCTGAATACTTTTACAAGGCCCTGTATGTAGCTATTTGAACGTGCTGCTGTGTCTGGATAGTGTGTGATCTTCCACATACTGGTTTGAAGTTCATCTGGCGGTGTTTTGTGAATTAATGAGTTGAATCTCCTCATAATTTAATGTTCCTGAATACCCTATTTACAATGTTAAAATATTGCATTGAAGTTTACCAAAAAGAGCATCCATAACTAAAATAACACTTTAAGGAAGATATGCTAGTATTTTTAGTTTTTGTAGAAAGTTGATAGACAAATTTCTGCAGACAAAAAGAATAAATTATGCATTGTAATAACTGATAATGTTTGAATAAGGAGAAAAATAAACACAATATTAAATAGCATATTACATGAGAGAAAGATTCTAATAACTCACTAAAAATTCACACATAAAAGTAAAACTATTGAAGCACAATGAAGTTGCGATACAGATAGATATGTTCTCATTTCTGAACAAGCTTCATAGTTCAAAGTCAATTTATTTTCAAAGTACTTATATATCACCATATACTACCTTGAGATTCACAGTAGAACAAAAATTACAGTATAATCAATGTGAAAAAATCTGCACGAAGACTGACAAACAACCAATGTGCAAAATTAGACAAACTGCAAATACAAAATAATAATAATAATACTGAGAACATGAGCTGTAGAGCCCTTGAAAGTGAGTCCAAAGATTGTGGAATCAATTTAGAGTTGAGGTGGGTGAAGTTATTCATGCTGGTTCGGGAGTCTA
This sequence comes from Mobula birostris, assembly GCF_030028105.1. Taxonomy (NCBI): domain Eukaryota; kingdom Metazoa; phylum Chordata; class Chondrichthyes; order Myliobatiformes; family Myliobatidae; genus Mobula; species Mobula birostris. The sequence goes on from NC_092376.1 coordinate 115,943,609, forward strand.
ATCTATATAGCCTGTCATCTCCTGAATTGATCTTTGCTATGCTACTTTTGCATTGGATTGTACAACAGAAGCATATCTTGCTTTACACAAGGAGTCTTAAGCATTACAGTTATAATGCACTGTTTAACCTAAGAAACCTCTGCCCAAAGAGACAGTTCTGAAATTAATGTACACTCTGGTCATTTTATTAGGTACCCCCTGTACCTAATAAAATGACCACTCAGTGTTTGTCGTTTTCTGCTGCTGTAGCCCGCCCACCCACCTCAAGGTTCAACATGTTGTTCGTTCAGAGATGCTCTTTGGTGTTATTTGAGTTACTGTTGCCTTCCTTTCAACTTGAACCAGTCTGGCCATTCTCATCTGACCACAGAATTGCTGTTCACCGGATATCTTTTTGTTTCTCGAACCATTTTCTGTAAACTCTGGAGACTGTTCTGCTTAAAAATCCTCGGAGATCAGTTTCTGAGAAATTCAAAGTACCCAGTCTAGAAGCAACAATCATGGTCAAAGTCTCTTTTCTTCCCAATTCTGATCTTTGAACAACAAGTGAACCTCTTGACAACAAGAGATTCTGCAGATGCTGGAAATCCGGAGAGCAACACACACAAGATACAGTAGGAGCTCAGCTGGTCAGGCAGCATCTGCGGAGAGGAATAAAAGGGAATAAGGGTCTCTGCCTGAAACATCAACTGTTTATTCCTTTCCATAGTCTCCCCTGTTGTGTTCGTGCTCTTGAACCTTAACCATGCCAGCGTGCTTTTCTGCATTTAATTGCTGCCACATGATTGACTAATTAGATATTTGAATTAATGAGCAGGTGTACAGGTGTCTTAATAAAGTAGCTCCAAACACTTAGTGAAATGTTTGAGAGGCTATAGAATCAGAATTGGGTTTAATATTACTAACATGCGTCATGAAATTCGTTATTTTGCGGCCGCAATACATAATAAAATACTGCAAAAAGAGAACTAAAAAGAAAACAGTGAGGTTGTGTACATGTGTTTATTGTTCATTCAAAAATCTGGCGGTGGAGAAGAAGCTGTCCTAAACTGTTGAATGCGTGTCTTCAGGCTCCTGTATCTCTTCCTTGATGGTAGCAATGAGAAGAGGGCATGTCCTGTGTGATGTGGGTCCTTGATGACAAATGCTTCCTCTTTGAGGCATTGCCTTCAAAGCTGTCCTTGATGCTGAGAAGGCTTGTGCCCATACTAGAGCTGGCTGAGTTTGAAACTTTCTTCAACTTTTCCAATCCTGTGCAGAGTCCCCCCCACACCAGACAGTAATGGGATCACTTGGAATGCTCTCCATAGTAAATCTGTGTAGAAATTTGTGAGTCTTTGGTAACATACCAAGTCTTCGCAAACTCCTAGTGAAATATAGCCATTGTCATGCTTTCTTTGTAATTGCATCAATATGTTGTGCCCAGGAGAGACCTTTGGAGTTGTTGACACCCAGGAACTTGAAACTGCTCACTCTTTCCACTTTTGATCCCTTGCTGAGGACTGGTGTGTGTTCCCTCTATTTTCCCCTTCCTGAAGTCCCACTCAATCCTTTGGTCTTACTGACGTTAAATGCAAGATTGTTGTTGCATTATCACTCAACAAGCTGATTTATCTCACTCCTTTATGCCTCATTGTCACCTCCTGAATTTTTGCCAAGCATAGTTATGTGATTGGCAAATTTATAGATGGCATTTGATCAGTGACTTGCCACACAGTCATGGGTGTAGTGAGAGTAGATTAGTGGGTTTAAGTGTGCATTCTTGAGGTGTGTCAGTGTTGATTGTCAGTGAGAAGATGTTATTTCCAATCTGCACTGAAGAGGCCTAGGATTTTGAACTTTATACTCTTAGTACTAATCAACAAGCTCTCAGTAAGTTGATTATTAAAGTACATATATAGTACCATATACAACCCTAATATTCATTTTCTTTCAGGCATACTCAATAAATCCAATAACCATAATAAAATCCATGAAGTCAATGACAGGGTGGACAGCCAATGTGCAAAAGACAACGAAGTGTGCAAATACAAAAAGTAAGGAAAATATAAATAAGCAATAAATATGGTGTTGAATGCTAAGCTGTAATCAATAAACAGCAGTCTGACATAGATATTGCTGTTTTCCAGGTGATCGAAGACTGAGTGGAGATTATATCCACTGTAGACTTATTTTGACGATAGGCAAATTACAATGGGTGGGAGTAGGTTCTGGCCATGACCAACCTCTCAAAGCGCTTCATCAAAGTAGATGTGAGTGCAGCTGGGCGATAGTCATTGAGGCAGCTCACCCTGCTTTTCTTGATCGTTGGTATGAGTATTGACTTCTGAAGCACGTGCAAACCTCTGACTGCAGCAGTGAGAGATTGGAGATGACCTTGAGCACTCCCACCAGTTGGTTGGCACAAGTTTCCAGTGCCTTACCAGGTACACCATCAGGGCTTGACACCTTATGAGGGTTCACCCTCATGAATGATGTTCTGACGTCAGACTACAGGGTCACAAGATGCTGCAGGGTTTTACACAGGTGTAGTTTTATTCTCCCTTTTCAAAGCATGCATAAAAGGTGTTTAGCTGATCTGGGAGTGAAGCATCACAGCCATTCATGATGTTAGGTTTTTACTTGTAAGAAGTAATGGCCTGCAAATCCTACCAGAGCTGACGTGTGAAACTTGAATTGGAATTGTTTTTTCACTGATAAATTAGCCTTCCTGAGGCTGTACCTGGACTGCTTGTATAGTTCTGGATCATCAGTCTTGAATGCCACAGATCTAGCTTGCGGCAGACTACGAATCTGGTTCAGCCACAGCTTTTAGTTTGGGTATGTCTGATGTGTTCTTGAAGGAACATGCTCATTCACACAAGTCTTGATGAAGTTGGTACAACTGTGGCATATTCATTCAGATTCGAAGATGAATCCCTGAATATTGTCCAGTTCACTGTCTCAAAGCAGTCTTGTAACTGTTCCTCTGCCTCCCTTGTCCATCTTGGTTCTCACCACTGGTGCTGCGGTCTTTAGTCTCTGCCTATTCTCAGGGAGTAGAAGTACAGCCAGTTAATTGGTCTTTCCAAAGTATGGACATGAGATGGTACGGTAAGCCCTCTCGATGGTGGTATAGCGGTGCTATAGCAGTGGTCGATTGTGTTGGCCACTGGGTTGCACAGGTGGTAGTTCAGAGACTTTAAGCTGGCCCAATTGAACCCCTCGCTGCATTAATAGGGAACAAGACAACGGGGTGACCCATTGAGGCATTCTTTGAGAGAAGGATAGTTCAATCTGATTGTGACCAGAATGAACATTAAATTTTCTTGAATGCTATTAGTATCGCTTTGCTTTGGAAACTGAAGTAGAAAACCTCAGTTTATTAAAGAAGAACGACGCGTAGCAAAGCAAATACAGAAGGACACTTTTGATGGCATCATTTCTGGCTTATCTGCCATCCAGGACATCTCAAATGTCCTCTTTCTTTAAGGATCATGGTTTCCCTTCTGCCTTCACCCGCATCTCCTCCATTTCCTGCACTTCGGCGGTCACCCCATCCTCCTGTCACCATAACAGGGACAGAGTTCTCCTCATCCTCACCTACCACCCCACCAGCCTCCGGATCCAGCACATTATCCTCTGCAACTTCTGCCACCTTCAACAGGACCCCACCACTAAGCACATCTTTCCCTTGCCACCCCTCTCCGCATTCCACAGGGATCGGTCCCTCCACAACTCCCTGGTCCACACATCCCTCCCCACAGATCTCTCACCTGGCACTTATCCCCGTAAGCGTAAGTGCTAAACCTATCCCTACACCACCTCTCTTGCCACCATTCAGGACCCCAGACAGTCCTTCCAGGTGAGGTAACACTTCACTTGTGAGTTTGTTGGGGTCATCTATTGCATCTGGTGCTCCCGGTGCAGCCTCCTCTACATTGGTGAAACCCAACGCAGATTGGGGGACCGCTTCATCGAGCACCTCCGCTCCATCCGCCACAACAGACAGGATCTCCCAGTTGCCACCCACTTCAACCCCGCTTCCCATTCCCATTCAGATATGTCCATACATGGTCTCCTCTACTGCCATGATAAGGCTAAACTCAGGTCGGAGGAGCAACCCTAATCTGAGGAAAGACATTCTTGCCATAGAGGGAGTACAAAGAAAGTTCACCACATTGATTCCTAGGATGGCAGGACTTTCATATGATGAAAGACTGGATCGACTAGGCTTATACTCACTGGAATTTAGAAGATTGAGGGGGGATCTTATTGAAACGTATAAAATCCTAAAGTGATTGGACAGGCTAGATGCAGGAAGATTGTTCCCGATGTTGGGGAAGTCCAGAACGAGCGGTCACAGTTTAAGGATAAAGGGGAAGCCTTTTAGGACCGAGATGAGGAAAAACTTTTTCACACAGAGAGTGGTGACTCTGTGGAATTCTCTGCCACAGGAAACAGTTGAGGCCAGTTCATTGGCTATATTTAAGAGGGAGTTAGATATGGCCCTTGTGGCTAAAGGGATCGGTGGGGATGGAGAGAAGGCAGGTACAGGGTTCTGAGTTGGATGATCAGTCATGATCATACTGAGTGGCAGTGCAGGCTCGATGGGCTGAATGGCACCTATTTTCTATGTTTCTAACACCTCATATACTGTCTGGGTAGTCTCCAGCCCCTGGGCATGAACATTGAATTCTCCAATTTCCGGTAATTCCCTCCCCCTCCCTTCCCTCATCCCTATTTCATTCTGCCCCCTCCCTCAGCTGCCTATCACCTCCCTCATTGTTCCACCTCCTTCTACAACCCATTGTGCTTTCCCTTATTCCTTCTTCATCTTTCCTGCCTATCACCTCCCTGCTTCCCCTCCCCCACCCCTTTATCGTTCCCCTTACTGGTTTTTCACCCGGAACCTACCAGCCTTCTCCTTCCCACCCTCCCCCCACCTTCTTTATAGGGCCTCTGCCCCTTCCCTCTTTAGTCCTGACGAAGGGTTCTGGCCCAAAGCGTTGACTGATCATTTCCATGGATGCTGCCTAACCTGCTGAGTTCCTCCTGCGTGTTGTGAATGTTGCTGTTCTACCCTTGGGCCTCTCGTTGTCATTCTGGAGACATGCAGCCCTTTCATCCCCCGTCTCTTCATCTCTTCTGCTGTTTGTTGTTTGTCTCTGACCCTGGAGATGTGCATGCCTCTCCTCCTCTGTCTCTTCTTCTCTCATCTTTTTTTGTCCTGACTCTTTGATCCTGGAGTCATGTGGCCCTGGCCTCATCCGATTCTTGTTCTCTCCCTCTCCTTGCCGCTTCCCAATGTTTGGCATCATCTCTTGACCATAATGTCCCCCTTCCCTTTCCACGCGGCATAGTTAGGCTGACCATTTTTTTTTACCCTAATACTGGATAGAAGATAAGAAGCACCAAAGGATGCTGATTATTCTTGATGATGTGGTTGGCGCTCTCTTAAATAGATGTGATATAGTCACTGCTGTCCTTCGACTGCAGCAAAGGGTTTTATGGATGTCTCGGAGTATGCCATTACAATAAGATTTAATTATCTCTTATTAATGGGTGGCAGTTAGATCTGTCCCAATCCTGCACATGCTGATGGTGATTAGCAGAATGTGACCCCTCGAAATAGAGCTGCCCTGCCCTTTTGCTCCGGTAGGTGTCGCTGCTGAGGCTAGCCGTGCGCATGTCTCAGGCTGTCGCGTCCCGATTTCCATGATGGCCGATTGGGTCTTGGGTGAAAGGCAGCCTGTTGATTTTTGGTGAATGAGCAATTTTATACAAATATATGACCCTGAACTTTGCCTGCATTCTGTAAGTTAGTGCATTTTAATTCGATTTAGCTAAAAAAAGTGCCGCTGTAATGCACCGTTTGCACTAATTGGAGGTCACAAACAGACAGAGCATGAGAGTTTTAGTAGTATATAGATGATAGGATAACAGGACTTTGTCCAATAACAGGAAGACATTGTGGTCATTCCACATTGGGTGTTTTCTCTGGCTTCACCAAGGTTTAGTGCATTCCTAAACATGCATCCTTACAAATTTAGTAAATACTAATCAGCAGCATTCATTTACAGTCATCTCCCTGCAGAGAAAGACCAGAATGTTTTAGGATTTGAAAGTGTGTCTTTGAGTTCATTGATCTTATAGCAGTAGTTAATGCTTGTCTCAGTATGTCCCATGGAGTATAGTTCTATTACACAGTTCCTTTGAATGTAGTCTACAAACCCATGCACATAGTGACTTTGCAAAGGTGGAATTAAGTCTCCAACTATGTCTAACTCTAGGGATATGTTGGGAAGGGCCTTTGTCACCAGTAGCCAAGTAAGATCTTGGTACTTGTTTGAGATTCTAATGATGAGACTGTCAGTCTTTTTGAAGAACCGTCCAACAAGATACATTGTCTCTCTCAGGAAAGTCATTTTATGCAGACTGCTGTCTGATGAAAACACCTTTAACCAAAAATTTTTTGCTGATATCTTTTGAGGGTGAGGGATACATTGTTTTTTCTTACCTCTTTTTCTGTAGACATGGCACACTACATCCTCACAGCTGACTATTCCCATTGGATCTGCAGCTGACTAGCAGTCATCTTAGATGACTGCCACATTTCAGGAGCTGGGTCTGAGTATAGGCCACATCACTGTATAACAATAGTGTGAACACCTTGTCATGATTATGAGGTTCTTTCTTGCCTTTAAGAGGGAATGCCACATGCACATTTCCAAACTCTGCTACACCTTGTCTGTCTGTTTCAGCCGGTACTTTCCCTGGATACTCTGAACTAGAATCACAGCATCTAAAGACCCGTGGCTCGAAAGCATGGCTTTGTTTTTGCTGGGGTTGACTTGGGCTCCTGAGGCCAGTTCAGTCGATTTGCAGATATTCATCAATCTGATGAGTTAGTCTGAGCAGAAGAGGTAATGCTATCTGTGTATAAAGTTAGCACTCACTTCTTATAGAGAACTATATACAATGCCCCTGCTGCCTGGGATTATCACCCTTTTATTGCATGTCAAGAAAAAGGATGAGAGCAATCTTGTCTCACTCCAGATTTGATCAGAAAGCCTCATTTTCACCCATTCCCCTTTTTAGTTTGGACTGTTCTATGTGTGTGTGATATATATATATCATTCTGTCCAATCGTCAGGACTAACTGAAGGAAGAGTGAGTAAGGGATTTGAAAGTTGGAGGGGGAGATCCAAAATGATAGGAGAAGACAGGAGGGGGAGGGATGGAGCCAAGACTGGACAGGTGATAGGCAAAAGGGATACGAGAGGATCATGGGACAGGAGGTCAGGGAAGAAAGACGGGGGGGGGGGACCCAGAGGATGGGCAAGGGGGATATTCAGAGGGACAGAGGGAGAAAAGGAGAGTGAGAGAAAGAATGTGTGTATAAAAATAAGTAACAGATGGGGTACGAGGGGGAGGTGGGGCATCAGCGGAAGTTAGAGAAGTCAATGTTCATGCCATCAGGTTGGAGGCTACCTCTGTCCCTCTGAATATACCCCTTGCCCATCCTCTGGGTTCTCTCTTCCCCCCCCCCCCCCCCCCCGTCTTTCTTCCCGGACCTCCTGTCCCATGATCCTCTCGTATCCCTTTTGTCTATCACCTGTCCAGCTCTTGACTCCATCCCTCCCCCTCCTGTCTTCTCCTATCATTTTGGATCTCCCCCTCCCCCTCCAACTTTCACATCCCTTACTCACTCTTCCTTCAGTTAGTCCTGACGAAGGGTCTCGGCCTGAAACGTCGACTGCACCTCTTCCTAGAGATGCTGCCTGGCCTGCTGCGTTCACCAGCAACTTTTATGTGTGTTATTAATGAATTGTATGCTTTGTGTTTGTCTTTTTTTTCTCTAGTTTTATTTAGTCTGAAATACCCCTGCAAATAAATTTGTTTAGTTTTAGTATTTAACATTATTTTACTTGAAAATGTTTGCCTTTTAAAAATACAAGTTAATGGAACTGATTTTGTATATGTGGTACTGGACGTAATTCTAGGTTAAAAATACTTTCTGGGTGCATAACTTTGTATTGAAATTTTGGTATACATTGGAATGATGACACAAACCTTGGTATTGTGAAAGTATTACATTTCTAAGTGAGGATGGACAACTTTGTGGAATTGGGGAAAACTGGCAGGTTAAATTTATGCTAAAATCAGAGAAGTGTTTAACAGAAAAATTGATCTAGTGAGTACAAAATCAAACATTGGGACTTGTTGAAATTGGCAGGATGATTTTTTTTTTAAAGCCTAATCTAGAATTTCGTACTTCAAAAATAGAGGCATGGAGTACAAAGGCCAGAGAGTTGTGAACCATTTATAAAGGACTAATTTGGCCACAACTGGAATATTTGATTCTGTTGAGGTTACCACATTTTAGAAAAGGATCTCAAGCCTTTTGGGTACAGTGTACAAGATGAGGAACTTTAATTATGTGAATAAACTGGAGAGGGCAGAACAGTTGTCCTTAAATAAGGCGGGTGACGAGGATATGGTGATACTTTGAAAATTGAGTACAATTGGAAGTAAATAGAGAGTATTGGCAAAGTGTCATGCTGCAGGAGATGTAGAATAAAGGTGACTGGTTTCAAAAATAATGAAGAAAACACAATGAGTGGTTAGGGCTGAAAGCCACTATCAAATGAAATATTGGAGACTATTTCAACTATTGGGTATGTGAGGGAGTGGGATGGGTATCTGAAAGAAAAGATTTTGCAGGGCTATGGGAAAGCGTGTAATTACCCTTTCCCATATTCCTGCAATTTATTTTCTGTCTTGTATTAGTCCTAGTAGTATTCCCCAGAATGCTTTGTGTGCTAATGGAACATTTGATTTGCAGATGACTGACATGATGTGGCGCTTAAACACAAACTTCTGTTTCGAAAGTGAGAATGTTGCTACTGAGCTTGACATTTGTCAGAAGGGCCTACTGTTAAGTGATCACTGAATTTGGACAGATTTGTAATAAGTTAATTGTGCTCAATAAATCTCACTGAATTTCATGGCTGGCAGATTTTTAGCAATGTTGACATTTTAATAAAGTTGGAACTTAACAGAACTGAACACAAACTTGAAGCAGTTTGTAAACTGGATAAATAGCTGGAAGCTGAATAGGATTGATACTTTATTGATGTGGCATAAGACAAGGACATGTTTTTTTTGGGAGGGGGGCAACTCTTCTCAATTATGCATGAAGACCTGCATTCAACAATTTTCCTTATTAGATTTCAGAACAGTCCATGAATGCTACCTTGTTATTCCTTTCTTTTGCACTTTCTATTTATTTTTGTTATTTTTAGATTTGTCTTTGTGCAGTACTGCTGCCGCAAACCAACAAATTTCATTTGCACGTTCAATCCTGCATTCTTTGCCCTTTTGAATTTTGCCTCTGGTACAATGTAACTCTTTGCTCTGTCTGCATTTGTACCAAATCATTGGTTTGTCCTTCCTTTCATTCATGTTACACTCATCATCTACTTGTAAACCTGCTGGCTCATCCTCAGCTCTATCATCCTGGTTCCCATCCCCTGCCATATTAGTTTAAACCACTCCCAACAGTTCTAGTAAACCTGCTCGCAAGAATATTGGTCCCCCCTGGATTCAAGTGCAACCTGTCCCATTTGTACAGGACACATCTGCCCCAGAAGAGGTCCCAATTATCTAGAAATCTGTATCCCTGTCCCCTGCTCCAATTCTTCAGCCACCCATTTATCTGCTACTTCATTCTATTCCTGTCCTCATTGTTGCGTGGCACAGTCAGCAATCCCGAGATTATTACCCTTGAGGTCCCGCTTTTCAGCTTCCCTCCTAGCTCTCTGCTTTCTGTTTTCAGGACATCCTCCCTTTTTCTACCTATATTGTTGGTACCAGTGTGTACCATGACTTCTGGTTGCTTATCCTTCCTTTTCAGGATATTGTGGATGTGTTCATAAACGTCGTGAACCCTGACACCTAGGAGGCAAACTACCATTCATGTTTCTTTTTTGTGTGCGCAAGATTGCCTTTTAGTCTCCCTAACTATAGAGTCTCCTGGAAAACTTGTATCTGACACCTGGAAAGGAACATTGGCTTTGTAGACATACCCCCTATTCTGTCAAGAGTTAAATAAGAAATAAAGAATGAATTTAACTACTTGCCTTGCCTCTGCCTGTTCTTGCAGAAGCCCTGTTGAGCGTAAGCCTTACCACTCTGACTCAGATTACTCCGACGACAACTGCTCCCATGATAACCACTCCACTAAACGGTACCCCTCTTATGGAGGCTGGGTTTTTAAAGCTGTTCGCCAGACTTGCATGGGAATGCTTCTACTGCATTGCGTACTACTCCAATCAAAGTTTATGCATATAAAATAAATTTTTATTAACATTTTTAGCATTCTCTTATACAGCATAGTTGTCACTTTATCAAGTTGACATTTTCTGCTTCGTCTCACCACCATATTTGTCACCCACTAAGCTCTGGCAATGGTTGTGGATTGTTAGGCCAAAGATTAGGCAGTGTCTTATCGAATAGTAGAGTGGTATCACTAGTATCAATATCCTTATTTGGATTATAAATTTAGAAGACCAAAATGGCCATTTCCTCTTCACAAAAATTGTGACTGACACCTTGATTAAAAATATATTTTAAGATATCAGCCTTTTTCCAAATGCTTTATGGTGGGCTTTGCTTAAATAAGGCAATATATGACACTAACCAGGAAAGGGTCACTTTGTTGTGTGAATGAAATCATCGAAGAAAATTACTGGTAGATACAGATGCAGCTTCTTTATTCAATAAAACAAGGCATCTTATGGAGACACTTTTGGTGGAAAGGTCTGGTGGCCCACTGTGGAGCTCCATATTTTATGTGCCAAACACCATATTTACAATGTATGAACAATGTTTTCTTTGAAACTACATACAACCTTCACACCTCCTGATTCATATCCACATCACAGACACCCAAATGAAATTTAATCAGCATTGATTCACAGCTTTTAGGAGCCCATTGTTCAGAGCTGCACTCCAAATTAAATGCACAATATATTTTCAGATGTGAAGACTGGTAGCCAAAGTTAATTGTTAAATGTATATGTCCTTAACCCAAAAATCACTCTAACAGTCTCTCCTCTTGGCCTTCCTGGACCAGGAAAGGCCAACCTAAAGGAAGATCTACTCAAATAGGGCAGCAAAAAAAATGCCCTGCCTCAGAATTCCCCCCCTCAATTATTTTGTGTGCCTCCATGTTTATCCTGTCATCCCTAATCACTACCAACAAAATGCTAAGCAGAGAGATTATTCCAGAAATTTGAGCAACAGTCTTGGAAATGCAGCTTCATTTGTATTCCTGTTGGTTCTTCCCCTGCAGGCCGATTGCAGTTTAATCACATTCCTTGTCCTCACCCCTCCATTCTCTGGTTGCTAATACTCTTCTCTTTCCAGGTGCACCAGCAAGGTAAGTGCATGAGGCTCGCAGGCCCTCTCATCAATGTACAGGAAGGGGTTGGGGTGGTCTCTATTTGAATGACTGCAAGGACCTCTCCCTGGTGGCATCCCCTTCTGAACTGTCCAGTCGATCACAGGCTTGATTTCTGAAAGGGCCCAGCTCCTTTGTATTCACTCCTCATTTAGGCTGGGAGTGACTACCTTCAGATGCCATGTGCAATCTTTCTCAGCCTGAAATGCCATCGAAGTTGTGGAACTTGCTGTCTCTGCTTTAACTTAAATCCCTCTCCTTCTATTTTCCCCAATATCTTTTCAGTTCTATGCCATTAAACTAGTCACCTACCTTCAACCAGCTTTCATTACAGACTACTATCACCATCACACTTTAACATACTATTGACGGGATTCTGTCACGTTCTCGGTGTCTTCTGCCTTTGCGTTTCCTGTGGGTATGTGTTCACCAGCTCTAGTCAGGTCTGGTGTAGCTGGCTGGTGTTCATCTCTGAGGTTCTCTGTAATTATATGGTTACTAGGTACATTTGATCCCCTGCTCTGTGGGAGCAACAAGAAGGTGAGTCATACAGTTTAACCTGAGTCCATTGTTTCCTCTGGCTGCCTCATTGACTCTGCACAAAGACACAAGTGTCAGTTGTAAAAAGTATCATCTGTGGTCCTATCCATCTTGGAGCAAACCCTCCCTTTTCAGGCACTACCCTCACCATGACTTGGTCATCTGGTTGAGGGAGAACTAGCTGCTTTTCCCCCGGCTCTCTGATTGGCAATGTGCTGATGTTGTTTTGCTCGGTCCTTGAACACTAAGTTGGTTACAGAGGTCTTCCACATACTGTGTTGTTCTATCCTTGTAAATCCCAGGCTTCCCATAACCTGTAGTTATCCCATAAGGGAGTGTCATCAATAATTCGTAGGGGCTGAAACTCAGTGTGCTGTTTGGGGTTGCTTGTAATCTCATCAATCCATGTCTTTCCTGTCTCAGCTATAGCTTTGTCTAAGGCATTCTTGATTGTTCGGTTCATCCTTTCTACCATTCCTGAACTCTGAGGGTGGTAGTGTACTGGGCCAATCCCTAACAGTCAGTATATTTCCTTTACCACTTTCCCTGTGAAATGTGCTCCCTGATCCGAGTCCACCTGAACTGCGGTTTCCCACCTTGCGAGGAATTCCTGAACTAGAATCCGTTCAGCGGTGCTGGCGGTGCAGTCCCTTGTTGGGAAAGCCTCTACCCACCAGGTGAAGTGATCCATAATTACTAGACAGTTGCTCCCCCCCCTGCCCCCCCCTCCCCCCCCACCTTTTGAGTAGGGGCCCTGTGAAGCCCGTCTGGATATTTTCTCCGGGTCCCCTTGGCTGTGGTTGATCTGCCAGCTGTAGCTTTCTGCCTTTACCAGGGCTATGTTGGGCTTAAAAGATACAACAGCGGCAGAATTTTTCAACATCCCCGCCCATCTTTGGCCACCACCAGTCCTGCTGGAGGGTCATGATCATGTTCTGCCTCCCCTGATGTATCACCCCATGATATAACTTCAGTAGTATCTGCTGAATACATGGTGGTGCCACGACTCCTTCCTCCTCGCGTGACCAGCTCCCTTATGGTCCCTCCTTTCTTTGATATTTCTCCTTTTCTGCCTCCATCTCTTCATATGATTTTACTAAAGTGGCTTCCTTCGTTCCTCCCTGCACACTTGCAATTCCAGTTGCCTCTTGTTTCCCTGCTGCCTTCTTAACAGTACTGTCTATCTACTCATTTTCTACTTCCAGGGCACCTAGGCACATCTCGAGTAGCAGCGGTAGTTTCAATGGATACAATTAAATATTGTCGTTTCAGCCTGATACAACTGAAAAACACAACTGCTTCCAAGGTCAGTACAGTCAACAAGGATGTCTTAATGCGTTTAAACGAACTATCGCTGCTTAAAACCGATGGAAACAACACTGTGTTTGGAAGTGCCCATGGAGGACACCTTGGAGGAAGTGTGGGTGTAGATTGGGGTTACAAATGCATTTAAGGAACTGGGGGTTTTAAACTCTCTATACCGACTATCTTGCTGGCGAACGTGCAGTCTCTGGTGAATAAAATAGATGATCTCAGAGCTAGGGTGCTGAATCAGAGGGACATTAGGACCGTGTGTGTCCTGTGTTTCATGAAATCCTGGTTAACCTCTTCCGTACTGGATGCAGCGATTCAGATCGACAGGTTTACTATACACCGTCAAGATAAATCTATAGAGTCTCTCAAGAGCAGAGGTAGAGGGAGTATGCTCCATGATGAACTCTTGATGCGTAAATGTATCCGTGGTGTTCCAATTCTACGCACCAGACCTGGAATATCAAGCAGTAAAGTGCCGTCCTTTTTACCTACCGCGGGAGTTCTCTGGCGTCATTTTGGTAGCAGTTCACATTCCACCTCAGGCCAATGTCAAGCAGGCTTTAGATAATCTGAACAATGGGATCAGCATGCACGAAACAGCACACGCTAACGCTAACACCATCACCATCATTTTGGGAGATTTTAACCAGGCCAGTCTGAAAAAAAAAATCACTAAGCAACTACCATCAACAGATCACTTGCAATACCAGAGGAAACAACACACTGGATCATTGCTACACCACCATCAAGAATGCCTACCATGCTATTCCACGCCCTCACTTCAGGAAGTCTGATCACGTAGCTGTACTTCTACTCCCTGAGTATAGGCAGAGACTGAAGACTGCAGCACCACTGGTGAGGACCAAGAAGGTATGGATAAGGGAAGCACAGGAGCACTTACAGGACTGCTTTTAATCGGTGGACTGGATTGTATTCAAGGATTCATCTTCGAACCTGGATGAGAATGCTGCAGATGTTACCAACTTCATTAAAATCTGTGTGGATAAGTGTGTGCCCACAAAGACTACTGTACATTTCCAAACCAAAAGCCATGGATGAACCAGGAGGTACGTTGTCTGCTGAAGGCTAGATCCGTAGGTCTGGCGACCCAGGCTTGTCCCAGAAAACCAGGTATGATTTGCGGAGGGCTATTTCAAGGGTGAAGAGACAATTTTGAATGAGGTTGGAGGCAACATCAGATGCACGGCAACTCTGCCAGGGTCTGCAAGACATTACTTCCTACAAAGCGAAGCTGATTAACATGAATAGCAGTGATGCTTCACTACCAGATGAACTCAATACCTTCTATGCACACTTGAAAAGGGAGAACATAACTACAGCTGTGAAGATCCCTGCTGCACCTGATGACCCTGTGATCTCTGTCTCAGAGGCTGATGTTAGGCTGTCTTTAAAGAGGATGAACCTTCACAAGTTGGAAGGTCCTGATGGAGTACCTGGTAAGGCTCTGAAAACCTGTGCCAACCAACTAGCAGGAGTATTCAAGGACATTTTCAACCTCTCACTGTTACGGGGGGAAGTTCCCACTTCAAAAAAGCCACAATTATACCAGTGCCTAAGAAGAATAATGTGGACTGCCTTAATGACTATCACCCTGTAGCACTCACATTGAAAGTGATGAAATGCTTTGAGAGGTTGGTCATGACTAGACTGAACTCCTGCCTCAGCAAGGACCTGGACCCATTGCAGCTTGCCTATCGCCAAATTAGATCAATGAAGGCACAATCTCAATGGCTGTCCACACAACTTTAGACCTGGACAACACAAACACCTACATCAGGATGCTGTTCATTGACTACAGCTCAGCATTTAATACCATCATTCCCACAATCCTGATTGAGAAGTTGCAGAACCTGGGCCTCTGTACCTCCCTCTGCAATTGGATCCTCGACTTCCTAACTTGAAGACCACAAACTGTGCGGATTGGTGATAACATTTCCTCCTTGCTGACAATTAACTGGTGCACCTCGGGTATGTCCCCCTGCTCTGCTCTCTATATACCCATGACTGTGTGGCTAGGCATAGCTCAAATACCATCTATAAATTTGCTGGCAATGCAACCATTGTTGGTAGAATCTCAGGTGATGACGAGAGGGTGTACAGGAGTGAAATATGCCAACTGGTGGAGTGGTGCCACAGCAACAACCTAGCACTCAACGTCAGTAAGACGAAAGAGCTGATTGTGGACTTCAGGAAGGGTAAGGTGAAGGAACACATACAAATCCTCATAGAGGGATCAGAAGTGGAGAGAGTGAGCAGTTTCAAGTTCCTGGGTGTCAAGATCTCTGAGGATCTAACCTGGTCCGAACATATTGATGTAGTTATAAAGAAGGCAAGACAGTGGCTATACTTTATTAGAAGTTTGAAGAGATTTGGCATGTTGATAAATACACTCAAAAACATCCTATGGTTGTACATGGAGAGCATTCTGGCAGGCCGCATCGCTGTCTGGTATGGAGGGGCTACTGCACAGGTCCGAAAAAAGCTGCAGAATGTTATAAATCTAATCAGCTCCATCTTGGGTACTAGCCTACAAAGTACCCAGGACATCTTTAGGGAGCAGTGTTGCAGAAAGGCAGTACCCATTATTAAGGACCTCCAGCACCCAGGGCATGCCCTTTTCTCACTGCTACCATCAGGTAGGAGATACAAAAGCCTGAAGGCACACACTCAGCGATTCAGGAACAGCTTCTTCCCCTCTGCCATCCGATTCCTAAATGGACATTGAATCTTTGGACACTACTTCACTTTTTTTCATATACAATATTTCTGTTTTTGCACTTTTTAAATCTATTCAATATACATAATTGATTTACTTGTTTATTATTTTTTTCTCTGCTAGATTATGTATTACATTGAACTGCTGCTGCTAAGTTAACAAATTTCATGTTACATGCTGGAGATAATAAACCTGATTCTGATTAATTTCCTTTCTGTTCCTTACTCTCTCTGTTCTGGTGAGCTAATAATTACTGTCACCTCTTCTCGCATTATTTCTAAAACACTGGCTATCGTCCCTAAATTACCACCTTCATCTTCCGAAGTGATTAGTAGATCATCTGCATACTGTAAGTGTATCGACTGGGAGGGCATTAGATTGAGCTTTTCCAAAGACTTTATGAACAATGACTGGACTATTGTGGAATACCTGAGGGAATCTGGCCCATGTATTTTGCTGCCCACCCAAGGTGAAGGCAAATTGGTCATGGGAGTCGGGTGTGAAGGGGAGCCCCCAAAATCCAGTAACAATATCCAGCACTGGAAACACTTTATGTTCTGGAGACAGGCTATTCAGGATGGTTGTAAGGGCTCTATAGCCAATTATTAATTGATAGCCATTGGTCTTTATTGACCATCTAGGCGAGTTAGTAGATGCCACAGTCTCTCTGAGTATTCTCAGGTGTTTTAGTTCCTTCAATATACCCTAGACAGTGGTCAATGCGTCAGTTTTTATCGGCTACTGCTTATGGGGTTTATATACAGACCCCCTCTATTTTAACCAGGATTATCTTTACTTGACCACAATCTTGTTTGTGTCGAGCCCGCACTGCTGGCTGCAGTCTTTGAAGATCAGTGATTTTGCTAGCTAGGTTGTGTATTCTATTGGTTGTACATGTTTGCTGCCCCTGACTTGTCCATATTATTTCTCCCTTTCCCCGATCTATAATGGCCTCTGCTTCCCTTGGGATGTCTATTCCAAGGATAGTGCCCTCATTATTTGGACATACTCAGCAAAACACTGGAAGCTGCACTCTGCCGATTTCAAGTATTTGCGACTCGGTTCTTTCTGGTTTCACTGTTTTCTCTCCTACCACCCCCCCCCCCCAACATAAATGGCTTGTCCTGTTGTTGGCGAGGGTAGATCAGTTATTGATACTGATGCCCCTATGTCCACTAACATATCGCATTGCCGGCCCCCTAACAATGTTGTTGTGTACATCCGCGGGCCACCAGTGCTGGCAGTGGGGGCCGCCACCACATCTTTTTCCAACCTAGGAGCCAGCTGTACTAGCTCTGTGATCTGATCTGATCGCTGATCAGACTGGGCGCCAATGGGGTGAGAGATTGCGGGTCTGCTGTGACGTTCACCTGTTTTTCTTTCCTCTTTTTTTGGACACTGCCTCCAACCATGTCCCAACAGGCCGCACTTGTAGCATATCAACTCCTTTACCCTCCCATGTCTATTCCAGCAATTCCTTGCCTCGTGCCCTAGTCACTGGCAAACTAAACAACCCCTTTGGGACCACTCTGCAACTGGTGGCTCCGTCTCACTAAATTAACACGCAAAGTTTCCCCACTTAAGTAAGCACACATGCATGCGCACACACTACTTTTATATCTACCAGTTCAGCTCTGTGTTTGTGATACTTCGTGTTCCCGTGTACCACCGACCCGGACATATCCAAGTGTGAGTGCTACTTTTTTAAAATACTCACCTACTTTAGACTGTTAAGATCACTGGAAACACGATGGGTCACGAGGGTATCCCATTTCTGACACCAAATGTTGTGTGAGTGAAATCGCCGAAGAAAAGTACTGGTAATACAAAGCAGCTTCTTTATTCGACAAAACAAGGTACTGCAGGCATCATATGGAGGTGCTTTTGGTGGAAAGGTCTGCTGGCCCAATGTGAGGCTCCATATTTTATGTGCCAAATATCCAAGGACAACTCTGTATTTGCAATGTATGGACAATGCTTTCTTTGAAACTACATACAACCTTCCCACCTTCTGATTCACCTCCACCCCACAGACATCCAAATGAAATTTAATCAGCATTGATTCACAGCTTTTAGGAGCCCATTGTTCAGAACTGCACTGCAAATTAAATGCACAATATATTTTCAGATGTGAAGACTGGTAGCTAAAGTCAATTGTTAAATGTATATGTCTTTAACCCAGAAATCACTAACATTGTCTTTCCACTATTTGGCAAATAAAATCAGTACCAGAAGTGATAAATTTTAACCACAGTCTCAGGTGAGTCACTCCTCTGAAACTTTGTGGTTCTTTGCACTTTCTAGCAAACACCCTGGAATGCTGGTATTCCCAAGCTGTCTTCACTTCTTAATTTATCATCTGAAGGGGGTGCTATTGCTAAAGCCAACTTCTATTGAACATTCCGAGCTGCTCACAGATACCAAATCATAATGTACATTTGGTAAAGTAATTTAAGTGTCCTTAATGTATTCTTGGGTGAACTTGAAATTTCTGTGGAATTTATCAAAATTGAATTTGCCTTTGATATCTGTTAAAATCTACAGTAGTCAATTTTCCACTGCCTTGCGACTGTACCTACTCATGATAAAGGCTTCAGGAGTAAACCCTGAGGGAAATATCCGAGGCTGGAGACCCCAAGGCAGTCCTACATTGAGTTCAACGCTGACTGATAACTCCTGTGATGTCACTGGTGCTGAACTGTTTCTTTGGATTCATCAGCTGCTTGGAGGGGTGGGGGGAAGCCTCCTGTATGGGCAATGGCATGCTCTCCATATAGTACTGCCCTGGCTTGCATACTGATTTGCATATCATGCAGACAGCTAGGACATAATATCCATAGTCATTATTTATTTTTACAGATGCTTGCACATTATTGTAGGAAATTTCAAGTTTAGAAAAAATATTATCTTCATTGTCTAGCGAGGTAGGCTATTTTACACCACTGCTTTATAACTTCAAATATCAAATATCGTTTTGATTTTTTTAACCTAACTTTTATAAACGCTTTTTAAATTTAGAATTATTAGTATAAGTTTTTGATGACAAATCACCATGGCAATGCCAGTTGATATTAAAGTCTTTCATAAATGATTGGTAAAAATGTTCCAGCTGAACTGACAATTCCTGTATGTGCAGCACTTTCATAACCAGTTGTTTTTTTTTCCTCCTCTTAGGTGGGAAATCAGGAAAGATGGATCGTGTCTGTGAATATAAATTGACAGTGGGTAGCATTTTGCCCTTTGATAATTCACAACAAATTTCAAATTCACTGGGTTTCAATATTTCTGAGGGCAATGGCCCAAACAGCAGGACTGGTCAGAGTATTTGTGGAAGAGAAAGCTGCAATCTGCAGGATGGAAGTGGTGTTCAGCAGTCCACTGATTCACGGGATGAAGCAAAACCTGCATTTAATGGCCATGCATCAGTACGATCCTATATTCCTTTGCGCAAACTTCAAGATTTAGCTTCTATGATTCCTAGTGGATTCTCTGGTGAATCTCCAGAGATAAAACCAATGGTCAGAATCCCTTGAGAACTCTCCAATTCAGGACTGTTGCACAATTAGCAAAGACAGTGACACTGGCACAGAGCCTGAAATTACACAGAGTTGCTTCACCAGAATTGAAGTTAAAAATAACTAAAATGGTTATGAATGGAACAATGATGTTTGAATCGTCCATCTGCAGTGAGGTGGATAAAGAAGATGGAAAGGGTTCCGAAGAACAACTTGCAATCATCAAAGACGTTGAACTACCAATGTTGCACAGAGCAAAAAAGAATGAGAAAGAAAAGTGTTAAATATAGTCCTTCTCATGAATCTGAACAGCAAGAAGACAATGCAGTGAATTTGTCTCCACCACCTTCCATTAGGAGGAAGAAAGAGATGTAAGTATTACTGAAGTGTAAATGAATTTTTGTATCAGAAATATGTGTGTGGTTCTCTCTCTCTCTCTCTCTCTACTCTCTCTCTCTCTCCTCTCTCTCTCTCTCTCTCTCTCCTCTCTCTCTCTCTCTCTCTCTCTCTCTCTCTCTCTCTCTCTTCTCTCTCTCTCTCTCTCTCTCTCTATCTCTCTCTCTCTCTCTCTCTCTCTCTCTCTCTCTCTCTCTCTCTCTCTCGTAATCTTTTCATCTGTGTTCTCTGCTTTTATGCTACTTCTGCTTTTATGCTACTTGGTGAAGTATGTGTAAGCATTACAACTGTCCCTTCAAAACTGAAGCTGATAAGGTTGTTACATTTGTCAATGCTTTCTGAAAATCCATCAGTCTAAACTGCATTCAAATATAGGGCTCCTTTTATAAAACCATGCTGATTTTAATAATTCGCCCATACTGAGCCAATTGCTAATTCATTTTTTTCTAGTCTTATCCCTAAACCCACATAACCCACACTCTCTCTCATGCTCACTCCCTCTTGCTCTCGCATTCACTCCCTCTCGCTCTCACCTGCTTGCCCTCGCTCACACCCTGCCCCTGCCTCCCGCTTGCCCTCATACCCCTGCTCTCTCTTTCACGTGCAAATCTCTTATGTATGTTCTTTTTAACCTGGAGTATTTGTCACCTTTATTCAGGGCTGAAGATTCCCCAACTAGGAACACATCACTGTCTACCTTTTCAAATAGGTTCTTAACTGAATAAAATTGTATTAGAATGGTTTCTTATTCTAATTAACTTAAATTGAGCATTTTAATACTTGGAATAAAATACATTTTTTTTCATGTAGCCAGTTGTGAATATTTTAATCCTGAAAGACCCATAAATGCTCAGTCAATGACTATATTCAAAAAAAACCCAAGATTGATGTGATTTTTAGAAATAGAACTGACAGAGAATT
Source organism: Mobula birostris (assembly GCF_030028105.1). Taxonomy (NCBI): domain Eukaryota; kingdom Metazoa; phylum Chordata; class Chondrichthyes; order Myliobatiformes; family Myliobatidae; genus Mobula; species Mobula birostris. The sequence goes on from NC_092376.1 coordinate 115,964,478, forward strand.
TAACAGTCATGACCATGTGAATATCAGAGGGACTTTCTGCTATTGTGGGCACGTGGCCAAGTGGTTAAGGCATTGGACTAGCAACCTGAAGGTCGTGAGTTCGAGCCCCAGCAGAGGCAACATGTTGTGTCCTTCAGCAAGACACTTAATCACACATTGCTCTGCGACGACACTGGTGCCAAGCTGTATGGGTCCTAATGCCCTTCCTTTGGACAACATTGGTGTCGTGGAGAGGGGAGACTTGTAGCATACAACCCCGCCCAGGCCTGTGCCCTGGAGAGTGAAGACTTTCCAGGCACAGATCCATGGTCTCGCAAGACTAACAGATGCCTTTTATTTTCTGCTATTAGTTTTCTGTCTAGTAGGTCCATAAAATATATAGTTTGTAGTTACTATTGTAATCAGCTAAACCTTTTTAATATAAGAATCTTCTTATTGTTTCCCAAACAACTTTTAGATTTGTACAGAAAGTGAAAAGTAAAATACAAATTGGGATTTTATTATTTTAGCAGTGGTCAATCTGTATTATAGAATGTTTTAGATATATTTTACCTCCCCTTCCGCCTAGCACCCTTCACTGTCACTACACTTCGTGTGGTATCCAACAGTGGAGTCTGGATATGCTGGGGTTCCACTACTTTATATTAGAATGGAATTCCCATTCATTTGAACAATGGTTCTGAACCTGGAGGTCAGAAGAGGAAAAAGTGTTTTTTGCTTTTCTAAACTAAAAGTTTCTTGATGTCGGACAACTTTTAAAAAAAAAAAGTAAAAACATGTTTTCCTACTTTGATGGGAAATTAAGCTATATTATAGTTACACTCTTCTGCAAAGGTTGTCCAGATGCCAATGCTATAATGCTGTGGCACACCCAAGGCCAAGTAACTCCTGCAGCCTGGCTGCCCAGTTCTCAAATTGACGGGTTAGTGCACACTGCACTTGAAATCCACAACAAATGAGTGTGGATGGACAGGACCACAGTTGTTGATAATGGACTGAATTCAGCTTGATTTAGTTCTTTGATCTATATACAGTACTGTGCAAAAGTGTCAGACACATGTAAGAAATTCTGTAAAGTGAAGATGCTTCCAAAAAAAATGAAATGAAAAGTTTCTAAATATCAAAAAATTGCTACGAAGAGCATTAAGCAGTAATAAACGGAATCAAATTTGTTTTTGGTGTGACCACATTTTTCCTTTGAGTTGTGTGATGGATGAGAATCTGCTTATACTTCTCAACTTGAGGATTCCATTAATTCACCAAATCTATTTGAAGCAATATATCACAAGCCTGCAGGAATCTCTGCAATGCTTCACTATTGGCTGCAGATAGTCATCCAGATTAAGACTCCAGCTCTTCTATGGATAAACTGCCTCCTGTCTGAGCCCAAAATTTCAAATTTTGAGTCATCAATCCAGAGCACTTGCTGCCATTGAGTAGCATCCCTGTCATTGCGTTTTTGTGCGTAGGTGAGTCTTTAGGCTTTGTTTCCGCTAGAGGAATGGCTCTTTAGCAGCAACTCTTTCATGAAGACTGCTTCTGACAAGATTTCTCTGGACTGTAGAGAGGTGTACTTGGGTTCTGGTGGTTTCTGTGAGCTGAGAGCCAATAGGAGTGCTGGACCTTTTTCCTTTTTGAAGGAACATGAGTTTGATGTATCTCTCATCTGCTGTGCTCAGTTTCCATAGCTACTGCTTTTCTAGTGCTCAGTGTAGTCTATTCCTGCTTCTTCAGAAGAGCTTGAACAGCACATCTTGAAATTCCTGTCTGCATGAAATTTCTGCTTGGGAGAGACCTTGCTAATGCAGGATGACCACTTTGTGTCTTGTTGGTAGCTCACTCTTGCTATAGTGTAAGAATTGATGATTTGAAGGTTAAACTGTCACATTTGACACATCTTCACCTTTTAGTTTGGTTGTCCTTCTACATCATTTCTGTTTCAGTTAATCAGTTTAGTTCATTCAGCTCATTATGTCATTGATCATTAGCGCCTGCTTGTTATCTTTGTGATCTCTTACTTAAACGTTGCTTTCTTTCATGGGATACAGAAATTTCTCTGAATGTTTGGAAATCTAAAATTTGCTCTTTTCCACTTGTGCACTAATGCAGGAGACAAAAAGTAAAAATGTAAAACAACATTTATTTAAATCTAGACTTTTGCACTGTACTATATGTAAATCTTTTCCAAAAGCATCTTGCACCCATATGGTCTTTGAAGCAGAACAAAAAATGCTTGTTAATTAATGACAGATGTGAAATGTCAAGCAGCTTTTTTTTTCATAGCAGGTGCAATGTTTGTCATTGGATTTAATGTAGAAGAAAGCCACCTTTTTAAGTGTCAACACACATCAATGTTGCTGGTGAACGCAGCAGGCCAGGCACTATCTGTAGGAAGAGGTGCAGTCGACGTTTCAGGCCGAGACCCTTCGTCAGGACTAACTGAAGGAAGAGTGAGTAAGGGATTTGAAAGTAGGAGGGGGAGGGGGGAGATCCAAAATGATAGGAGAAGACAGGAGGGGGAGGGATAGAGCCAAGACCTGGACAAAAGGGGATACGAGAGGATCATGGGACAAGAGGTCCGGGAAGAAAGATGGGGGGGGGGGACCCAGAGGATGGGCAAGAGGTATATTCAGAGGGACAGAGGGAGAAAAAGGAGAGTGAGAGGAAGAATGTGTGCATAAAAATAAGTAACAGATGGGGTACGAGGGGGAGGTGGGGCCTTAGCGGAAGTTAGAGAAGTCGATGTTCATGCCATCAGGGTGGAGGCTACCCAGATGGAATATAAGGTGTTGTTCCTCTAACCTGAGTGTGGCTTCATCTTTACAGTAGAGGAGGCCGTGGATAGACATGTCAGAATGGGAATGGGATATGGAATTAAAATGTGTGGCCACTGGGAGATCCTGCTTTCTCTGGCGGACAGAGCGTAGATGTTCAGCAAAGCGGTCTCCCAGTCTGCGTCGGGTCTCGCCAATATATAAAAGGCCACATCGGGAGCACCGGACGCAGTATATCACCCCAGTCGACTCACAGATGAAGTGTTGCCTCACCTGGAAGGACTGTTTGGGGCCCTGAATGGTGGTAAGGGAGGAAGTGTAAGGGCATGTGTAGCACTTGTTCTGCTTACACAGATAAGTGCCAGGAGGGAGATCAGTGGGGAGGGATGGGGGGGACGAATGGACAAGGGAGTTGTGTAGGGAGCGATTCCTGCGGAATGCAGAGAGAGGGGGGGAGGGAAAGATGTGCTTAGTGGTGGGATCCTGTTGGAGGTGGCGGAAGTTACGGAGAATAATATGTTGGACCTGGAGGCTGGTGGGGTGGTAGGTGAGGACCAGGGGAACCCTGTTCCTAGTGGGGTGGCAGGAGGATGGAGTGAGAGCAGATGTACGTGAAATGGGGGAGATGCGTTTAAGAGCAGAGTTGATAGTGGAGGAAGGGAAGCCCCTTTCTTTAAAAAAGGAAGACATCTCCCTCGTCCTAGAATGAAAAGCCTCATCCTGAGAGCAGATGCGGCGGAGATGGAGGAATTGCGAGAAGGGGATGGTGTTTTTGCAAGAGACAGGGTGAGAAGAGGAATAGTCCAGATAGCTGTGAGAGTCAGTAGGCTTATAGTAGACATCAGTGGATAAGCTGTCTCCAGAGACAGAGACAGAAAGATCCGTGTAAGCGGACCAAGTGCTACACATGCCCTTACACTTCCTCCCTTACCACCATTCAGGGCCCCAAACAGTCCTTCCAGGTGAGGCAACACTTTACCTGTTAGTCGACTGGGGTGATATACTGCGTCTGGTGCTCCCGGTGTGGCCTTTTATATATTGGCGAGACCCGACGCAGACTGGCAGACCACTTTGCTGAACATTTACGCTCTGTCCGCCAGAGAAAGCAGGATCTCCCAGTGGCCACACATTTTAATTCCATATCCCATTCCCATTCTGACATGTCTATCCACGGCCTCCTCTACAAGATGAAGCCACACTCAGGTTGGAGGAACCACACCTTATATTCCATCTGGGTAGCCTCCACCCTGATGGCATGAACATCAACTTCTCTAACTTCTGCTAAGGCCCCACCTCCCCCTTGTACCCCATCTGTTACTTATCTTTATGCACACATTCTTTCTCTCACTCTCCTTTTTCTCCCTCTGTCCCTCTGAATATACCGCTTGCCCATCCTCTGGGTCCCCCCCCCCCCCTTGTCTTTCTTCCCGGACCTCCTGTCCCATGATCCTCTCGTATCCCCTTTTGCCTATCACCTGTCCAGCTCTTGGTTCTATCCCTCCCCCTCCTGTCTTCTCTTATCAGTTTGGATCTCCCCCTCCCCCTCCTACTTTCAAATCCCTTACTCACTCTTCCTTCAGTTAGTCCTGACGAAGGGTCTCGGCCTGAAACGTCAACTACACCTCTTCCTACAGATGCTGCCTGGCCTGCTGCGTTCACCAGCAACTTTGATGTGTGTTGCTTGAATTTCCAGCATCTGCAGAATTCCTGTTGTTTTTGTTTTTAAGTGCCATTAAGATGAACCCTGTATGCCTATGTCCTTTGAATTTTTTTGAAATTACATTTTAATCTGTAGAACTTTTCAGTGAATAAAATAAGTTGGAGTTGATTTAAATATTATGCAGTATTCCAAGCCTTTTGCCTTCAGTTTTCCTAGTTGTCATCATTGCTCTCTGTTTTAAAAATGTTTGGTTTTGATACCTGTGTCTAGTAACTGATGTAGCAGTTGTTTCTGCCTTCATCTCAGTGCTAGCAGCCAGAGGGAAAGTCTACTAGTCTGTTTGACCGAAGAATATAGTGCCTTGGAGACATATTCAGCCCACAAGCCATTGTTCACATCTATGCAAATTACAACCAGGGATTTTGATCAATTTTAAATAATACTTATTTCCTTTTTATGATCCTTTTTTCACAGTTAAGCCCAAAAAGACTATAAATTGTAAAGCATGAAAAAAATTCAAAAACTAAAATAGCAGTTCAAAAGTATTCATCCCCCCTTTGCTTAGTACTTAGTTGAACCGCCTCTTGCAGCTATGCAGCCAGTTATATTTTTGAATAAGTCTCTATTAGCTTTGCACAACGTGATAGAGCAAGATTTGCCCTTTCCTACTTGCAAAATTGCTCCAGCTGTGACCTGTTAGTTGGGGAATGGTAGAGAGCAACAATCTTGAGGTCTTGCCAGAGATGTTGGATTGGATTAAGGTCAGGATCACTCAAGGATATCAGTTTTCTTGATTTGAAGCAACCCCATGGTTGCTCTGGTAGTGTGCCTTTGGGCCATTGATCTGCTGAAAGATGAACTTCCTCTCCAGTTTAAGCTTTCTGGCAGAGGCTTTTCTCCAGGATCTCTCTGTATTTAGCAGCAGTCATCTTCCTATCAATCCTGACCAGATTTCTAGTCCCTGTTGCTGAAAAACATACCCACAGCACTAAGTTTCCGCCACAATACTTTACAGTAGGGATAGTGTCACCTGGCTGATGCACAGTATTAGATTTACAACACATATACCACTTGGTGTTGGGGCTAAGAAGTTCCACTTTAGTCTCACATGACCTCAAGATGTGCCACATCTTTACAGTATTTTCTAAGTGATGCTTTGCGAAGTCTGTATACCTTATTTTAGCGGTCCGTGTAGCATAAATCTTAATACTATGCATCAGCCAGGTAACACAATCCCTACTACAAAGTATGGCGGAAGAAGCATCATGGTATGGTGATGATTTTTCAGTAGCAGGGACTGGAAATCTGGTCAGGATTGATGGCAAGATGAATGCTGCTAAATGTGGAGAGATTCTACATTTAAAAAAAACTGCTAGACTCTGCCAGAAAGCTTAAACTGGGGAGGAAGGTCATCTTTCCGCAGGACAATGATCCAAAGCACACTGCCAGAGCAATCGTAGAGTGGTTTCTGATGAAGAAAATTGATGTCCTACAGTGGACTAGTCAGAGTCTTGACCTTAATCCGATTGAACATCTCTGGCAAAACCTCAAGATTACTCTCCACCACTGGTCCCCAACCATCCTGACACAGCTTGAGCAATTTTGCAGGGATCAATGGACACATCCTGCTCCATCATGTTGTGCAAAGTTATTAGAGATTTGTACAAAAAGACTACTAGCTGTAATAGCTGAGAGATGTGGTTCAACTAGGTACTGAGTAAAGGCAGATGAATACTTTTGAATTGCTGACATTTCGGTTTGAATCTTTAGTATTTCATGCTTTACAATTTTCCCTGTTCTTTGGGCTTTACAGTGGAAAAAGAGCATATGATTCACAATTAAAAATTCTCAGAGAAATTGATCAAAATCCCTGGTTGTAATACTCATTTATGTAAACAAAGGGTTGCAGGCGGAATATTTTTAACAAGGCAGTATATGTCTGCTGCTTAGAAATGTAGAAAGATGCGAGCAGGAGTAGGCCATTCTGACACTTGAGCCTGAAGCATACCCTTTTTAAGTCTACATATCAGTGTATCTCCTTGATGTGTTCAATGATTGGATTTCACAGTGTCTGTACAGAGAATTCCATGTGTTCAGTACCCTACTGGAGGTGGGGGGAGGGAGGGGGGGTTCGCAGGGAAATCCCCTGTTCTACATGTCTTGCCCTTATCCTGATAATTTGACTTCTGATTCTAGACCAACCCACCTTTTGAATATCCAGTCTGTTGGGTTCTATTAGAATTTTGTATATCTCCATAAGATTCCCCTCTGATTCTCCTAAATGCTAATAAATACAGGCCCATTCAACCCAATCTTTCCACTTAAATGATGGTTTCCTTCATCCCCACTATCAAATCTGGTTGCTAAACCTGCATGTTAACTATTAATGACAGGTGTACAAGGGCAGCCAGATCTTCTTGTACATCTCAGTTCCCTATGTACCCTTATTTAAATAATATACTGCTTTTTTTGTCTTGGTCAAACTTCATGTTTATCCTTGTTATAGTAAATGTGCCATGCACTTGCCCTTCAATCCACTTATTGAAATTATTTTGTAGCCTCGGCGCATCCTTTTCAAGTCCTCATCGTGAACATTTAGAGATTTTACATTCAATTGTGAACTGCTGGGGCCCATGCACTGATCATTGTAATACTCTTGGTCTTTACCTGCCAACCTTAAAGAACAAGTATTCCTACTGTTTCCTGTATGTCAACCAATTTTCAATCCATTATCAATTATTATGAAAGGTAATAACTTGCTGCTTGGAACACACTGGAAAAAGATTACGCCACTCAATCTTTACCTTCTCTGCCACTCAGTACAATCATTGTTGAGTTTCACCTCAGTGCCACTTTCCTGCACTAGTCTTAAATTCCTTGATTCCCTCTTTTCAAAACAAAGTATTGATCTCTGTTTTATATGTATTCTGCAAATAAGGCTCTATGTTTATCTTTGGAATCTCTACCCAAGATTCACTGCCCTTTGTTGAACAGATTTCTTCTGAATGACCAAGCCTTTATTTTGAGACTGTGACTTGAGGCAGAGAAGTACTGACTCTGCATTTACTCTGTCAAGCCAGTAAAAATTTTGTTGTTCCCACAGGATAATCTCTCGTAATTTCTAAATTCTAGAGTACAGACTATGTGTGCTTAATTCTCTATATATGGCAAACCACAGTCTGTGAACCTCTATAACAAATATATTCTTTCTTGGGAAAACCTGAGCTGCGTAAAATATTACAGATGTGGTTTCATATATTTGGAGCACTGCATTTCTACTTTTGTGCATTTTTGCAATGAAGGCCAACTTAGTATTTGCTATACTTGCATGTTAACTCTGATTCAGTACACTGGACACCTTAGTGCCTTTGAAAACTAAAACTTTTAATCACTTGATATTTTTAAAAATAAAGTGCAGAGTTTTTTTCTACTTAAGAGGATGAAATCACATTTTTCTCGCATTATATTCCATTTACCACAGACTTGTCTTTAATGGGCCAGACTACTGATTTCTGCATCACTCCAGTGGCTAGGGGGAAAATCACCAATGTGAAAATGACTAATACTGCTCTATTCTGTTAATCATTTATAGCGATATATTAGCCCGATTACCCTGTGTGCTCTTAACTTCATTAATTTTTTTGTATGGCACATTTTTTACAGGCCTTTTTGAAATCCAAGTATTCCATATCCACCAGTTTGCCCTCATCTGTTCTGCTGGTTGTAACCTAAGAAAATGCTTCTAACAAATGTGACTTCTCTTTCAAAGTCCATTTCACTTTGTCTAATACTGTTATTTTCATAATGCCCCATTATCACTTCCTTCACAATTTCACTATTTTCCCTGTAATATCAGGTTAACTGATCAATAGTTCCCTTTTTGCTCCTCTCCCGTTTGTGAAATGGAAGAGTTACATTTGCCACCTTTCATTTTGTGGAACTATTCTATTTTGTTGAAATTTGGAATGTTTTGGGGTATTTTTCTTGTATTATAGGCTTGTTAAATGGAATCAAATGTATAAGTTAAGTTTATGTGGTATATATCAAATTTTCCCTATGTTAGAATCCCATAATAAAAAGCAGCATTTGAATTTAGAAGGAAATAACTTGACCAGCGTGTCTCATTCATAATTGAAAACTGTGTGGTAAGATTTATTAGAGCAATACTATATTAAATATTATTCTGACCAAGTCACATTGGTTTCAGTTTACTAGAAGGCGAAGAAAAGTGATTCCTGAGAAGTATGCGGTTGGAGATTTGGTATGGGTGAAGTTCAGTAGACGTCCTTGGTGGCCCAGCGCTGTCTGTCTTGATCCTCTGCTGAAGATTCACACCAAAATGAAGGGTAGGTATTTGGATACAAGATGTGAAACTGGTTGTTGCTTAGCTGTGTGTCACATATGAGTACTAGAAGAATTGGACAATCTTAATCAAACTCTGAAGACATATGATATCTTTTTTTAAGTACAGATTTTCCCCTCAGTCATCCTTCCCGTGAAAGCTACTTTTCCTCATAGTGATACCCTGGGCTTCATCAGTGGTCATCCTGCAATTAGAAAATAAAATGTGGTTTTCTAAAAGAAGAATCAGTGATTCCTCAAATATCAAAGCAGCCATTCTTTTCTGCAACATTCTTTGGGCTACAATGGCAAATTAAATTTGTACTAGACAAATCCCAAGTAATGTCCATCTTCAATAAAAGTCTCATTTCCCTGCCTTGACCATGAATGGTTTTATCAACATTTCTTCACCATCAGTAGTTAAACATTGCTATAGTTTAGAGCAGTGATTCTCAACTGTTTTTTGGCCATGGCCCCCTTGGGAGCTCTTTCTCAGGTTCCAGGGATACAACACAAACAGATGGACAGAAAATCATTTATTATTGAACACCAAGAAAACTTGAACATTCCAACATACTGACAAAACTTAAAAAAAAAAGAGTATGAAATTAAACATCTACCAGGCCTAATGCGATCCTTGAGGTTGGTGCTTTTCTGCAAGTTTCGTGATATCTGGCTCCAAATTAGACAATGACAGTTTGAGGTCACCTCTTGATGCGATATCAATTCTGTTCCTGGATTCTGTCAAGGAAACTACCTTGCAGAATCCGCTCTCAACCAAATATGTTGAGGGAAAGGCAATAAAAAATCTTTGGGCTTTTTCCCACAGTGTTGTAAATTTATTTGGCAGATCACTCTTGATCCAAATATCTTTTTGAAACTGACTGAACTGACGATGTGCAGTTATATGACTCCAATGAAGGTTGCTGCTTGGGTATTTCATCGGTTCAGTTACCAGGGCCCCCATAAACCCTTGGGGCTCCCCTTCTCACAGTTTTCAGTCAGTGGCCCCCTTCAAATGTGCCAGGGCCCCCAAAGGGGCCATATGGCCCCCGTTGAGAATGGCTGGTTAAAGCATGGCCAGAGTTTATGGGAAGCTCACAGAAATACTGGTTACAAAAGGAAGTCATAGTTAACCTGTCTGCATATTGCCTCATGATTCCTTTCTGCGTTCTTCATAACATTCTTCAAGTCAAAAATGATGAAATACTCTTGCAAATCATTAATATATGTTGTATATTAACTCTTCAGTGTTCTTCAAAACTGAGAATCAAGACCCCCCCCCCCCCCCAGTCTTTCTTCCCGGACCTCCTGTCCCAGGATCCTCTCGTATCCCCTTTTGCCTATCACCTGTCCAGCTCTTGACTCTATCCCTCCCCCTCCTGTCTTCTCCTATCATTTTGGATCTCCCCCTCCCCCTCCAACTTTCAAATCCCTTACTCACTCTTCCTTCATTTAGTCCTGACGAAGGGTCTCGGCCTGAAACGTCGACTGCACCTCTTCCTACAGATGCTGCTTGGCCTGCTGCGTTCACCAGCAACTTTGATGTGTGTTGCTTGAATTTCCAGCATCTGCAGAATTCCTGTTGTTTGAATCAAGACTCTGTTTGATTTGCATCCTACCCACCACCTTGTATGTCCACATACCTCACCATAAATGCAGTGTTGCTGCATTTTGTGCTGTCTATAAATTGAACTAGAGCAGCTTGTCAGTCTAATATTCATGGTGTCAATGAAGGAGCTTTCAGCTTTTTGAGCCTTAGTTCAATTTTATAGTCAGATGGCAAATTTTTATGAGTTTACTATGCTATTGCATTTAGCGCACTTGGCAATAATAGTAACATCCTTTTATTTCTCCTAATTACATGTATAATGGTTACTTGTATAGTAGCCTTATGCAAATTATACACTAGGGCAGGTAGATCCCTCTGTATCTTACAGTCTCTCATCATTAATTGATTGACTGATTTGAGATACAGCGTGGAGTAAGCCTTTACGACCCTTCGAGCCATGCCACCTATTAACTCCCCAATTTAACACTAGCCTAATCATGGGACAATTCATAGTGACCAAATAAACCTACCAAATGGTATGTCTTTGGACTGTGAGAGGAAACTGGAGCACCCGGAGGAAATCTATGCAGTCACAGGGAGAACATACAAACTCCTTACAGGCAGCAGCAGGAATCGAACCCAGGTCACCTGTACTGTAAAGTGTTGTGCTAACCACTACACTACTGTGCTTCCCCAAGACAACGGCCTTTTTATTTTACTTACTAAAATTTCACATTTCCCAAATTTGCCAGACTCTTGCCCATTCATATAACCGATATGTATCTCCGTAGCCTCTTTATATTTTCTTCAGAACTTACTTTTCTACCCACCTTGTGTTGTCAGCAAATTTAGCATCCATATAATTTTTGTTTTCAGGTCAGTTGTATATTACATTCCCAGTCCAACCAATCCCAGTGGGATGCCATTTTGTCAATCAGAAAACGAACCTTTATTGCCTTTTCCCCATTAGATAGGAAGTTGCATTTCCATGTCAATATGTTATGTCCTACACCATAAGCTTTTACGTTTTACAAATGCCTTTGTTTCCAGCTCCTTATGAAATGTGATTGTGAAAGCATAAGATAACTACTGGTTCCTCTTGAAAGGCTTCACTCTTTCAAAGACTGAGATCTGGAGATGGGGTGGGGTTGATTATTCTGTAACATGGAAGCTGCATCATCTGTGCATGCCCCAAGAAATTAAAAAAATAAACATTTTTCTTGCACTGATTTGATTTACTTCCCCTCCCTCCAAAACACAAAATTTCACGAGAATGAACTTTAATCCATATTTCAAATTTTTGGATAGAGATATATGAATTGTATGATGGCAGCCTTGTGTAACCTAAATAGCTGTAACATGGCAGTGTCTGTACCTTTCTCAATCATGATTTACCTTTCAGATTTTTTTTGCTTGACTATCTTGAATTTTTGTAATGTCTTTAAGAGCATGATACTTTTCCAGTGAGATGTTTAAGCTAGCTAGTCTGACCTTCCTACTTTGTCTGCCCCCCTTTTTTGAATAAAAGTTGCATTTTCTATTTTCCAATCTCAATTAATCTTCCCTGAATCCAGTGAATTTGGAAAATTAAAGCTATCAACTATTTTGCTAGGGAATTGAAGGAATGGCCAGTTTCTGATAGGTCACTTAATACCTAGAAATTGATCAACCTGCAGCTCCAATCATTTTCTTTCCTTGAGATACAGTTTTCTGGGGTCCCGGCTGATTCTGATTTATTTTTTAAGGTTTTGCTTGTATGTGTTTTCAGCAAATAGAACTCTGTCTTGCCTAAGTTGCTGAAATAATCATTCATAAAAATGGTGACCTTTGTGGTTCCTATACAGACTATTAATGTACATCACAACAGTTTGAGTTCCTCATTTCTGAGATACAGGGATAATGTATAACTTTCTGTTTAACCCCTCTTGTATTTCTTAAATGTTGACTGAGAATCAGTTTTCCAGGAGCAACACTTCATAATCTGTTTGAGTAGCCTCCAACCCAAGCATAAACGTTGATTTCTCTAACTTCTAGTAATTTATCCCCCCCCTTCTCTTTTTCCATTTCCCATTTTGTCTGTCCTTTTATCCTTTCTCTTCTCAACTGGTCATGATCTCCCTCTGGTGCCCCTCCTTCTTCTTTCCCCATGGTTTCTTTTTCTTTATCCCTTTACCTTTTTGCACCAATCACCTTCCAGCTTCACACTTCCATCTAGCCCACTCCCTGCAACCACCCATCTGGTTTCACCTGTCACCTGCCAGCTTGAACTCCTTTCCCCCCATTCCCCCCCCCCCACCACCATTTTATTCTGGCTTCTTCCTCCTTCCTTTCCAGTCCTGATGAAGGCTCTCAGCCCAAAACATTGACTATTTATTCTCCTCCTTAGATGCTGCCTGACCTCCTGATTTTCTCCAGCATTTTATGTGTTTCTGTATTTGATAATTTTGGAGATTATAGTTGGAACAACTACAGAGTTCTCATTAATTGTAAATTCCTGGAGTGGGAGCCATCTGGTTATAAGTATTTGGCACTCTTCAGTGAGATTAGTATTTTTTTTCTTGTTATATTACTTATAATTTCAGTGACTTACATCTTTGAGTCTTCCTGGAATGTTGAACATGCTATTCTTTCATTGTAAGTTGTGAGACTTACTAATTGTTTAGCATGTCTACAATTTCAATAAGCTTCAGTAAGTACATTTAATGTCAGAGAAATGTATACAACATATCCTAAAATTCTTTTTCTTTACAAACATCCACAAAAAGAGGAGTGCCCCAAAGAATGAATGACAGTTAAACGTTAGAACCCCCAAAAGACCCACGCAGCAGTAAGGCAACGATCCCCTGCCACCCAGCGGAAAAAAAGGCATCAGCGCCCTCCACTGAGCATTCAAGCATGCAGCAAAACATCAATAAAGACACAGACTTGCAGTACCCCAAAGATTACTCATTCACCCGGTAACTCGACATACCACTGTGTGTGTGTGTGTGTCTCTTTCTCTCTCTCCCTCTCTCTCCCTCTCCCCCTCCCCCCCCTCCCCATTTCACAGCGAGAGGGGGGACATAACAAACAACTTGCTGATTTACAATGTGATAAGTCTGTTGAATCCCTTTTTCTGAGCTCTGCACCCAGACAATCGGCCCTGGAAAGGCTCAGGTCTCTGGACACAGCCGGCAGCTAACCTGCTCTCGATGTTCCGTGTTCTCCTGCAACTCCTCAGTCAGGGGCATCGGCCTTGAATCAGCCATTCCCCAGAGCCACGAAAATACGGCACCCTGAAGGCGCACTAGTCTTCCAGGTTGCGTCCTTGGAATATGAAAAGCAGAATAACATGACAGAGTTCTGGAGTGGGATGAGGACCATCACTGGGTTCCGGTAAACTAGCAACAGAGGAGCTGAAGGCAGTGTGGACAGGGCCAACGAACTTAACCTGTTCATTAACAGATCTGACATTGTGGCCCCTGCCCATCCCCCACATGAGTCATCTGTTGTCGGTCTCCAACCAGCACATATTCCACTCTCCCCTCTTACCCCTCCTCACAGTCCCCCACCCTGCTGTCATGACTACACCCCTTCCCCACATGAAACCACCACGGTGGGCTTGACAGCTGAACAGGTGAGAAGACAGCTGAAACGTCTCAACCCAAGCAAGGCTGCAGGACCGGATGGTGTCAGTACCAGGGTGCTTAAAGCCTGTGCCCCTCAGCTATGTGGAGTACTTCGCCATGTCTTCAACCTGAGCCTGAGGCTCCGGAGGGTTCCTGTGCTGTGGAAGACGTCCTGCCTCATCCCTGTGCCGAAGGCGCCATGCCCCAGCGGCTTCAATGACTACAGACCGGTGGCATTGACCTCCCATATCACGAAGACCCTGGAGAGACTTGTTCTGGAGCTGCTCCAGCCTATGGTTAGGCCACACTTAGATCCCCTCCAGTTCGCCTACCAGCCCCGACTAGGAGTTGAGGATCCATCGTCTACCTGCTGAACCGTGTCTACGCCGACCTGGACAAGCCAGCGAACACTGTGAGGGTCATGTTTTTTGACTTCTCCAGTGCATTCAACACCATCCGCCCTGCTCTGCTGGGGGAGAAGCTGACAGCGATGCAGGTGGATGCTTTCCTGGTGTCATGGATTCTTGATTACCTGACTGGCAGACCACAGTACGCTTGCAGCACTGTGTGTCTGACAGAGTGATTAGCAGCACTGAGGCTCCACAGGGGACTGTCTTGTCTCCCTTTCTCTTCACCATTTACACCTCGGACTTCAACTACTGCACAGAGTCTTGTTATCTTCAGAAGTTTTCAGATGACTCTGCCATAGTTGGATGCGTCAGCAAGGGAGATGAGGCTGAGTACAGGGCTACGGTAGGAAACTTTGTCACATGGTGTGAGCAGAATTATCTGCAGCTTAATGTGAAAAAGACTAAGGAGCTGGTGGTAGACCTGAGGAGAGCTAAGGCACCGGTGACCCCGTTTCCATCCGGGGGGTCAGTGTGGACATGATGGAGGATTACAAATACCTGGGGATACGAATTGACAATAAACTGGACTGGTCAAAGAACACTGAGGCTGTCTACAAGAAGGGTCAGAGCCGTCTCTATTTCCTGAGGAGACTGAGGTCCTTTAACATCTGCCGGATGATGCTGAGGATGTTCTATGAGTCTGTGGTGGCCAGTGTGATCATGTTTGCTGTTGTGTGCTGGGGCAGCAGGCTGAGGGTAGCAGACACCAACAGAATCAACAAACTCATCCGTAAGGCCAGTGATGTTGTGGAGATGGAACTGGACTCTGACGGTGGTGTCTGAAAAGAGGATGCTGTCCAAGTTGCATGCCATCTTGGACAATGTCTCCCATCCACTACATAATGTACTGGGTGGGCACAGGAGTACATTCAGCCAGAGACTCATTCCACTGAGATGCAACACAGAGCATCATAGGAAGTCATTCCTGCCTGTGGCCATCAGACTTTACAACTCCTCCCTTGGAGGGTCAGACACCCTGAGCCAATAGGCTGGTCCTGGACTTATTTCCTGGCATAATTTACATTTTACTATTTAATTATTTATGGTGCAACTGTAAGGAAAACTAATTTCCCCCGGGATCAATAGAGTATGACTATGACTATAAAAAGTGGCTGGTCATGAGGCTTTGAGAGCGGGTCCCATTCCCACAAAGGACCGAAGTCAGACTGTAACTCCAGTTCAGGGTCTTAAAAAAGAACTTGAAAAGGGAAAAAAGAGATATCAAAGATAGAAATACAGGTGTCCCCTGCTTTTCGAACGTTCGCTTTATGAAACCTCACTGTTACGAAAGACCTACATTAGTACCCTGTTTTCACTTTCAGAAGGTGTTTTCACTGTGACGAAAAAAAAAGCAGCGTGCGGGGAAAATCAGTGCACAAAAAAATCAGCGCGTGATAAAAGGCAGCGCGCGCCCCGAGCAGCAGCTCCTCCCCCCAGATTCAGAACTGCATTCTCGCCGACATTGCTTAAGAATGTGCCTGTGAGCAGCCGTTTGCAAGATGAATTCTAAGGTATTGGAAAAGCCTAAAAGAGCTTGTAAGGGTGTTACACTTAGCATAAAACTAGACATAATTAAGCGTTTCTATCGTGGTGAACGAAGTAAGGACTAAGTGAGTTTGGCTTGTGGAAGCTGACGAACATGATGTTGAAGAGGTTTTGGCATCCCATGACCAAGAACTGATAGATGAAGAGCTGATGCAATTGGAAGAGGAAGGGATAACAATTGAAACTGAATGCAGTAGCAAACGGACCGAAAGTGAAGTCGTCCAGCAACTGAACGTGAAGCAACTGCGTGAGATTTTCGCTGCAATGATAAAGTACGACTTTAATTTTGAAAGGGTACTTAGGTTTAGGGGATATTTGCAGGATGGTTTGAGTCCTTACAAACAACTGTATGATAGAGAAATGTGCGAGGCTCAGCAGTCAAGCAAGCCTACCGCATCAGCCACAGCAGACAACGAACCTCGACCTTCGACATTGAGGAAGGCAGTCATAGGAGAAGATGAGCTGTTTCCCACCACCCCGCGATTCGTGGAGAATGCAGTGGTAGCCGGGAGGCACACAACACATCTTTAAGAAAAAAGCCAAAGTAAACAAGCTAATTCATTAGGTGCTGCCCGACGCGTAATAGTCGGCCCAGATCAGAGGCGATGCAATCGGAAATCGGCACTGATCTAGGCCGACACTTACGTCCTGGGCGGCACCTAATTAATTAGCATGTTTATTTCGTTTTTTTTTCTTAACGATGTGCTGTGTGCCTCCCGGCTACCGCTGCACCCCTGCATGCTTCGCAGTTCAGTATCTGTCGGTGGCCTGGAGGGTGGGAGCCACTGCACCACCCAACCTGCGACGACTCAGTCTAACACACCATCATAAGTGTGCTTGGTGCTGAACCAATTCCGCTAAGCGATACTACATTGTACATACATTATTTCTACTTTATATAGGCTGTGTAGTTTTACGTGTTATTTGGTATGATTTGGCAGCTTCATAGCTTAAAGGTTACTGGAGAGCGCTTGCGTCGTGTTTTTGCCAACAGCGCTTGTATGAGATTTTTGCTACGTAGAACAGTGCAGTAATGATTGTGGAAAAGTATTTCTACTTTATATAGGCTGTGTATTTATCATATCATTCCTGCTTTTACTATATGTTACTGTTATTTTAGGTTTTATGTGTTATTTGGCATGATTTGGTAGGTTATTTTTGGGTCTGTGAACGCTCACAAAATTTTCCCATATAAATAAATGGTAATTGCTGCTTCGCTTTATGATATTTCGGCTTACGAACCGTTTCATAGAAACGCTCTGCCTTCGGATGGCTGGGGAAACCTGTAGAGTTGTTTCCAAAGATACAAGCAAAGGAGTTGCCCTTTAGCGCCATCTTGACTTTAATTTACAATATCATTACTCTATGATGATATTATCTAGGATGGGTAAATCCCTGGAGCCAGTTGCGACATATCCCAGGTTACTGTGGGAAGTGAGAGAAGAGATTTCTGTGCCTTGGCGACGAACTTTGCATCCTCACTGGCTGCAGGAGTAGTGCTAAAAAATTGGGAGGTGGCAATCTTTGTTCAGGAAAGGTATTATGACTGTGATCAAAGTCACTAGAGAGACACTGAAGCTGGTGATTATAACGGTGTCTATCTATCACAAGCAGACATCCTTCTGGAGACCCTCTTGGTAGAGCTTCAAAAACTTATTAGATTTTTTTATACCTTAAAATCAAAGGAACAGTAGGTGATTCAATACAATTTCTATAGTTACAATGACATTGTTTACTTTAATATTTTGAATAACAGTGTTTCCTTTGAATTAGATATCTGTAATGGGAGAAACCCTTGAATGTTCAAACACTTTTACTTGGACAGAGAGAGATCCCAGACACCAAAAATTAATGCTGTCAGGGCTGACTCTGAATACACAAATATCCCAACTTTTGATAAGTCAGCTATTTGATGTGCTAAGTGATAATAGCAGTCAGATCTGTGAGTTTCCTTGAACTTGTTTACAATGATAGAGATAACTTAGCCATGTTGCCTGGTTTGATATGGGCCAATTAACATAATTTCATTGTCCTGCACCTGGCCGTTTAGAAAATCTTTGCATACCAAATCTTTTGTTTATTTGCAAATGTGTCCCCTTAACTTCAATTTTTCACTTGCAATTTATAATTTTCATTCAGAACTGAAGACTAGTTCTTTGAATTAATATCTGCTATATTCACAAAACTCCAAAATGCCCCCTAACAAAAGATGATGGGGATAACCCTGGTAATTATAGACCAGTGAATCTTACGTCAGTAATGGGCAAACTATTGGAGAATTCTTAGACACAGGATTTACAAGCATTTAGAGAAGCAGTCTGACTAGGGATAGTGAATGTGCCTTTGTGAGGGGCAGGTTATCTTTCACAAGATTGATTGAATTCTTTGAGGAAGTGACAAGAGATGTCAATGAAGGCAGGAAGGCCTTAAAGCTCTCTGCTTCTTTCAACAGACCTGACCAGTTACCCTCCCCTCCACCACCCTCCACTGTCTGGAGGGCTCCTTCCTCTTTCTCCAAACCCAAGGCATAGCCATGAACCCCAGCTATGCTGCCTTTTCATTGAATATGTGGAACAGTCCATGTTTCAAGCCTTCTCTAGTAATGCTCTTAATTCTTTCTGCGCCATATTACTGACTGCATTATGCTGCTTCATACACCCATGCTGAACTGATTAATCTCATCATCTTTGCCTCCAACTTCTACCCTGCTCTTAAATTGATCTGGTCCATTTCTGACATTTCTCTCCCCTTTCTTGATCTCTCCATCTTCATCTCTGGAGACAAATTTTAGACCTCCATCTCTTACAAACCTCCCAGTTCCCACGGCTGTCTTGATTATACTTCTTCACTCCATATCACATGTAAAAATGCCATTCCCTTTTCTCAGTTCCTTTGTCTCCCCTTCATCTGTTCCCAGGAGGAACAGAGGATGTGGTACATATTGGTACCAACAACATAGCTGGAAAAGGGAGGAGGTCCTGAAACAGACTGCAGGAAGTTGGGAAGGAAATTGAGAAGCAAGACCTCAAAGGTAATAATCTCAGGATTACTGCCTGTGCCACGTGACAGTGAGTATAGGAATAGAATGAGGTGAAGGATAAATGTGTGGCTGAGGGATTTGAGCAGGGGGCAGGGATTCAGATTTCTGGATCATTGGGACCTCTTTTGGGACAGGTGTGACCTGTACAGAAAAGACGGATTGCACTTGAATCCGAGGGGAACCAATATCCTGGCTGGGAAGTTTGCTAAGACTATAGGGGAGAGTTTAAATAGAATTGCTGGGGGTTGGGAACCAAACTGAAGAGACTCACAAATAGAGAAAGCTTGTAGACAGTGTGAGAGGGAAGATAGGCAGGTAATAGAGAAGGGATGCGCTCAGACCGATGGTATGAGATGTGTCTATTTTAATGCAAGGAGTATAATGAACAAAGCGGATGAGCTTAGAGCTTGGATCAATACTTGGAGCTGTGATGTGGTCATTACAGAGACTTGGATGGTTCAGGGGCAGGAATGGTTACTTAGAGTGCGAGGCTTTAGATGTTTCAGAAAGGACAGGGAGGGAAGCAAAAGAGGTGGTGGCGTGGCACTGTCGATCAGAGCTAGTGTCACGGCTGCAGAAAAGGAAGAAGTCATGGAGGGATTGTCTACTGAGTTTCTGTGGGTGGAAGTTAGGAACAGGAAGGGGTCAATAACTCTACTGGGTGTTTTTTATAGACCACCCAATAGTAGCAGGCACATTGAGGTGCAGATAGGGAGACTGATTCTGGAAAGGTGTAATAATAACAGGGTTGTCACGGTGGGAAATTTTAAATTCCCAAATATTGATTGGCATCTCCCTGGAGTTTGTTAGATTGTTCAGAAAGGTTTCTTGACACAATATGTAGATAAGCCTACAAGAGGAGAAGCTGTACTTGATCTGGTATTGGGAAATGAACCTGGTCAGGTGTCGGGTGTCTTAGTGGAAGAGCATTCTGGAGATAGTGACCACAAGTCTACCTCCTTTACCGCAGCATTAGAGAGGGATAGGAACAGAAAAGTTAGAAAAGCATTTCATTTGAGTAAGGGGAAATATGAGGCTCAGGCAGGAACTTGGAAGCATAAATTGCGAACAGATGTTCTCAGGGAAGTGTACGGCAGAAATGTGGCAAATGTTCAGGGGATATTTGTGTGGAGTTCTGCATAGGTATGTTTCAGTGAGACAGGGAAAGGATGGTAGGGTAAAGGAACCATGGTATACAAAAGCTGTTGTAAATCTAGTCAAGAAGAAAAGAAAAGCTTACGAAAGGTTCAAAAAACTGGGTAATAATAGAGGTCTAGAAGATTATAAGGCTAGCAGGAAGGAGCTTAAGAATGAAATTTGGAGAGCCAGAAGGGGCCATGAGAAGCCCTGGGTGGATAGGAATAAGGAAAACCCCAAGGCATTCTACAAGTATGTGAAGAGCAAGGGAATAAGACGTATTTTCATATGATCTAATTCTTTTTACTTTTCCAGTTAATTTTTTTTCCTTCTCCACGAAGTTTTAGATTTGACCAGAAGGATTTTCCCTTTTTTTTTAGACTGTATCCTCAAAATGGACTGCCCAGTCCCTTTTTTTTTTTGTTTTAGGTTAGTTTAGTGGGTTTTTTCCCCTCAATAACAGGAAATCTTGAGTCTTTTTTTCTATGAACTGTTAAGAGGAGAGGTGGTTCTTTTCTCTCTTTATATTAGTTTAATACTATACAAGTTTCCTCCGCCATCCGAAGGTAGAGCGTTCCTGTGAAACGGTTCGTAAACTGGAATGTCATAAAGCGAAGAAGCAATTACCATTTATTTATCTGGGAAAATTTTGTGAGCGTTCGCAGACCCAAAAATAACCTACCAAATCATGCCAAATAACATACAAAACCTAAAACGACAGTAACATATAGTAAAAGCAGGAATGATATGATAAATACACAGCTTATATAAAGTAGAAATACTTCTCCACAATCATTGCCTGAACTGTTCTCCGTAGCAAAAATCTCACGCCAGCGCCATCGGCAAAAACACGGCGCAACTGCTCTCCAGTAACCTTTAAGCTATGAAGCTGCCAAATCATACCAAGTAACACATAAAAATACACAGCTCATACAAAGTAGAAATAATGTATGTACAAAGTAGTATCACTTACGGGAATCGGGAAGACAGCTGCCGAGCACACTGATGATGGTGTGTTAGACTGAGTCGTTGGAGTTTGGGTGGTGCAGTGGCCCCCACCCTCCGGGCAGCAAACCGATACCGATCCGCAAAGCATGCAGCGGTAGCCGGGAGGCACACAGCACATCTTTAAGAAAAAAGCCAAAATAAACATGCTAATTAATTAGGTGCCGCCCGGCACGTAAATGTCGGCCCAGATCAGTGCCGATTGCCAATTGCATAGCCTCTGATCTGGGCCGCCAATTACATGTCGGGTGGCAACTAATTAATTAACCTGTCTATTTCGGCTTTTTTCTTAAAGATGTACTGTGTGTTTCCGGGCTACTGCTGCATTCTCCGCGAATCAGCATCCGTCCGCAGCCTGGGTGTTGGGGTGGTGGGACACTGGGGTGTCATCTTGTCGTCTGTTTCCATTAGAGCAGGCAGCTCATCTTCTCCTATGACTGTCCGCCTCGATGTCGAAGGTCGAGGTTCGTCGTCTGCTGTGGCTGATGTGGAAGGCTTGCTTGACTGCTGAGCCTCGCGCACTTTTCTATCATACAGTTCTTTGTAAGCACTCAAACCATCCTGCAAATATCCCCTAAACCGACGTACGCTTTCAAAATTAAAGTCATACTTTATCATTACTCATTCAGTTTTGATTATTATCCTTTCCTCTTCCAATTGCATCAGCTCTTCATCTATCAGTACTTGGTCATGGGTTGCCAGAACCTCTTCAACATCATGTTCATCAGCTTCCACAAGCCAAACTCACTTAGTCCTTACTCCGTTCACCACGATCAAAACGCTTAATTATGTCTAGTTTTACGCTAAGTGTAACACCCTTATGAGCTCTTTTAGGCTTTTCCGATACCATAGAGCTCATCTTGCTAACGGCTGCTCACAGGCACGTGTTTAAGTAATGCCGGCGAGAATGCAGTTCCGAACCTGGGGGAGAGAGGCTGCTTGGCGCACGCTGATTTTTTTTCACGCGCTGCCTTTCTTCATAACAGTGAAAACACCTTCTGTTAGCGAAAACAGGGAACTAATGTAGGTCTTTTGTAACAGTGAGGTTTCGTAAAGCAAACGTTCGAAAAGCGGGGGACACCTGTATATGATCTTGACAGTGTGTATTCCTTTCTTTGTTTGTACTATTATTGCAATATGTATTTGAGATAATCTCTTCTCTGGTTTGTATTTATCCTTATTCTTTCAAATCAATAAAAAAAGATTGAAGGAGAATAAGACGTGAAAGAATTGGACTAATCAAGTGTGACAGTGGAAAAGTGTGTATGGAACCGGAGGAGATAGCAGAGGTACTTAATTAAAACTTTGCTTCGGTATTCACTTTGGAAAAGGATTTTGTCGATTGTAGGGATGACTTACAGCAGACTGAAAAGCTTGAGGATATAGATACTAAGAAAGAGGTGGTCCTGGAGCTTTTGGAAAGCATCAAGTTGGATAAGTCACCGGGACTGGATGAGATATACCCCAGGCTACTGTGGGAGGTGAGGGAGGAGTTTGCTGAGCCTCAATGGGAGGAGGGAAGTTCCAGAGGATTGAAGGGTTGCAGATGTTGTTCCCTTATTCAAGAAAGGGAGTAGATATAGCCCAGGAAATTATAGACCAGTGAGTCTTATTTCAGTGGTTAGTAAGTTGATGGAAAAGATCCCGAGAGGCAGGATTTATGAACATTTGAAAGGCATAATATGATTAGGAATAGTCAGCATGTCTTTGTCAAACGCAACTTGTGCCTTACGAGCCTGATTGTATTTTTTTTTGAGGATGTGATTAAACACATTGATGAAGGTAGAGCAGTAGATGTAATGTATATGGATTTCAGCAAGGCAATTGATAAGGTACCCTATGCAAGGCTTATTAAGAAAGTAAGGAGGCATGGGATCCAAGGGGACATCGCTTTGTGGATTCAGAATTGGCTTTCCCACAGAAGACAGAGTGGTAGTAGACGAGTCACATTCTGCATGGAGGTCGGTGACCAGTGCTGTGCCTCAAGGATCTGTTCTGGGACCCTTTCTCTTCGTGATTTTTATAAATGACCTGGATGAGGAAATGGAGGGATGGGTTAGTAAATTTGCTGATAATACAAAGGTTGGGGGTGTTGTGGATAGTGTGGAGGGTTGGGAGAGGTTACAGTGGGACATCGATAGGATGCAAAACTGGGCTGAGAAGTGGCAGATGGAGCTCAACCCAGATAAGTATGAGGTGGTTCATTTTGGTATGTCAAATATGATGGTAGAATATCGTATTAATGGTAAGACTCTTGGCAGTGTGGAGAATCAGAGGGATCATGGGGTCTGAGTCCATAGGACACTCAAAGCTGTTACACGTGTGACTCTGTGTTTAAGAAGAAATATGGTGCATTGGCCTTCATCAACCATGGTATTGAATTTAGGAGCCGAGAGGTAATGCTGCAGCTATATAGGACCCTGGGCAGACCTCACTTGGAGTACTGTGCTCAGTTCTGGTCGCCTCACTACAGGAAGGATGTGGAAACCATAGGAAGGGTACAGAGGAGATTTAAAAGGATGTTGCCTGGATTGGGGAGCATGCCTTATGTGAATAGGTTGATGTAACTCGGCCTTTTCTCCTTGGAGCGACGGAGGATGAGAGGTGACCTGATGGAGGCATATAAGATGATGAGAGATATTGATCGTGTGGATAGTCAGAGGATTTTTCCCAGGGTTGAACTGGCTAACACGAGAGGACACGGTTTGAATGTACTGTTACTGTAAGTAGTTTAGTGAATAGAAGGTGAACTGATCTCCAACAGCCATAAAATTAAAGATAAGATTAGATTAGATTATGAGAACACTCAGTCCTCTTTTATTGTCATTAGGAAATGATACAATGTTTCTCCGGAGTGATATCACAGAAAATTGGACAAACCAAAGACTAACACTGACAGGACCACATAATTATAACATATAGTTACAGCAGTGTAAAGCAATACCATAATTTGATGAAGAACAAACCATGAGCACAGTAAATAAAGTCTCAAAAGTCCCTGAGTCGATCGACTCCCAAGTCCCTGATAGCAGGCAGCAAAAGGGAGAAACTCCCTGCTATAAACCTCCAGGTTTATTGTCAACTTGCCAATGCCTTGGAAGCAGCCGACCACAGCCGACACTGAGTCCATCCATCTGAAAACTTCGAGCTTCCGACCAGCCTCCCGAGTGCCATCCTTTGCCGAGCGCCTTTGACCTCGCCCCGGCCGCTGAAACACGCAAAGCCGAGGATTTGGGGGCTTTCTGCTCCGGAGATTCCGGTTACCACACAGTAGCAGCAGCAGTGAAGCGGGCCTTTCAGAAGTTTTCCAGATGTTCCTCCATACTCTCACGTCCGTCTCCATCAAATCAGAATTGTGCACGGTCCCCTACTTGACAGATAACAGACATCACTGAAGTGGCAGCGTGCGCTGCTGTTGCGCTGCCATCTTCTCCTCCTCCTCCTAAGATGAAGCATTCTTTTCAACATTTTAAGCAAGATTAGTGTATTATTTTTGTTTTGTACAAATTTAGAGTGGGGAAAAAAAAGGAAAGGAGCACCATGCAAAAGTTTGAGCACCCCAAGAGATTTGAGCTCTCAGATAACTTTTACCAAGGTCCCAGACCT
Organism: Mobula birostris; assembly: GCF_030028105.1. Classification (NCBI taxonomy): domain Eukaryota; kingdom Metazoa; phylum Chordata; class Chondrichthyes; order Myliobatiformes; family Myliobatidae; genus Mobula; species Mobula birostris. Next base: position 115,989,156 of record NC_092376.1, read on the forward strand.
TAATTAGCTTGTTAGGGCTATGGCTTGTTCACAATCATCGTTAGGAAAGGCCAGGTGATGCAAATTTCAAAGCTTTATAAATACCCTGACTCCTCAAACCTTGTCCCAACAATCAGCAGCCATGGGCTCCTCTAAGCAGTTGCCTAGCACTCTGAAAATTAAAATAAATGATGCCTACAAAGCAGGAGAAGGCTATAAGAAGATAGGAAAGTGTTTTCAGGTAGCGGTTTCCTCAGTTTGTAATGCAATTAAGAAATGGCAGTTAATTGGAACGGTGGAGGTCAAGCTGAGGTCTGGAGGACCAAGAAAAGTTCCTGAGCGAGAAAGGCAAATCAAAACCCCCCTTTGACTGCAAAAGACCTTCAGGAAGATTTAGCGGACTCTGGAGTGATGGTGCACTGTTCTACTGTGCAGCGACACTTGCACAAATATGACCTTCATGGAAGAGTCATCAGAAGAAAACCTTTCCTGCATCCTCAGTGCAAAATTCAGCGTCAGAAGTTTGCAAAGGAATATCTAAACAAGCTGGATGCATTTTGGAAACAAGTCCTGTGGACTGATGAAGTTAAAATAGAACTTTTTGGTTGCAATGAGCAAAGGTATGTTTGGAGAAAAAAGGGGGCAGAATTTCATGAAAAGAACACCTCTCCAACTGTTAAGCACAGGGATGGATCGATCATGCTTTAGGCTTGTGTTGCAGCCAGTGGCACAGGGAACATTTCACTGGTAGAGGGAAGAATGAATTCAGTTAAATACTAGCAAATTCTGGAAGCAAACATCACACCGTCTATTTAAAAAAAAAGCTGAAGATGTAAAGAGGATGGCTTCTACAACAGGAAAATGAACCTAAACACACCTCAAAATCCACAATGGACTATCTCAAGAGGCGCAAGCTGAAGGTTTTGCCATGGCCCTCACAGTCCCCTGAAAACCATTATTGAAAATGTGTGGATAGACCTCAAAAGAGCAGTGCCTGCAAGATGGCCCAAGAATCTGACAGAACTAGAAGCCTTTTGCGAGGAAGAATGGGCAAAAATCCCCCAAACAAGAATCAAAAGACTCTTAGCTGGCTACAGAAAGCGTTTACAAGCTGTGATACTTTCCAAAGGGGGTGTTACTAAGTACTGATAGTGCAGGGTGCCCAAACTTTTGCTTTGGGCCCTTTTCCTTTTTTGTTATTTTGAAACTATAAAAGATGGAAATAAAAAAGTAATATTGCGTAAAATATTAAAGAAATGTGTCATCTTTAACTTTATCCCTTTTGGAAATCGGGTCATCTTTTACTGGCTTAGCTATTCACGGTAACAGCAATTTTGACCAGAGGTGCCCAAACTTTTGCATGCCACTGTAGGTACAGAGGAGATGTCAGGGGTAAGTTTTTTGTGCAGAGATTGTGAGTGCGTGGAATGGGCTGCCAGTGACTGTGGTGGAGGTGGATACGATAGGGTCTTTTGAGAGACTCCTGGATAGATTCACGGAGCTTAGTAAAATAGAGGGCTATGGGTAACCCTAGGTAATTTCTAAAGTAAGGGTATGTTCGGCACAGCATTGTGGGCTGAAGGACCTGTATTGTGCTGTAGGTTTTCTATGTTTCCTTTCCAGAGCATCAGAGATGTCTTCCTCCTCCAAAGAATGGCATTTTCTTTCCTCCACCATTGATTCTGCCCTCACCGGCTTCTCCTCTATTTGCTGGATATCTGCCTTAGTCCCATCATCCCGCCACCCTAATTGCGATAGAGTTCCTCTTGTTCTTGCCTACCACCCCATGAGACCCCTCATCCAGTACATCATTTTCTGCAACTTCCACCATCTTCAATGGGATCCTACCTCCAAACCCAGTCTCCACTTTCTTCAGTGATTGCTCTCTCTGTGATTTCCTTGTCCATTCGTTCCTCCCCACAAATCTCCCTTCTGGCAAGTGGAAGAAGTGCTATACCTGCACATTCAGCTCCTTCCTTACCTTCATTCAGGGCCCTAAATAGTCCTTCCAGGTAAGCTAACTCCTCTGCGAACCTGTCGGGGTTGTCTACTGTATCCAGTGCTCCCCTTGAGGCCTCTTGTACTTTGGTGAGACCCTATGTAGATTTAGAATGGGTGGGTGGGTGGAGGGCAGGTTGTTGAGCACCTTCACTCCATTTGCAACAAGCAAGACTTCCCAGTGGCCAACTATTGTAATTCCAGTCCCCACTCCCATAATGATATGTTGTTTCATGGCTTCCTGTACTGCCATGATGAGACTACCTCGGGTTGGAGGAGTAGCACCTGATATTCCATCTCGATCTTTCTAACTTCCGATGACTTTTTTCTCCCTCCTCCTTCCTTCTTCCATTCCCACTCTAGCTCACCTCTTGCATCTCTTCTTGCCTTGCCCCGATGTCCTTCCTCCTTCCCCTTCTCCCATGGTCCAGTCTCCTCTCCTGTCAGAGCCCTTACCTTTTCCACCTGTCATCTTCTAGCTTCATCCCTCCCCTCTAATACCACCTCGCTTCACCTATCATCTTCTAGCTTATACTCCTTCCCTTCCCCCACCCCCACCACCTTATTCTGGCTTCTTCCCACCTCCTTTCCATAAAGATAAAGAGTCTCAGCTCGAAATGTCAACTGTTATTCCTGTCCATAGATGCTACATGATCTGTGGATTTCCTCCAGCATTTTATATGTTACACCCAGTGAAGGCAGAGCAGTGGATTTGGTCTTTATATACTTTAGTACAGTATCTGACAAGTTTCTTAATAGTAGGCTCATTCAGAAAGTCAGGAGGCATGGGATCTAGGAAATTTGGCTGTGTGGATTCAAAATTAGCTTACCCATAAAAGGCGGTGGTAGTAGATGGAGCATATTCTGCCTGGGGGTATGTGACTTGTAGTGTTCCGCGCGGATCTGCTGTGGGACCCCTGTTCTTTGTGATTTTTTTTTATATATGAATGTCTTGGATGAGGAAATGAGGTGGGTTAGTAAACTTGTAGATGACATCAAGGTATGTGGTGTTGTGGTAGTGCGGAGGTTTGTTATAATAGGACATTGATACGATGTAGAATTGGGCTTTGAAGTTGCAGAACAAGTTGAACCCTCTCCAACGTCAGTATATTCTTTCTAAAATACGGAGCCCAAAACTGCACACAAAACTCCAAGTGTGGTCTTATGAGTGCTTTATAGAGCCTCAACATCACATCCCTGCTGTTATATCCTATGCCTCTAGAAATGAATGCCAACATTGCATTCGCCTTTTGCGTCACCAACTCAACTTGGAGGTTAACCTGTAAGGTATCCTGCACAAGGACTTCCAAGTCCCTTTGCATCTCTCCATTTTGAATTCTCTGCCCATCTAAGTCTGCTCATTTATTTCTTCCACAAAAGTGCGTGACCGTACACTTTCCAACGTTGTATTTCATTTGCCACTTCTTTGTCCATTCCCCTAAACTCTCTTAAGTATCTCTTTAGGCTCTCTTGTTGCCTCAACACTACCTGCTCCTCCACCTCTATTTGTATCATCGGCAAATTTAGCCACATATCCATTAATCCCTTAGTCCAAATCATTAACATACATCCTAAAAAGCACTGGCCCCAACACCAACCCCTGTGGAACTCCACGCCAGCCAGAATAGGATCCGTTTATTCCCACTCTCTGTTTTCTGCCGATCAGCCAATGCTTCACCCATGCTAGTAACTTCTCTGTAATCCCATGGGCTCTTATCTTGCTAAGTAGTCTCAAGTGCGGCACCTTGTCAAAGGCTTTCTGAAAATAAATAATAAGTATGCAATAAATATAGAGAACATGAAATGAAGAGCCCTCTAAAGGGAGTCCATAGGTTGTGGAAACAGTTCAGAGATGGGTTGAGTGAAATTATCCCCTTTGGTTTTAGAACCTGTTGGTTGAGGGATAATAACTTTCTGGTGTGTGTACTGAGGCTCCCGTACCACCTTCCTGATGGCAGCAGTGAGAAGAGAGCATGACCTGGTTGGAGAGAGTTCCTGATGATGGATGCTGCTTTCCTGTGAGACCGCTTTATGTAGATCTGCTCAGTGGTGAAGAGGGCATTGCCTGTGATGTTTTGGGCTGTATCCATTCCTTTTTGTCTGATTTTCTTTTCAAGGGCAATGGTATTTCCATAGTAGGCTATGATGCAGCAAGTCAATATATTCTCCACCACCCATCTTTGAAGTTTGTCAAAGTTCTGGATGTCATGCTGAATCATCACAAACTTCTAAGAAAGTAAAGCTGCTGCTGTGCTTTCTTCATAATTTCAACTGCATGCTGGGCCCTGGACAGGTCCTCCAAAATGATAACACTGAGAATTTAAAGTTGCTGACCCTCTCCACCTTTGATCACCCGATGAGGACCAGCTCATGGACCTCACTTTGCTCCTCCTGAAGTTAATAATCGGCTCTTTAGTCTTGCTGACATTGTGTAGAAGGTGGTTGTTGTGGCAGCACTCAGCCAGATTTTCAATATCCCTCTTTTATGTTGATTCAGCCTATGACAGTGCCATCAACAAACTTAAAGATGGCATTGGAGCTCTGCTTAACTACACAATCACAAGTGTAAAGTGAATAAAGCAAGGGGTTAACCACACAGCCTTATGGTGTACTGAGTGCTGGTAGAGATTGTGGATGAGATATTGTTGCCAGTCCAAACTGACTGCAGTCCGCAAGTGAAGAATTTGATGGTTCAATTGCACAAGGAGGTATTGAGGCCAAAGTCTTGAAGCTTATTAATTAACTTTTAAGAGGATGACAGTATTGAATGCTGAGCTATAATTGATTTGGCTGAGTACTAATGGTCTTTAGTACTCAGCCAAATACCCCACCTGGGCTGGATGCTTTCCATAGGTTCACCCTCCTGGAAGATGTTCTCATAGTGGCCTCAGAGACTGAAATCACAGGATCATTGGGGGCTGTGGGAGCTCATGAAGATTCTCCATGCTTTGATGGTCAAAGCGAGCATAGAAGGCATTGAACTCGTCTGAAAGCAAAGCCTTGTTATTATCTATGTCGCTTGATTTCATTTTGTAACAGGTTGTAGCATTGAAGCCCTGCTACAGCAGATTGTGGATCTGATAGTTCATCTGGGGCTTCTGATTGGGGAAGTCGCTAAATGATTTTTGTGGGGCTGTTAGTTTATTAGCAGGGTGGAGGAACAGAGGGATTTTTGGCTCCATGTCTATAGATCCTTTAAAGTTGCAGTGCAATTTGATAGAATTGTCTAAAAATGCATATAGAAGGAGGGATAATTTTTAGAATTTGGGAAGAAAACAAAGTGGGGATATCAGAGGTATTTTTTCTTAACAGAAAGAGTGGTAGATGCGTGGAATGCACTGCCGGGGTGATGGTGGAGGCAGGTACATCAGGAACATTGAAGAGCCTCTTAGATAGGCACATGGATGAAAGAAAAATGAAGGGTTAGATTGAAATGGATTTGGTTATTCCAAAGAAGACCACCATATACAGTGGGCAGCGGAGTGAGAGCGTAGCAGAGTGAGTGGGCTTCGGCTCAAACGGGGCTTCGGCGAAGAAGAGTCAAGGTGAAAAACTGATTCACAGATAACAGTCTTCGACTTCCCCAGCGGGCTCTTCCCTTTCTCCCGTGGTCCTCTTCTGCTAACATTGGTTGCCCTGTCATGGCAGGTGAACTCAGACCCGTGCCATGCTCCTCCTGTGACATGTGGGAACTCAGGAAGGCTGACAGTGTCCCTGAAGACCATGTGTGCACCAAGTGTGTCCAGCTACAGCTCCTGATAGACCGCATGGCAGCACTGGAGCTGCACATGGACACTCTTTGGAGCATCTGAGTTGCTGAGAATATTGTAGATAGCACATTTAGTGAGTTGGTCACACCACAGTTTAAGGATTGAAGGAAAGATAAGGAATGGGTGACCAACAGGCAGAGTCGTAGCAGGAAGGTAGTACAGGAGTCTCCTGCGGTCATCTCCCTCCAAAACAGATATACCGCTTTGGAGTCTGTTGGGGGAAGATGGCTCATCAGGTGAAGGCGGCAGTAGCCAGGATCATGGCACTGTGGGTGGCTCTAATGCGCATGAGGGCAAGAAAAAGAGTGGCGGAACTGTTGTGGTAGGGGATTCCATGGTAAGGGGAATAGAGAGGAGCTTCCTTGGCCGCAAGCAGGGCTCCTGTATGGTGTGTTGCCTCCTGGGTGCAAGGGTCAGAGATGTCTCGGAGAGGCTGCAGGGCAGTAGGTACTAGCGATATAGGGAGAAAGCGGGATGAGGCCCTACAAGCTGAATTTAGGGAGCTAGGAAATAAATTAAGAGTAGGACCTCAAAGGCAATCATCTCAGGATTATTACCAGTGCCACGTGCTAGCCAGAGTTGAAGTAACAGGATAGCTAGAATGAATATGTAGGTTGAGCGGTGGTGCAGGAGAGAGGGTTTCAGATTCTTGGGGCTTTGGAACCACTTCTAGGGGAGGTGGGACCAGTACCGTCCGGATGGTTTACGTCTGGGCAGGGCCGGGATCAACATCCTAGGGACACACATAAAAGTTGCTGGTGAACGCAACAGGCTAGGCAGCATCCCTAGGAAGAGGTACAATCGATGTTTCGGGCTGAGACCCTTCGTCAGGACTAACTGAAAGAAGAGCTAGTAAGAGATTTGAGAGGGGGAGGGGGAGATCCAAAATGATAGGAGAAGACAGGAGGGGGAGGGATGGAGCCAAGAGCTGGACAGGTGATTGGCAAAAGGGATATGAGAGGATCATGGGACAGGAGGCCTAGGGAGAAAGAAAAGGTGGGGGGGGGGAAGCCCAGAGGATGGGCAAGGGGTATAGTGAGAGGGACAGAGGGAGAAAAAGGAGAGAGAGAAAAAGAATGTGTGTATATATAAAAAAAAACGGATGGGGTACGAGGGGGAGGTGGGGCATTAGCGGAAGTTTGAGAAGTCAATGTTCATGCCATCAGGTTGGAGGCTACCCCGACGGAATATAAGGTGTTGTTCCTCCAACCTGAGTGTGGCTTCATCTTTGCGGTAAAAGAGGCTGTGGATAGACATATCAGAATGGGATGTGGAATTAAGGGTATCAGGTAATACAGAAAGATAGGCAGGAAGGCAGAGGAGGTGGGGTGGCGCTCTTGATTAGGGATGAAATCAGGGCAATTGTGAGAGACGATATAAGATCTACAGAGCAGAATGCTGAGTCCATCTGGCTAGAGATTAAGAATAGTAAAGGGAAAAAATCACTGTTGGGTGTTGTCTATAGGCCACCTAATAAAAATATTGCAGTGGCAGAGGCAATTAACCAAGAAATAACTGAGGCTTGTAAGAACAGAACGGCAGTTGTCATGGGGGATTTTAACTTCCACATAGATTGGGTGAATCAGGTTGGTCAAGGAAGTCTTGAGGAGGACTTCATAGAATGCATTCGTGATGGCTTTCTTGAGCAGCATGTTAGTGAACCTACAAGGGAAAATACTATCTTAGATCTAGTCCTATGCAATGAGACAGGTAAGATTAATGATCTTGTAGTTGGGGATCCTCTTGGAAAGAGTGATCATAGTATGATTGAATTTCACATTCAGATGCATGATGAAATAGTTAGATCTAAAACTAGTGTATTATGTTTGAACAAGCGAGACTACAATGGGATGAGGGAGGAGTTAGTTAATGTGGATTGGGAGCACAGGCTATTTGGTAGGACGGTTGAGGAACAGTGGAATACTTACAAAGAGATTTTTCACAGTGCTCAACAAAAGTATATTCCAGTCAAAAGTAAGGACAGTAAGTGTGGGGAGATCCAGCCCTGGATAACTAAGGAAATAAAAGATAGTATCAAATTAAAAGCTCGTGTACAAAGTCACAAAGAGTAGTGGGAGACTGGATAATTGGGAAAACTTTAAAAAGCAACAGAGAACAACTAAACAAGAAATAAGGAAAGGGAAGATAGAGTATGAAAGTAAAATAGCACAAAATATAAAAAACAGATAGCAAAAGTTTTTATAAATATATAAAGCGGAAGAGGGTGGCTAAAGTCAATGTAGGTCCCTTGGAAGACAGGAAGGGGAAATTGATATTGGGTGATAAGCAAATGGCTGAGGCATTAAATGACTATTTTGTGTTGGTCTTCACAGTGAAGTACACGTCTAATATGCCAAAGAAGGATGTTATGGATGAAATGGGAGGTGAGGACTTCGATAAAATCACTGTCATTAAAGAGATAGGGATGAACGAACTGGAGGGTCTGAAGGTAGATAAACCCCCTGGTCCTGATGGGATGTATCCCAGGGTGCTGAAGGAATTGGCGGCAGTTATAGTAGACATGTTGGTAATCATTTATCAAAACTCCTTAGACTCTGGGCAGGTCCCAGCGGATTGGGAGACAGCAAATGTCATGCCACTTTTTAAAAAAGGAAATAGGCAAAAGACAGGCAACTATAGGCCAGTTAGCTTAACATCTGTAGTAGGGAAAATGCTGGCTGCTGTCATTAAGGAAGAAATAGCGAAACATTTAGAAAAGAATGATTCCATTAGACAGACACAGCATGGATTCAGAAAAGGCAGGTCCTGTTTGACAAACTTACTGGAGTTCTTTGAGGTCATAATGAGTGCAGTGGATAAAGGGAAACAGGTGAATGTTGTATACTTGGATTTCCAGAAGGTGTTTGATAAGGTGCCGCACAAGAGACCTATAAATAAGATACAGATGCATGAAGTCGGTGGAAATGTATTGGCATGGATAGTGGATTGGTTAACCAGTAGAAGGCAGAGAGTTGGTATAAATGGGTCTTTCTCCGGTTGGCAGTCAGTGGTGAGTGTGGTGCCGCAGGGGTCGGTGCTGGACCCGCAACTGTTTACCGTTTACATTGATGATTTGGAAGAGGGGACTAAGTGTAGCGTAGCAAAATTTGCTGATGACACTAAACTGAGTGGAAAAGCGAATTGTGCAGAGGATGTGGAGAGCCTGCAGAGGGATATATATATATATATATATAGGTTAAGTGAGTGGGCCAAGGTTTGGCAGATGGAATACAACATTGGTAAATGCGAGATCATCCACTTTGGAAGGAATAATAGAAGAGCATATTATTATTTAAATAGTGAAAGATTGCAGTATGCTGTTGTGCAGAAGGACTTGACAGGAGTGCTTGTTCATGAATTGCATAAAGTTGGCTTGCAGGTAAAACGAGTTATTAAGAAGGCAAACGGAATGCTGGCCTTCATTGCTAGAGGGATTGGATTCAAAAGCAGGGAGGTATGCTGCAACTATACACGGTACTGGTGAGGACACACCTGGAGTACTGTGTGCAGTTCTGGTCTCCATACTTGAAGAAGGATATACTGACTTTGGAGGCAGTGCAGAGGAGATTCACCAGGTTGATTCCAGGGATGACAGGGTTAACCTATGAGGAGAGATTGAGTTGCCTGGAACTATACTCTCTGGAGTTCAGAAGAATGAGAGGGGATCTTATAGAAACATACAAAATTCTGAAAGGGATAGATAAGATAGAAGTAGGAAAGTTGTTTCCATTGGTACGTGAGACTAGAACTAGGGGACATTGCCTCAAGATTCGGGGGAGAAGATTTAGGACAGAGATGAGGAGAAACTGTTTTTCCCAGAGAGTGGTGAATCTGTGGAATTCTCTGCCCAGGGAAACAGTTGAGGCTTCCTCACTAAATATATTTAACAAGCAGTTAGATAGGTTTTTACATAGTAAGGGAATTAAGGCAACACTCACAACACGCTGAAGGAACTCAGCAGGTCAGGCGGGCAGCATCCGTGGAACCAATCAGTCAATGTTTCGGGCTGGAACCCTTCGTCAGGACTGAAGAGGGAAGGGGCAGAGGCTATATAAGAAGGTGGGGGGGGGGTGGGAAGGAGAAGGCTGGTGGGTTCCAGGTGAAAAACCAGTAAGGGGTAAAATAAGGGGGTGGGGGAGGAAGCAGGGAGGTGATAGGCAGGAAAGGTGAAGAAGGAATAGGGGAAAACACAATGGGTAGTAGAAGGAGGCAGAACCATGAGGAAAGGTGATAGGCAACTGGGGGAGGGGGCAGAGTGAAATAGGAATAGGGGAAGGGAGGGGGAGAGAATTACTGGAAGTTGGAGAATTCTGTGTCAAACCAAGGGGCTGGAGGCTTTCTAGATGGTGTATGATTCCAAATAAACTGATTCCTCAGCTCCAGAACCTGGACCTTAGCACTCAGATCTGCAGCTGGATCTTCGATTTCCTCACAGACAGGACCCAGACTGTAAAAATAGGGGACAAGCTCTCCTCTACAATTACTCTGAGCACTGGTGCCCCACAAGACTGTGTACTCAGCCCCCTGCTGTACTCACTGTACACCCATGATTGTGTAGCCAAGTTTCCATCGAACTCAATATATAAGTTTGCTGATGATGCAACAATTGTAGGCCGTGTCTTGGGTAATGATGAGTTTGAGTACAGAGAGGAAATTAAGAACCTGGTGGCATGGTGCAAAGACAATAACCTATCCCTCAACGTCAGCAAGACGAAGGAATTGGTTGTTGACTTCAGAAGGAGTAGCGGACCGTGTGACCCAATTTACATCGGTGGTGCGCAAGTGGAACAGGTCAAAAGCTTTAAGTTCGTCGGGGTCAATATCACAAATGACCTGACTTGGTTCAACCAAGCAGAGTTCACTGCCAAGAAGGCCCAGCAGCGTCTTTACTTCCTGAGAAAACTAAAGAAGTTTGGCCTGTCCCCTAAAACCCTCACTAATTTTTATAGATGCACAGTAGAAAGCATTCTTCTAGGGTGCATCACAAGCTGGTACGGAAGTTGTCCTGTCCAATACCGAAAGAAGCTGCAGAAGATCGTGAACGCGGCGCAGCACATCATACAAACCAATCTTCCGTCCGTGGACTCACTTTACACCGCACACTGTCGGAGCAGTGCTGCCAGGATAATCAAGGACACGACCCACCCAGCCAACACACTTTTTGTCCCTCTTCCCTCCCAGAGAAGGCTCAGGAGCTTGAAGACTCGTGCGGCCAGATTTGGGAACAGCTTCTTTCCAACTGTGATAAGACTGCTGAACAGATCCTGACCCGGATCTGGGCTGTACCCTCCAAATATCCAGACCTGCCTCTCGGTTTTTTTTTGCATTACCTTACTTTCCATTTTTTTTCTACCTATGATTTATAATTTAAATTTTTAATATTTACTATCGATTTGTAATCCAATTAGTGGGAAGCGCAGAATCAAATATCGCTGTGATGATTGTACGTTCTAGTATCAATTGTTTGGCGACAATAAAGTATATGAGGTGTTGCTCCTCCAACCTGAGTTTAGCCTCCTCATGGCAGTAGAGGAGGCCATGTATGGACATATCCGAATGGGAATGGGAAGCAGAGTTGAAGTGGGTGGCAACTGGAAGATCCTGTCTGTTGTGGTGGACGGAGCAGAGGTGCGCGACGAAGCGGTCTGCCAATCTGTGTCGGGTTTCACCGATGTAGAGGAGGCCGCACCGGGAGCCCCAGATGCAATAGATGACCCCAACAGACTCTCAAGTGAAGTGTTGCCTCACCTGGAAGGACTGTTTGGGGCCCTGAATGGTGGCAAGAGAGGAGGTATAGGGACAGGTGTAGAACTTATGCTTACAGAGATAAGTGCCGGGTGGGAGATCCGTGGGGAGGGATGTGTGGGCCAGGGAGTCGCGGAGGGACCGATCCCTGCGGAAAATGGAGAGGGAAAGATGTGCTTAGTGGTGGGGTCCTATTGAAGGTGACAGAAGTTGCGGAGTATAATGTGCTGGATCCGGAGGCTGGTGGGGTGGTAGGTGAGGACAAGGGGAACTCTGTCCCTGTTGTGGTGGCAGGACGATGGGGTGAGGGCCGAAGTGCGGGAAATGGAGGAAATGCGGGTGAAGGCATCATTGATGACAGCAGAAGGGAAACCACGATCCTTAAAGAAAGAGGACATTTGAGATGTCCTGGAACGGAAAGCCTCATTCTGGGAGCAGATGTGGCAGAGACAGAGGAATAGGGAATGGCATTTTTGCATGTGGCAGGGTGGGAAGAGGTATAGTCGAGGTGGTTATGAGAGTCAGTGGGCTCGTAGAAGATATCAGTGGACAGTCTGTCTCCAGAGATGGAGGCCGAGAGATCGAGAAAGGGGAGAGAAATGTCTGAGATAGACCAAGTGAATTTGAGGGCTGGGTGGGAGTTTGAAGTAAAGTCGATGAAATTGACGAGCTCAGCATGGGTGCAGGAAGCAGCATCAATGTAGTCGTCAATTAAGGGAATAGGGGTTATGGGGAAAAGGCAGGTAGATGGAGCTGAGTTAGGGACAGATCAGCTATGATCTTATTGAATGGCGGGGCAGTCTCGATGGGCTGGATAGCCTACTGCTGCTCCTATTTCTTATGTTCTTAAAGGGTTAGCACAACTTCATGGGCTGAAGGGCATGCAATGTGCTATACTGTTGTATATTCTATTACCTGTTTTCACAATTTCGTTACATTTTTACAAATCATTCATATTTCTCTGACCAACACCACTTTGTTTTGATATAAAGGGGTTGGGGATATCCTTTCCAGTTTTCCAAATTACATATTTCTTTTTATCTTTGTCATCAGTACTCCTATTGCTTTCAGTTTTCATGTTGCTCTTTTTATCATAGTCATATGAGGTTTTTCTTTTCCAAAGGTGGAACACAGGTGTCTTATTTTTATTTTGTTACACACATGATCTTTTGACATTGCACACATTTGTGTAGCCTAACATAGTATTTGCCTCATTGCATTTGCTGATGTCTACCTTCCTTAAATATAGACTCCTTGGTTCCTGTTTCTATGTTTTTTCTCAAACACTGCACTGAATCTGGTCACCTTGAGCATTTTTGTAATAATAATCACACAATGTTGAACTGTAAACTAAATCTGACACATTAATCAATGATAAATCTATCTGCCTTTTTTGATCTTGTGTAGGAAATTGTCTGCAAACCTGGAATTGACTTCCTTTCTGAAATACTTTCTCTCCCAATCTAGGTGAAAGGCAAAATTTATCGTTAAATTTGCTCTTTCATTATTACATACTTTTCTCCATTGCAATGGTTCACAATCATTCTAAGAAACCTACATGAAACCCACTGGACTCTTAATTACCCCTCTATTTTTGACGTCTAGCTCTCTGTTGCTCATCATGCGAAATAATACGTAAAAGCACATTTTTTTTGATAGTTTCTGTTCCTTCATATCATTATCATTTTCCTTTTCCTGTTGATTTTTAGTGCGGCTCATTTAATTAGTGGTCCTCTGTCTCATGAATGAGTAATGGTTACTGTCTCAATCCACCAAGTTAAATTTGTGCCTGTAATTCATTCAGTTTGAACTTTCATTTTTTTTTAATATTTATTTTACTTTAGTGATATAGTGTTGTGTAGGCCCTCTTGGTCCAGCGCACATTCCAAAGCCCCTGTTATCTCTAGTCATAACCCAAACACTGTGCTACAGAGAAACCATTACATCAGTAGGGAAAACCTTTCCCAGGTTGTTCCATATGTATTTGTAAATTAAAAAGGCAAACACGAGGAAATCTGCAGATGCTAGAAATTCAAGCAACACACATCAAAGTTGCTGGTGAACGCAGCAGGCCAAGCAGCATCTCTAGGAAGCGGTACAGTCGACGTTTCGGGCTGAGACCCTTCGTCGGCCCGAAACATTGACTGTACCTCTTCTTAGCGATGCTGCCTGGCCTGCTGCGTTCACCAGCAACTTTGATGTGTGTTGCTCCATATGTATTTGTACTATTTTTGTCTCACTGATTCCTCCATCAGATCTATCTCCTTCGTTAGTTTAAATTTTTTATGATTATCTTAATCATCCTTTGCAATAAAAGCTAGTGCATGTTTGTTTAAAATAAAATTTATATCAACTGTATAATATAACCAGTCCTGATAAGGATTCCTTTAAAGTGAAACTTCAGATCTGCTTATCTTCTCGTGGCTGCTGCTTGTCTGCTAACTTTTCCAACATTTCCTCTTTAGATTTCCTCTTTAGATCTAGCAATTTTAGTTACTTGCTCCAGGCAACATACCACACTTGGTTCTCAGTCCTGTTTGAAGACATTCTTTTCTTTATCATGAATTACAATATAGATACAAGTAACAAATGGTCTGCCTTCCAAATTAGTTGAATACCCAATAGCTGAGATACTATTCTACCCATCCTCTTGATCCCATGTCATCAAGATGCTCCATTTCATGTTATACCACTGGGGATAGTTTCATGATGCAAAGCTGTAGTTGAAGAACTTTGTTCCCCACCATCCATGGAGGGTTACATTTGGTTAATACATACTAACCTTGCTCATATTCATATTATATTAATGTTTGCATTGTGGATTGTACTACAAATGAGAGTGCCGGATCAATTTTTAGGCTTCTGATGAAGGACTTTGTATGTTTTAACAAAGGGTGCAACATTTGACATAAGATACTTGTCATGTGATTAAAATGTACCCATCAAAGATGTTTTTTCTTATTACTTTTCACAGAATGGTAGTTTGTTGAATATGTTGTATTTCACAAAACTTTGAAACCAGAATCAGAATTTATGACTAATTACAGAATGCAATTTTGATGATTTTCTTACTGGATTTCAGTTACTCTTTATAACTTTATTTACTTTAATTAGATCCGAGCAGGAGGCCTTGTCGACAGTATCACGTTCAGTTTTTGGGCATCTTTACAGAGCATGCATGGGTTGCTTCAGCAGGGGTTGAGCCCTTTGAAGGAAGACATCAGTATGACCTGCTGGTGCAAAGGAGTGCCAAAAAAACAGAAAGTGATGCGCAGAGAAATAAGGTGCTGTATACACCTGAACCTTCCCGCTTTAAAATCAGGCTAAACTTCAAAACCACTCAGCAAACTGAAGTTTAATGAATGTCATGTTGGTAAACTAATGATTTTACAATTCAGTTCTTTTCTCTTGAATTTAAAAATTTGGATGATGCTAGTTACATGCCGTGGCATACTGTTGAGTTGGCAGATAATTCATAAAGTAACTTTCAATGCAAAACTGAACATACAGTTGAGATTCCCAGAAAAAAATCATCAGTAAGTGTATTGCCTGTGTTTACATAGTCTTAAGTAATGAAGTATTACAGGCAGAACTATTTTAGCTTTAGATTCAGAATTATTTCCTCTTGTTTTCGTGATTTTTATTAACGACCTGGATGTGTGGGTAGAAGGGTGGGTGGGCAAGTTTGCAGACGACACAAAATTGGTGGTGTTGTAGATAGTGTAGAGGATTGTCAAAGATTGCAGAGAGACATTGATAGGTTGCAGAAGTGGCAGATGGAATTCAACCCGGAGAAGTGTGAGGTGGTACATTTTGGAAGGACAAACTCCAAGGCAGAGCACAAAGTAAATGATAGGATACTTGGTAGTGTGGAGGAGCAGAGGGATCTGGGGGTACATGTCCACAGATCCCTGAAAGTTGCCTCACAGGTAGATAGGGTAGTTAAGAAAGCTTATGTGGTGTTAGCTTTCATAAGTCAAGGGATAGAGTTTGAGAGTCGCGAGGTAATGATGCAGCTCTATAAAACTCTGGTTAGGCCACACTTGGAGTACTATGTCCAGTTCTGGTCGCCTCACTATAGGAAGGATGTGGAAGCATTGGAAAGGGTACAGAGGAGATTTACCAGGATGTTGCCTGGTTTAGAGAGTATGCATTATGATCAGAGATTAAGGGAGCTAGGGCTTTACTCTTTGGAGAGAAGGAGGATGAGAGGAGACATGATAGAGGTATACAAGATATTAAGAGGAATAGATAGAGTGGATAGCCAGTACCTCTTCCCCAGGGCACCACTGCTCAATACAAGGGGACATGGCTTTAAGGTAAGGGGTGGGAAGTTCAAGGGGGATATTAGAGGAAGGTTTTTTACTCAGAGAGTGGTTGGTGCGTGGAATACATTGCCTGAGTCAGTGGTGGAGGCAGATACACTAGTGAAATTTAAGAGACTACTAGACAGGTATATTGGAGGAATTTAAGGTGGGGGGTTATATTGGAGGCAAGGTTTGAGGGTCGGCACAACAATGTGGGCTGAAGGGCCTGTACTGTGCTGTACTATTCTATGTTCTATGTGTTGTGTGTTCTATTTCACTAAAAGAAATTACCCATTTTCTCAATGTCTGTCATCAACTCCAAAATATCACAATTTTATTTTGAAGCAAATTGCACTTAAACGTTTTAGTGATATTGATTTAGTGATTATTACTTTACACAATACTCTTGTGTTTGCATTTTAATTGAAACCACTGTTCTTGCTCCAATATTTTTAAAAAATCACTTGATTTCTTAGTTGTTCACACAATGTGAATGTTACTTTATAGGTCAGCATTTGTTGTCAATTCCTAATTAACCCCTGAATTGACTGGCTTGTAAGTCAAGGCTTCCTTTTGAGAGGGCTTTGATAATCAAATATTATAAATGGGTCTTGTTTATATAGTCTGGATCAGGTAAACATAGCAAATTTCCATCAAATGTCAATTACTAATTGGATATCTTCCTACAAGTCAAGTACAGTGTCTATAAAAAGAATTCCCCCCTCCCCCCAGATTTTTCATGTTTTATTGTTTTACAGCATTGAATCACAGTGATTTTTATTTTGGGTTTTTTGACACTGATCAACAGAAAAAAAACTTTTGTGTCAAAGTTAATACAGATCTCTACAAAGTGATCTAAATTAGTTACAAATATAAAACACAAAATAGTCTATTGCATAAGTATTCAGTCCTTTTAATATGACACAATGTTGGCGCGTGGTCAAGTGGTTAAGGCATTTGTCTAGTGATTTGAAGGTCACTAGTTTGAGCCTTGGCTGAGGCAGCGTGTGTGTCCTTGAGCAAGGCACTTAACCACACATTGCTCTGCGACGACACCGGTGCCAAGCTGTAGGGGTCCTAATGCCCTTCCCTTGGACAACATCGATGGCGTGGTGAGGAGAGACGTGCAGCATGGGCAACTGCTGGTCTTCCATACAACCTTGCTCAGGCCTGCGCCCTGGAAACCTTCCAAGGCGCAAATCCATGATCTCATGAGACTAACGGATGTCTTAAAAAAAAAAATGACACACAATATCATCACTGGTGTAGCCAATTGGCTTTGGAAGTCACATAATTAGTTAAATGGAGATCTGTTTTTGGAGACCTGTGTGCAGTGAAGATGTTTCAATTGATTGTTGTTTAAAAAAAAAAAAAAAAAAAAAAAAAAAAAAAAAAAAAAAAACACCTGTATCTAAATGTCCAACTGCCGGTGAGTTAGTATCCTGGCAAAACTGCACCGTGAAGACAAAAGAACACTCCAAGCATCTCCACTAAAAGGTTATTGAAAAGTATATCCCTTGGAGTACAGTTAAGTCAATCATCAAGAATATGGCATAGCTGTAAATCTACCTTGAGCAGGCTATCCTCAAAACCTGAGTGACCTTGCAAGAAGGGGACTAGTGAAGGAGGCCACCAAGAGACCTATGACAACTCTGAAGGAGTTACACGCTTCAGTGGCTGAAATGGGAAAGACTGTACAAACAACTACTGTTGCCTGGGTGCTTAGCCGGTTGCAGCTTTATGGGAGAGTGGGAAAGAGAAAGCCACTGTTGGGGGAAAAAAAAACTTATGAAATATTGGCTAGAGTTGGCCAGAAGGCACATGGGAGAATCTGAAGACAGCTGGAAGAAGGTTCAGTGGTCTGATTAAACCAAAATTGATCTTTTCGGCCATCAGACTAAATGCTATGTTTGGCATAAACCAGACACCGCACATCAAAAACACAGGAAGCCTGCAGTGAAGCATGGTGGTGGCTGCATCTTGCTGTGGGGATGCTTCACTGCAGAAGGCCCTAGAAGGTTTGTGAAGGTAGAGGATTAAATGAATGCAGCAAAATACAGGGAAATCCTGGAGAAAACCTGATGCAGTCTGCAAGAGAACTGCGACTTGGGAGAAGGTTTGTTTTCAAGAAAGGCAGTGACCCCAATCATAAAGCAAAAGTTACAGAGAAATGGCTTAAAAACAACAAAGTTAATGTACTGGAGTGGCCAAGTCAGAGTCCAGACCTCAATCCAATTCAGAATTTGTGGTTGGACTTGAAAAAGGCTTTTCACTCATGATTCCTATTCGATCTGACATAGCTTAAGCAGTTTATTAAAAAAGAATGGGGAAAAATTGCAGTGTCCAGATGTGCAAAGCTGATAGAGACCTATTCACTCAGACTTAAGGCTATAATTGCTGCCAAAGGTACATCTACTAAATACTGATTTGCAGGGGGTGAATATTTATGCAATCAATCATTTTGTGGTTTATATTTGTAATTAATTTAGATCACTTTGTAAGAGATCTATCTTCACTTTGACACGAGTCTTTCTGTTGATCAGTGTCAAAAAAGTCAAATTAAATCCACTGTGATTCAATGTTGTACAACAATAAAACATGAAAACTTCCAAAGAAGTGAATACTTTTTAATAGGCACTGTAGTTTCATGATTATTATTACTGATAGTATATTCTCTTCAATTCTACATTTTTATTATGTAAAGTAATCACCATTTAAAGTTTTGTAGCTGTTATGTTGGAATTTCAGAGCTCTAGTTACTGGATAATTGTCTAGATCTCTGGATTCTTATCAAGTAACTTTAAGCTGTGATACACTTTAAGTACTCTGTCCCATATAGTGCTTATTTTCTTTTGTGTGCAATATTGAATGATTTAATCTTTTAATCTAGGTTTCTTTTAAACTCAATGCTCGATGGGAAGCTGGTGTTGATCAGGCAGAAGAAGCACTTTCAATGTCTCTTGAAGACAGGATATCTAAATATTGTCTGATTGGTGAAGCAAGTTTACTCCAAATGGCTGCAAAAGAAACGTTTGATATTCAATACAATTCAAAGTCCAAGGTGCTACATACTTCAGCAGTCTCTAGCAGTCAATCCAAAGGATATGAAAACTGTTTCTCTACATATACAAATAGGGAAAGCAAGATGAGTAAAAAATCCTCAAATACTAGATGTTCTTCTGACTGTAAAACCAGAAAAGGAATGAAAAACAAGCTTTTAAAATCCAAAGTTCACATTAAAGAATCAAATTTGTGTACAGACAATACAAGAAATGATATCCCAGTCAATTCAGCTAATTTTTTAAATGGCTTTGTAGAGCAGTCAACTGAGATGATCTTGGGCACAACTCCAAAATTGAATTGTGTTGAAAATTCATCAATCCATAATAATATAAGTACATCAGAGATTGTTTCAGCTGCAGCTGCAGTATTAAACTGGTCAGATGAAGGAATTCCTAGGGAGCCATTTAATGTAGAAAATGGTACAACTTCAATTGAACACAAGGCAAAAACTAAATCTGAACATTATAGTGTCTGTAATGGGACTGGAGCTCAATTTGAAGCCACTCATCAGAATACACAGGTTTGTGGAACTTTTAATCATTTAAATGGTACTAATTAAGTAGCTGTGTTATTGCATTAATTTTGGTTGTGTCATTTTAATGTACTTCAATTTGTGCAAGCCAATTCCCTGATACACTCAGGACATTCACTTGTCTTAAGACAATTGTTAGCTCAATAGTACATAAAGATCATATTGCACAGAAGCAGGTCCTTTGGCATATGAAGTTTGCACTGATCATTAGATTCCCATCTCAATTTCCCCAAATTGCAGGTAGTGTTCCCCCCCCC
This sequence comes from Mobula birostris, assembly GCF_030028105.1. NCBI lineage: Eukaryota > Metazoa > Chordata > Chondrichthyes > Myliobatiformes > Myliobatidae > Mobula > Mobula birostris. Next base: position 116,008,807 of record NC_092376.1, read on the forward strand.
ACCCCCACTCCAATTCAATCACTCGCCTAAACATCAAGGGCAACCTACCATAGTCTGCTCACCTTACAACTTGCATGTCTGGAGTGTGAGTGAAAATGCATGCAGACACCCCATAGATGACATTTGAGAAGAGTATTGCACCCAAATTACCAGAGCTGTGAGGCATTTCCTCAAATGTTCCAGCCCAAACTCTCTAAACCTGTTAAGAATGGAATCATTTGCTGACCAATATCTTAACTCCCAAACATCAGCTCAGGTTTCAGTCCCTTTTATATCCTGGAATAAAATTATCACTCTGATTTTTTAAAATTATGAATTTGCATAGCATTTTCTAAATTTGTGTGTTGCATGCATATGATCCTTTACAAAGAATTGTGTTGGGCACGTGGCCAAGTGGTTAAGGCGTTCGTCTAGTGATCGGAAGATCGCTAGTTCAAGCCTCAGCTGTGGCAGCGTGTTTGTGTCCTTGAGCAAGGCACACATTGCTCTAGTGTCTGTGCGTGGAGTGGTGCCCCACACAGACTTGCGCCCGAGGGAAATTGGGTTTCGTTACAGTTGCACCAACCAAGAACAGAGTATAAATATAGCAATCTAAAACCATAAATAAATAATAATATGTAAATTATGCCAGATGGAAATAAGTCCAGGACCAGCCTATTGGCTCAGGGTGTCTGACTCTCCAAGGGAGGAGTTGTAAAGTTTGATAGCCACAGGCAGGAATGACTTCCTATGACGCTCAGTGTTGCATCTCGGTGGAATGAGTCTCTGGCTGAATGTACTCCTGTGCCCAACCAGTACATTATGTAGTGGATGGGAGACATTGTCCAAGATGGCATGCAACTTGGACAGCATCCTCTTTTCAGACACCACTGTCAGAGAGTCCAGTTCCATCCCCACAACATCACTGGCCTTACGAATGAGTTTGTTGATTCTGTTGGTGTCTGCTACCCTCAGCCTGCTGCCCCAGCACACAACAGCAAACATGATCGTACTGGCCACCACAGATTCGTAGAACATCCTCACCGTCGGTCTGGCAGATTTTAAAGTTCACTCACCTCATCACTGAACAGGACTTACTTTCAAGGACAGTCTTTCTCATGTTCTCAATAATTAATGCTTTTTTTTTGTGTCGTCTTACATTGATTTTTTTGTTCATCCTATTGGGTGTGGTCTTACATTGTTTCCATTGCGTTCCTTGTATTTACTGTGATTGCCTGCAAGATGATGAATCTCAGGGTTGTATATAAAGGTGACACATATGTACTTTGATAATAAATTTACTTTTAACTTTTAACTTTTGATCAGGGACTGATTGACACATTCAAGGGTTTTATAGGATGTGGCTGTAGAGATGGTAAAGCCATAGATTGAAGATTTCCAAATCTGTGAGTTCTGGGAGGACTAGCAGATTGGAGGATGTGACAGATGCATCTCCTTTGTTCAGGAATGGAGAGAGTCAAAAAGCAGAAAATGATGTTGGCACGATGCTAGAGCCTGTAAACAACAAAGAAATGCCTAGTCACTGAAAGAAGGATGGTGTAATCAATGGACCCAGCACCAATCCATAGGCACTCCATTAGTCACAGGCCTCCAGTCAGAGAGGCAACGATCTGCTACCCCTTGGAAATCCTTGACCATGGTACTAGGGGGCGCAATATACCATTGAGAAATCTCATTTACAGCCATGGAAATGTCTGTCAGTTCCCTTTCCAACTGCACCCCTATCACTACAACTCTTGTAAACCTTTCATCTCTTCCTGTGCGGTAGAGTTGACCATTGTGCCACAACCTTGGCTATTGCTGTTTCCCTCTGAGAGGTCATCACTCACAACAATAATTTTTCCAAACTCAAGGAGTAGCCATGGGCATTCGCATGGGCCCCAGTTATACCTGCCTCTTTGTTGGCTATGTAGAACAGTCCCTATTCGAAGCCTTTCCCAGTTATGACCCCCCCCCCCCAACTTTTCCTCCGCTACATTGATGACTGCATTGGCACTGCTTCATGCACCCATGCTGAGCTTGTCAATTTTATCAACTTTGCTTCTAACTTCTACCCTACCTTTAAATTCACTTGATCCATTTTTGACTTCTCCCTCCCCTTTCTCCATCTGTTTCTCCATCTCTGGAGACAAACTGTCAACCAACATCTTTTATAATCCAACTGATCCCCATGGTTATCTCGACTGTAACTTTTCCAACCTTGTCTCCTGTAGAAACGCTTTTCTCTTTTCTCAGTTTCTTCGCTTCCAACTCATGTGTTCCTAGGACATCAGAGATTTCCTCCTCCTTTAAAGAATGGGGTTTCCCTCCCTCGACTATTGATGCTGCCCTCACCTGCATTTCCTCCATTTACCGTGCGCTCGCTCTATCTTTTTACCGCCTCTTGTCCTTACATACCACACCATCAGCCTCTGCATCCACCACATTATCCTCTGCAGCTTCCGCCATCTCCAAAGGGATCCTACCTTTAAACATATCTTTACCTACCCACTCCCCTATCTCCCCCCCCCCACTGCAGGGATCGCCCTCCGTGATTCCCTTCTCCATTTCATCCCTCCCTACTAATTTTCCTCCCAGCAGTTATCCTTGCAAGCTGCTTAACTGCTACACCTGCCCATACACCACCTCCCTCACCTCTGTTCAGGGCCCCAGACAGTCCTTCCAGGTGAGGTAACACTTCACTTACAAATCTGCTGGGATTGTCTATTGTGTCCAGTGCTCCCAGTGCGGCCTCCTCTGCATTGGTGAGAACTGTCGTAAATTGGGGGACCACTTGTTGAGCACCTCCGCACCATCCACCACAGTCGGAACTTCCCAGTAGCCAAACATTTAAATTCTGAATCTTATTCCCGTTCTGATGTGTAAATCTGTGGCCGCCTCTTGTGACAAGGTGAGGCCATCCTCAAGGTGGAGGTGCAACACCTTGTATTCCTTCTGGGTACCCTCCAACTTGATGGCATGAACGTCGATTTCTCCTTCTGGGAAACTTATTTCTGTCCACTCCCAGCCCCCTCTATACCCCACTCTGACCTCTTACTTCTTCTCACCTGCCTATTATTTCCCCATGTCCCTTCTTTCTCTCTCTTATAGTCCACTCTCCTCTCCATCAGATTCCTTCTTCTCCAGCCCTTGACCTTTTCCACCCACCTGACTTACTACCTTCCAACTAGCCTCTTTCCCCACTCGCCACCATTTTTTTTTCTGGCATCTACCCCCTTCCTTCTCAGTCTTGAAGAAGGGTCTCGGCCCAAAATTGTTGACTATATATTCCTCTCCATAGATGCTGCCTGACTTACTGAGCTCATCCAGCATTTTGTGTGTGTTGCTTTTATTACTAATGATGGAAATAGTTTTTCTTTGAACCATGTGAAGGTTAATCAACAATTATCAGTTTTGAAAATGGAATTCTGCCCTATTAATCCTAACACTTAATTAGATCCTGCAGTACAGGTTTATTGTCAAAGTATTTGATCCAGGAGAACCCCTGATAACTTGCAGTGATAATTGTTAAGGGCGTCAGAAATGCCCTATTCATAATATACAAACGTTTGTAGATTATTTATGTGAAATTGCAGCTCTTGCCTTGTTCTCACATTTTTTCAGTCAGATAAGTTCAGTGGAGTGATAATTCTGAACTCATTTTACTAATTGAACTTTGCCTTTTTTAATTTAATACAGTTAGTTTGGTTAATTAGGACAGCTGCTTATTTGGGATAACTTTTAAAGAACAAAAACTAATCGTGAAAATAACTGGTATATCCTTTTATTTGGTTCACTGTGCTGCTTAATTTGGACAGGAGATGGTCGGCAGACTGTGTTTTTAACTAGTGTCAGTCACATCTACGCGTAGTGTCTAATAGCCACAAAACATGCTTCAAGTGAACAGTTTTTAAATGGCGTCAGTTGCGTGTGTTTGTGTTTGAAAAGCAGTGATTTTTGTCACTGATAGTTGAGTAATAAGCTGTTGGACAATTCAGAAGATGCCAGAAGTGGCTGGGAGTGAAAATGAAGTGATTTCACTACCTCAAGTTAGGAACTAAGAATTTGAAGGTATCAACAACCATCTGAATGTTACAATGAAAATGAAAATTTGGAGGATGCAAATTAGTTATGACAACATTCTGCCAGATTTTCAACTTCCTTTGTATATGTTGATTCGTCACCACCTTTGATTCGGCCCACGACAGTGGTGTCATCAGCAAACTTAAAAATGGCATTGGAGCTATGCTTACCACAGTCATAGGTATAAAGTGAGTAGAGCAGGGGGCTAAGTACACATAACATTTGTATGATTTCTCTGCTATTCCCGTATTCTGTAGTTTTTATTTTTCCTCTTCCAGACTGCAGTTGATCCATATTAACTCTTAACCTTTTTTGCTTTCGTGTATTGGTGGTCTGCACTTGTTTCAAGCTAGCTTGCTGACTTTCCCTTTTGTTCTTTTTCTATTGGTTGGTTTCAGTTTTCCTAAGAATACTGGAGGAAGCTATTTGCCCCATTGGGTTTATGCCAGCTCTTAAAGCAATCACATTCCCCTTCTTCTCTGAGGATCATTACCTTATCGTTTGTGAGTTCCTGAGATCCCAAGAGCAATGCCTTCTGGCGTTTAGCTCCTTGTAGAATTGCCCATAATGGTGAGGTCAAGGGGGAGGTTCCAGGCAAAAAGCGATCCAACCAATGTGGAACTGGCGGAAAATGACACATCAACCAACTGCAGTTAAGGTGGAGGAAGGCTGCAACGGTGAAGATTCCCCAATTATCTTGCACTCCTGCTAGACTCTGACCCCGACCTCTCAAGGAATGTGTGGTGGCTGCCTGTGCATTAATCTCCTCACAGTCATGCATACTGAATGTTGGAAGGATTTGATTGGATGTGGAGAGGATGTTTCCTGTGGTGGAGGTATCCAGAACTAGCGGGCACAGTCTCAAAATTGAGGGGCGATCTTTTAGAGCGGAGATAAGGGGAAGATCTTTTAGCCAGAGAGTGGTGAATCTGTGGAGTGCTCTGCCACAGACTGCGATGGAGGCCAAGTCCATGGGTAAAACTAAGGCGGAAGTTGATAATTTCCTGATCGGCCAGGGTATGGTGAGAAGGCAAGTGTATTGGGTTGAGTGGGATTTGGGATCAGCCACGATGGCTATCCAACAGGATTAATTTACAGTGACTGATTATAGCAGTCACTTAATCTACTAACCAGCAGACCTTTGAGATTTCAGAAGAAAGCAGAGCACAGGCTCACAGGGAAAGCCTGCTGTCTCTACATAGAGCACCAAAAGTCCTGATGGAATCCAGATCAGCAGAGCAAAAGGACAGTAGCATTAAGTGCCTGCGCAAATTTTTACCAATCCTTTCCTTCATAGTTTTATAAGCTTTTGCCTTTGAATGGTATCTTTGTCAGCTATGAGTAGACCACATTTTTCGTTACTACTTTAGTGCCTTATGGTAATGTATATTTGTTGTAAACTGTGTATTAATTTTTCAAATGTTAGTTTTTAATGATATAATTACTTCCCAATTAACCATGCCAATTTATCTTTTGTACTTTGTTAATGTATGTGAGTGATGTTAAACCTGATTCTAATATGGGTCTATATTATGAACTGAGACTGGGAAAGGGGCAGGGAAGGGCAAATTATGGTTAGCGAAAATGGAAGGGAGAGGGGAGGGAGTGGGGAGCACCAGAGAGACTTTCTGTAATGATCAATAAACCATTTGTTTGGAATCAGATTAATGTACCTGCTGTCTCGGGGCTGGGTGTGTCTGCACCTGCATCACCCCCTGACCCTGACACTCCTTCTCTGCCACCTGTCTTACACCCCTCCCGTGTCATTCCACATTGACAAATACAGAACTGTGCAAATATGTTAGGTACCCTAGCTCTATATAAGACTTTTGCACAGTACCGTATGTAATGTCACCATGATTATTATATTAGCCTTGTTAAATGCACCTCCGATTTCCAAAGTTCTATCATGCTCGATGTTGCTACAAATATTTTGAGTCCTGTAAATGACTCTGTGTTTTCTGTGCATTGCTATTTCTTAGTTCCAGCTAAGTTGTGGTCCTTTGTGCACTGTTACACTGGAAATACATGTCTCTGGAGCTGAGCTCCTAGAATGAGATGGTGTGGACTTCTGACAGCTAATGTGTATGTTGACTAAATGGGTATCTTTTATTTGATTTGCTCTAAGCTAGTAACAAGTAAAAGGATTTAGGGATTATGCCATGCTTAAAGAATTCAGTTTTAGTTTCATTCAGGAACAATATCATTTTAATTGGAATTAACTTTAAAATATCATTTATGTCCCTATTTATTCATAATTAAGTTTTTGTAATTTTGTATATTATTCTTTTGGTGCATATGTTTTATTCACAGTTAAGTACACAGGGTGCAGATCATTGTATACAGCAGATGGATGAGCTGGTTCTCACCCACAATGTTGAAGAGAAAGCTGAACCAAAAGTATGGAAAAGAATGGAACCTGCACAGTCCAGTATTACCGAACTAAAACAAATCTTTCCATTAGGTAAGGAGTGTTCCCAATCCTGTGGTGAGTTTAGAAACTTCAATTTTATGAAAATGTGGAAGGGGTTATATTCAATTAAAGTTGCATGTTGAGAGGAATAATCTCTCTCTCAGGTGATATCAGAAGGGTTACCAAGTGAAGTGCATATAACGAATGTAGGATCCTTGCATAGCTTGAGAAAACTGCTTTTAGAATTCAATGTGGTAAATTATCCAACCACATGAAGATATCTTAATCTGGATAAAGAATCTGCAGCAAGTAACTGCAAGGTGGAAGGGGGGAATGTGTGCCCATAGAGTGCTGTAATTTATTGAGATTTTTGACCTTCCAAAGTTTAAAGTAAATTTATTATTAAATATATAAATTTGATAATATAATTAGAGACTTAGATAGGTACATAGAGCTTAGAAAAATAGAGGGCTATGGGGAAGCGTAATTTCTGAGGTAGGGACATGTTCGGCACAACTTTGTGGGCCGAAGGGCCTGTATTGTGCTTTAGGTTTTCTTTGTTTCTATACAGGTTGCCTGAGATTCATTTGCTTGCAAATATTCACAGCAAATACAAGAAACACAATAGAATCAGTGAAAGTATGGCCCCAGTAGAGCAGACAACAACCAATATGCAAAAGGCAACAGACTGTTCAAATACAGAACAAGAAAAAATATACAGTAATAATAAATAAATATACAGTAAATATTGAGAAAATGAGTTTATAGGTTCAGCAGTTGGAGCTTCCAGATGCAGGTGTATTTTTACTACAATTAGTTGAAACTCTGACTGTACACGGTGATCTCCATTTAACATAATTAGTGATTTCTAAAACCAGTTGGCTGCACCAGCGATGATTTGGGGTGTCATAACAAATGGGGTGTATACTTCTTCAATAAATACTGTGTTTTATAATTTTAATTAATTTAGATCACTTTGTAGAGATCTGTTTTCACTTTGACACTAATGTTTTCTAAAATTGAAATATTTTAGAAAACCTGTTCAAAATTGTTAATAATATTTTAAAACAACAATTGAGAAATAACATCGAATATTGTTCCTCATGTATATCATAAGAAATGTGTACATGAAACTATAAGCTTCGGTGTATGTTCATAAAAGACCAAGGAAAGGAAAATAATCATTCAGTGAGACTTTTGATGGTGCAAAAACAATGACAATTTTCTTTATATCCTTTTTGGAGCTATACATGTAGCATTAGTTTAATCAGTAAGCCTACTTCTACTGTTGAAGTATGGCATTTCCTGTGAAAACATCTCGCTGCTCTCGGGTTGTAAAAAAAATCATTCGCTGCTTCATTTGGCAATAAAGATAATTATGTATTTTTATATTATGGGTGGTGTTTAACAAATTGAGGGGTGGCACTGCATGCCATGTGCTAACAAATTTCAGAAATCAAGTCTATTGGTATGAATTCTTTTAGTCTCTTGGTTATTTCACGTTTCATTGACTGTGATGGTTGACACCTGCCGTGTGTCACTAATGCATTCATGATGTTATGGAGGCACTGTCCAAAAGCAAGATATTCATTTTCTTCACTAGAGTGCAGTGGGCTGTATTGGCACATGAATTTGCATATGGCCGTCTTGAAGTTTTATGGAGTGGTGACTGCACACCTGTGAAGTTAATGGCAGAATGTGTAAACCCTGACCAGTTTTGAAGTAGAAAGGACTGTTAACCCCGCAACAGGAAAATAGCATGTGACCCCTGACCTTACTGATCCAACAGGTGACTCCTTCATTTGCTATATTTTAACCACTGTGCAGGACCTATGGTTGACTCAAGACAAGGTGGATGGGGGTAAATGAGCTCGTTACTGAAAATAATATATGTGATATGGTGTATACAAAGAAAATTTGATAACACTTTATGGTAACACTTTATTGTGTCAATATTTTTAACATAAGCTTTATTCTTTAAATCATCACTGAAGGCAAGCGTCAAAGGAAACCCAGTAAAAAACTGTTGGAATCAACAGAAGATTATGAACAATTGTTTATTCCAAAAAAGAAACTGAAACCTCCCTTTCACCAGGTATGCAGCCGTCCCTATATGTGTGCAATCTTTGGCTGTTGAGATTCTTCTTGGTATCAAATGGTGTCAGTGAGCAAACAGCAGAATGGATAATAAAAGAGGAAACACTGGTTAATAAGGCAGCATCCCTTGCTGAATATTTACAACATTTTCTGTATACATTTCAAATTTCCAGCATCTGCACACCTTTGTCTCCTTGTCATCTACCCTTCCCTTTATTCGCTTTCCCCCTCACTCTGTCCCTACTCCCTTATCTCTCTTCAACTCCTTAACCCGCCCTCCCCTCTCCATATCAACAGGTTCTCACCGTCAGTGTTTGTTTGCTGATGTGCTATTGAAGCTTTGGGGAATTTTACTGCATTGAAAAATATCATGTCAATACAAGTTAATTTCCTTTTTGAAAACGTAAACAACAGGAATTCTGCAGATGCTGGAAATTCAAGCAACACACATCAAAGTTGCTGGTGAACGCAGCAGGCCAGGCAGCATCTCTAGGAAGAGGTACAGTCGATGTTTCAGGCCGAGACCCTTCGTCAGGACTAACTGAAGGAAGAGTTAGTAAGAGATTTGAAAGTGGGAGGGGGAGGGGGAGATCCAAAATGATAGGAGAGGACAGGAGGGGGAGGGATGGAGCCAAGAGCTGGGCAGGTGATTGGCAAAGGGGATATGAGAGGATCATGGGACAGGAGGTCCGGGGAGAAAGACAAGGGGGAGGGGGGGAACCCAGAGGATGGGCAAAGGGTATAGTCAGAGGGACAGAGGGAGAAAAAGGAGAGTGAGAGAAAGAATGTGTGTATAAAAATAAATAACGGATGGGGTACAAGGGGGAGGTGGGGCATTAGTGGAAGTTAGAGAAGTCAGTGTTCATGCCATCAGGTTGGAGGCTACCCAGACGGAATATAAGGTGTTGTTCCTCCAACTCACAAGTGAAGTGTCCCCAGACAGTCCTTCCAGGTGAGGCGACACTTCACTTGTGAGTCGGCTGGGGTGATATACTGCGTCCGGTGCTCCCGATGTGGCCTTCTATATATTGGCGAGACCCGACGCAGACTGGGAGACCGCTTTGCTGAACACCTACGCTCTGTCCGCCAGAGGAAGCAGGATCTCCCAGTGGCCACACATTTTAATTCCACAACCCATTCCCATCCTGACATGTCTATCCATGGTCTCCTCTACTGTAAAGATGAAGCCACACTCAGGTTGGAGGAACAACACCTTATATTCCGTCTGGGTAGCCTCCAACCTGATGGCATGAACGTCGACTTCTCTAACTTCCGCTAATGCCCCACCTCCCCCTCGTACCCCATCCGTTATTTATTTTTATACACACATTCTTTCTCTCACTCTCCTTTTTCTCCCTCTTTCCCTCTGACTATACCCTTTGCCCATCCTCTGGGTGCCCCCCCCCCATCTTTCTCCCCGGACCTCCTGTCCCATGATCCTCTCATATCCCCTTTGCCAATCACCTGTCCAGCTCTTGGCTCCATCCCTCCCCCTCCTGTCTTATATCATTTTGGATCTCCCCCTCCCCCTCCCACTTTCAAATCTCTTACTAGCTCTTCCTTCAGTTAGTCCTGACGAAGGGTCTTGGCCTGAAACGTCGACTGTACCTCTTCCTAGAGATGCTGCCTGGCCTGCTGCGGGTCACCAGCAACTTTGATGTGTGTTGCTTTAATTTCCTTTTTGAGCAGGTCAGCAAGTTATGATTCAGCTTTTATACAAGTGGCATACATTTAGTGTTACAGTTGTGATAACATCTGCATTTTCTGTTTGGATTTTTTTTGTAGTTTTGACTTTACACCTTTAGACAATAATGGTTATTTTATTTCAAAGGGCACATCACACTGTTTAGGAAAAGCTCGTCAAACGGAAACACAGGACTTTACAAGCTGCAAGAATGAATCAAAAAGGCAACAATTTAAGAAGAATTTGACTCACCCCCAGAAATGCTCTACTCCGAAGACAACTCCATCTAAACTTGTAGCAGGTTCAGTCTTGTCAAAATCTATTCATTGTCAAGCCTTGCCCACACCTGTGGTAGCCCAAAGTGTTTCACAACTAGCTCTCTCTAATTCAGCAGTAAAACCAACTCCTATGAAACCTGTGCTGAAACAGTGCACAGTTGTGCCCGACGGCGAGGGTGTGCAGCCCATGCCCGACGGCAAGGGTGTGCAGCCCGTGCCCGACGGCGAGGGTGTGCAGCCCATGCCTATGGTACAAAACTCCCAGACCAGGCATGTTACAGGCCTTCAGTCCATAAATGAATTAGGAAAATGCAAGACCACGTCAGGAATGGAGTCATTGCAGTCCATTCCTAAGAGGGAACAATCACATGTCATTCCTGCAGATGATTTATTCCAGTCCATGGCAGTAGGGGAACAACACCATTGCACTGTTGTGGAAGCAGGGTGCCTGCCTGTGTCTACAGCAAATCAGTCACCTTCCCAAATTGTGGAATATCAATCCCAGTTATCAGCAAAGGAACTGTTCCAGTCTTCATCTGCAAAAGGGGGCTCATCTATTCCAGCCACAGAATATCTCCAGTCCTTGCCAGCAGAGCAACCTGCTCCCCCAACTGCTCAGACACAAGCAGATTCACAAGAATGTAAAAAAGATAGTACTGTACAGAAGCGATGGCATCGTAGAAGCAGTCTGCATACTCCAGCACCACCTGAAGCTAAATCAGAAGGAATACTTACACAACTGACCTCTTCACCTGGTAAAAACGTTTTTCACAATATTCTACATAAGCTTTAGATTAAAATTATTTCAAAACTGCAAAATGAAAATGTAATTCTGGAAAGGCTAAGAACAATCTCTAGGTTTATATATGTCTATAAATTAGCTTTTTTTTATTTTGAAATTAACCTAAACATACAGCAATCTCAAGTTATGCATGAAACTCAAAATTGCCATATGTACTATTGGTAAAGTTAATTTCAGAGCTTGAAGTTAGAGCTTATACTCTTTTGCTTCAGAATTATCTTCAATAATAAACAAAAAGGCTCCTCTCCAAAGATGAAAATCAGTTTCAAGTTTAATTCCATATTTTAGCATAAAATTGCCAATTTGGAAGTACTGGGTTGAAATACCTAATAAAGGTTTAGGAAATTGATGCACAGTTATGGCAGGAGAGTTGGAAATAATAAGGGATTTTGAGTCAAAAAGATTTTTTTTAGAAAAGAAACCTTGAAGGTTACAAGGTGCGGATCTAGATTATTGTTTTGTCTGTTGATTGAAGTGGCGTTGTTTGAGGACTTGTGGTAGCTTTACTTGGGGCTAAATGAGCTGAGTTAATATCGCACAACATGTTGGATGCAATTGTCACAAATCCCAGGCTTGACTTTGATTATGCAGTGATACCATGTGATAATTGAGAAGTCATGCAAGAAGCATGGAATTCATCATTTATTTTACCACTATGCCCTTAGTGGATGTTCCCATTGAAAAATAGAATACCAGAGTAGAACAAATCTTACTTCACTGCATTTGCTAACTCTCTGTCACTGAATCCACCTGTGTCTTTCTCCAGTCAAAAGCATTCCTTACAACCCACATTTTCAGTCTTATTATTGCATACTTCCTTATCATGCCCTAAATTTAAGTCTCAATTATTATATATTCTGTTTTTGCCTTAAAAATAGAAAATAAGAACAATAAAAAATGGGCCCTTTACACCAATGCTACCATTCAGTGCAACCATTGTTGATCCTCTTTCACAATACAGTATTCCTGCTCTCTCATCATACTCTTCGATATCTTTTGTGCTTAAAATATATATTTACCATGTTTAAATAGTTATTTGACTTCCCGGCCTTCTGTTCCATAGGTTCACCACCTATGAGTGATGAAATTTATTTTTGTCCAATTCTAAATATTGTTATCCCCAGTAATCTGAAGCTGTCAGCCCTAATTGTAGACCCACTTGTCCTGTCATCACCTGTCCAAGATAATAAATTTACGTTCTCTTCAAGCTTTTAGTGTTATTAATTTTACATTCAAACAATCACTGTAGACACTCATAAACTGATCTGTTGATTCAACTCTGAAGAGCTTGCAGATGTGATGAACCAGTGAAGGAGTACCTTTTTGTAGTTGCATCAGCTTGCACTTCTGCTTTGATAATATCTTTCAACCTTTTGTAAGAGTCCTTCATTTAAATAGTGCAGTATCAAGTCCATATAGTAACAAAGTTTGGAAGAGAAGAACCAACCGGTCATTTATTTTATCCGCATATTTATATGGTAGGTATGGAATCAATCTCACATTTTTGCAGCAGAGTTAATGAGGTGCTCACTATTTGAAAAGCATTGATAAGCTTTCTTGAGACCTCATAGCATTTGAACTTGCATAGGTATCATCTGCCACCTTAATAAATGCACAGGTATCTGCTCTGCTTTGAGTATGGCACGATAGAAGATAACATGAGGAAGGGGAAGAAAAGGAATTGATTTGTCGTTTGTGTTGTGGACATTTGTTCAGTAGTAGTGTAAACTAATTATAAAAAAAGCTTTTACAGAAACTTGTTGCAGATTTTTAAAAAAATGTAATTTAATCAATAGGCACATAGTAATTCTCTTGAAGAACAGCAGGCTGCTGACATTGCACGTGGTGAGCAGGCATCTCTGCTGATTGAGGAATGCAGGCTGTTCTAGAGTGATATTTTGCTGATTGTGAAGAGCATCATACAACTCCTAGTAGTAGATACAGTTGTTCTACCTGAGATACCATTTGAGACAGCAAGTAGCCTTTTCATGGCACCTGTTTGATAGTATGTTGGTGAGCTCATTAAACAAGTGTATGCCACCACCAGAGTGGAACTGATGTTCTCCTGACTTTGTGATACCTTATTGGCTGAGTTCCTCCTGCAATAGATTACAGCATCTGCATTCCTTGTGCTTTCAGTGTATTTTTTTTTGGCTGCCGCAGGAACGTGCTTTTATGGACTGAAGCTGTGCTATGCTCCAAATAATAAAAATAACAATGACCATTTAGTTTACAATGCCAGTTGTTCTTGTAGTAGTAAACTGCCTGTAATGCTATATTGATGCTCATTTTTTTGTCCTTGAATTGACAAAGGTATATGAATTATGAACCTTTTTGAATTCTTTGCAGAAACACTCCAGCAGAATGCAGTTAGGGAAAATTAGGAATTGTGATTATCATGGAATGGTTACTGCCCAGTACGAGACCACTGTGTCTGTTGCACTTTTATCAGAGCAACTCAACTAGTTCCACCTCTGGCCCCTTCTCCATAGACTTGCAAATTATTCCCAATCACGTTTTTAACTGTCTTGAAAGCTGCATTGCCTGCTTTACAGTACATTTGCACAAATGAAAGTGTTTTCTTTCAGTGAGTTCTTTCCCTTCTTTAAATCTCTGTGACCTCTCATTTTTGATTTCAAAGGGAACAGTGTTCCAGTATCCACTGTGTCTCAATCTCTCAACATTTTATATACTTTCAGATCTGTCCTCCACCTTCTCTTCAAAGAAAACAATCCCAGCCTCTCCCTTCTACCCCCTGTAAGTATAGTCCCTTATCCCACAACTATTCTCAAAAATCTTTCTGGACACTCTCCAGTGCCTCCATATCCTTCTGATAACAGGGCAATCACATGAAATTAAAAATTTTTTTGGAGAGAGATTATTTTTATGATGGTAGTACTTGCAGGAAAGATAATGGTAAGGTAGGTCATCTGTATTTTTGATGTGACATTCTTGCTAGAATCAAAGGTGACATTTTGCAAAGTGTGACCAAGATTATACTAATCACAAAACTCCCATTAGTAGGAATTTAGTTCAAAGAACTGCCCTTTAATATCAAATGAACTGTATTTTCCTGTTGTTTCCCATTTATAATAGAACTGCTAATGCAATGATTTTTATCTGCATTCGGTCTTATTTTCAGTATTATCAAATGCGACATGGCAGTTTTGTGATTAAACTTTTACACCTAGAAAATAAGTAAACTTAAATATTTTCTTTCTACATTTAAAATTATGTAGATTCTATCTGATTTAGAATACAAAAGTGTTATATAAAATTGCTTGCTCTGCTGTAGGAAATGCTGAAGGAAAACGACAGAGAAAGCCTACTAAGAAGCTGTTGGAATCAACAGAAGATTTTGATCAGCTGTTTATTCCAAAGAAGAAATTTAAACGGGGCCTTCATTCATTTAAGGCATGTGCTTTGACATTTTTTAAATCATTTACCTTTTAAATTTTTTTCACACAGGTCAAACTTATATGCTATGAACGTTCTGCCATTTAATTTTTGGCCTCCACATTTGTATTACCAAGTAAAGTAAATTTTATTAAATAGAAGTCCGTGTTTTCGCAAGCAGTGCCACGTAGTAGCAAACAGTGTAGAAACACATTTTCTGTTCAGACAGCATCCTCACATTGAGACTCACTGAAACCCTTGAGGTAACAGCACCAAATGAAAAAACATTTAAAATTATTCTAATAGCCCTTCCCTGAACATGTATGTGCAGCTGGTTCTTTCTGAATACAATACATGTTTCTTCAATGAGTTATAGTTTATGCTGCAGAAAGCAACCTTTCACTCCAACCTGTCCGTGCCATTTGAGAATGAGCTATCTATTATAATCCTTTCTTCCAACAATAATCTGTAGACCATCAGGGCACAGCTCTTCCAGTGCAGATTACTGTTTCAAGTGTGATTCAGAATCAGGCTTATCACTGACATATGCCATGAAATTGGTTGTACTATGGCAGAATAAAAATTACTATGTGAATAAAAAGTAAATGAGCAGTGCAAAAGACATAGTGTAGTACTATTCATAGATTCATGGACTGGTCAGAAATTTGATAGCTGAAGGGAAGAAGCTGTTCTTAAAACATTGAGTGTGGGTCTTCAGGATATTGTATCTCCTCCCCAATGATAGTAACTCAAAGAGGACATGTCCTGGATGATGAGGTTCTTAGGGTGAAAAAAAAAACATACATTATTTCCACAATAACTTCTGAACAAGGAAGTCCTATACTTTGGTTATAAGGCACCGTATTTTCTTCTTTAACCATCTTGTGAACTGATCTTGCTGCCCTTTGAGGAAATACAGATACATATTCCAAGGTGCTTCAGTACCACTTTATATCCTTCCTTTACTATATATCCTCTTTCTTTATTGGACCTCTTTAAATGGATTCCATCACATTTCTCTGGATTAAATTGCTACCTTCTACCCAATTTACACAACTAAAATTAAAATGTTGCTCTATAGGGATGCTTGGGAGATCATTGCTTTCACTTAACCCATGTTGCCTCCCCGTAGGTCACCATGCCTGCAAAACACTGCAGCTAACTTCAGGCTGAGATCTCACTGTCACTTTCCTTACAAGTGCCAACATTCATTGCACTTTTCAAAAAAAAAAAAAAAAAAATCTGTTGACCCAAATTGTAAACAAGACATGTTGGATATTATTTCTGTGTAACTAGATTGTCCTTTGTCAAGTGTAGCTTCCACTATCCCTCAGCTCCAGAATTTCCGCTCAAACACACTCAACTTTTTGATGTTTCTTAAAACTTTTTTGAATAAGTTTTTAATTATTGACCCTATTGTGTAGCTCAGCATGAAATTTTGATTAATATATAGCACCTTTAACATTATTGGGGAAATAAATATAGGTTGTTAATGCTTTTGAAACACACCCTAATCACTTTGCACGTGCACCACCCTCAACGTTCACACACTCCATCACCAGCACACCGTGGCTAGAGTTTATAGTATTTATGATATATTGCAACAGTACTCCACTGCTGCTTTTTTAAAAGCATATTCCAAAGCTTGTAGTCTTGTACCATCTTGAAGGGAAAGGTGAAAGTAATTGGTACTACACGAAATGCAAGTTCATTTCCATTTCCTAATCACGCTGACTTGGAAATACATTGCCATTCCTCCATTTCGCCAATTCTATCGCTCATGTATGTAAGAGGCTAAATGTTAAAACTCTCTATCAATTCAGGCTGTGAGACTATGACCATAAATGCTGTGCACTGTTGTGAAATCTGGCCTTGATTACTAAACATGGTATTGCACGCGCAAAGTACAGTTTCAAAATATGTCACACTTAAAGTTAGAAGTGAGAAGAATAGGAACGCAGTTAAAGAATGAATGCCAGTTCCAATGGTTGTGCAGGTTCCGAATGAACATGTGATTAAGATTAATAATCCCTTGTGTAAAACGGAGCAAACAGGTTTCCAGTGCTGCAACAGAGGAATTGTTTAGCAGTTGTTCTGAAAGTTTCTGAAAAACCACAATATTGAAGGCAGTATAGAATGATACAAAAAAAAGGTAGAAGTGACAGGTCAGTCAATGGCTAATAGTGTCTGACTAGTTTAAAAAAAAATTGAAATGAATCATCTGATCAGTTGTATAATAAATAATTATAAATAATAATTATAGTACGTCATGCCACATTATATTATTTGAAAACACATTATGACTGAGAAATAGATGGAGCCAAGTAATTGACCCTTCTGAGATGATTGTCTTAATTTAAAAAAAATACATACATGGCCTTGGTCACCAAAGTATCATGCCGGGTAAAGGAGGTAATAGGCAAATATTCTTTTGTGCATTAGAGTATTTTATATCAGGATTTAACAGTTTTGAAGGTTCAGGCAAGAATGGTTGAAAGACTTAAAATTAAAATTATTCTGTCTGTTTACAGATGGCATCTGTGAATTATCTTTTATGTTGGCAGCAAAGAATCTTTAATTACTTTTAACTCCTTAGTGCAGCATGATTTGAGCAACAAATTGAGTTGTGGGCACAGGAAAATATAATGTAGTTACTGATAATTTTGAAATCCTAAAACATTTTATCTCTGTTATTTGTCTACTAAAAACAAGCTCAGTCAGGCTCCGTGGATATTTTGGGCAGAGATCCTTTAGTACTCCTGACAGTCTTGGTCTGTTAATATCTGACTGGGATGTATGTAGGATGAATAACAAAAATAGTTACAGCTATATAATGAGCTGCTTTAAAATATTTGCTAAGTATGAAATGCCAAATGATTAGCTTTGGTGCAATTTATTAAGTGTTGAGAAAACACACTGCTTTCCTTGGTACAAATATTTCCTACTCTGCACTTATTCTAGCTGGATGGCCCCCATCCTTGTAAATGCCCTAGCTCTGTTCTTGCTACCTAGAACTATGCAAAAGATAATCAAATGTGCTATCTTCAGGCCTGAATTTTCAAACAAGATACACTTCCAGTTAATATCTGCATCCCTTGTGCAGTCCAAACTCTTTTTACTTTTACTTGGAAAAACAAGATGATACGTTGTCTAAATTGCGTACATGATTCAAATTGAGTTGCTTGAAACTTAGTTGTTTTGGTCCAAGTTTTCTCTCAGTATTGAGGGAATGTGCTAGTCACTAGCAAGGCTAGTATTTATTGTTCATTGCTCAATGCATAACCAGGTACTGTCCTGAAGCACTGCTGTTCTAGTAAAGGTGACTCACAGTGCTGCCTGATAATAAGTTCCATGAATTAAATCCAGTAAAAATGAATAATATAATACTTTGCAACCCATGGGACTCCCATACCTAGAGTGTCCTTTTTCCTGATGGCAGATGTCGCAAGTTTTGGAGGTGCTGATCTGCTAGATTTTGCAGATGTTATGCACCGTAGGTATGATGCACCAGCGGTGGAGGGAATTAACGTTAGGGGTAGTTGAAGCAGTCCTGGTTCACGACAAATGGATCCAAATTGCTTTCAGCTGGCATTCTTTTAGATGCTTGTTTCAGGCTGATTTTTGATTGTGTTAGTCAATTCTGAGAGACTGAATAAATATTATTCTTCCCTCCAGCCTTCTCAGCACTCTGAAGCCAGAAGTACAAAGAGTGTTCAAACAATGGTAAATAGTCCTGTGCCACAGTCTATGAAGTGTTGTTTAGGTAAGTAATCTAAGTGTTTTGATCATGTTGCATTTATCAGTTATTCGGGCGTGGTTCCTTTCAATAATTAAAAATAGTTAATTTTTGAATGCTAAAGCTTTTTTCATGTATTCTACTGTCTGTGTTCTTTTGTGTTTCTAGCATCTTTCATACATTGCAAGAGTAATCCTGGGGTGGGGGGGGTGCGGTCAGTGAAAATACTAATCTCTCCAGAACAATTTTGACAGCACTGTATGCATGCTCTCCCTTCCTTCATTTTGTTGAAATTTACACAAGTCTGAAAGCTTGTTGTCAGAAGATTATTAATAGGGTGGCACAGTGGAGCAGTTAATAGAGCTGCTGTCTCACAGTGCTAATAGGCACCAAAAAACGCCCACTAGAATGTTGATAAGTTGTAGAATCGGGGGGGAAGTTGACATGAATTTGGAGAGAATAAAATGGGCTAGGAAAAAAAGGGCCCGTTTCTGTGATTCTAGTATACCTACAAACAAATTTTGTTTGCATTTGCATCAGGTTAAATTGTTTTATTGCAGTTGAATCTGAGAAATGCATTTTCATATGATAGAAGTACTCTCAGCAACTTTGCTTCATATTATTCTGCAAATTTGAAAATTTATGGATGTGAAGGATGAGTACACCAGTGATATAGTTTGGCCCAGTTTTCCAAATTTGAAGTTGTGTGTCCAAGGCAGGAACTACAAACTGGCTATTACCCCTTTTTACAGTTGCTCTCAATGTTTATTTAAAACCTGCTGTACCCATTTGTTTTTAGAATATTCACACTGATCATTTTTAAAATGTTGCTCCTCATGGTATCTTGTTGGGAGTTATATTATGCCATGTCTGTTTCTATCATAGCCTTTGGTTTCTCTTGACTCAACAACATTTTCAGTTGGTAGAGCGAAAATTGATATTAGCTCGATGGACTGGCAAATGTTTGATAACATTTGTAAGAATACCTAACAGTCATAAGGTATTGCTCCTTTACTCCTTACTTGGCAAGTTCTGATAGTGGGTTGGGTAATCTGGCCAAATATTTATAGATATTCACCTAGGTGATATTCTAGCAGTTCTGTGAGATGTCACCAAAGGTTATTAGAATAAGAACTTTTGGTGTAGGAGCTAACATTGACATGCATGGAAGATTGGTTGGCTAACTGGAAACAGCAGGTATTAATACCTATTTTGTTGATTGGCAAGTTGTTAAAAAATGGAATGTCACAAGGACTAGTGTTGGGATCTTAGTTTTTCAGGAAATTTATAAATTTATAAACTTGCATTAAGGTACCAATGGAAAAACTAGGTAGTTAGGTAAATTGTGAAGAGGACTAAAGGGGACTACAAAATGATACAGTTCAGTTAAGTGGGTAGGCAAAGATCTGGTAAATGGTATATAATTAGGGAAACTGTCCATTTTAGCAGAATAAATTTTTTAAAATGCATGTGAAAGATTGCAGTGTGCTGTGGTGCAGAAGGATCTGCCTCTCCTGGTGTTTCAAATGACAGAAAGCTATTTTTTATTGATAGGAAGATTAAATGCAAAAACAAAAAGAGGAAGCTCAGTTATCTGGCCTCCTCAAGGAGAGATGTAAATGTGCCAGAAGCAGCTTAAGGATGTTCATTGGACTGTATTGTTTGATGACAACTGGCTCAAGGTGCACCTTCCAGAATTAAGCGAGAGAGGACTGACTGAAATATTTAAAATCCTGAAAGGGAATGGCAGGGAGAATGTGGAGAAGATATTTCCTTTTATGGAAGAATCTAGAACCAGGGTCACTGCTTTAAAATAATACTGTATGTTTAAGACAGTGAGGATCATTAGGCTTTGGAGCTCATCCTCAGCGTGATGGAAACAGAGTCTCTAAGATATTCAAAGCCAAACAAAGCCAAACGTGGATTTTTTGAAAGCCAAGTTTACTCACTGTAGATTGGAATGGAAAGTCAAGGTTAAAATTAGCCATGATTTTACTAAATGTGAAGCAGGCTCTATCCTAATTCAGGTATCTGTGTGTGGAATTTCAGTAACCAAACACTAGTAAAGATATCAAATTGAGAGAGGGCACAGAAAATATCTGCTCTCAGTTGTCAAACATAAAGATGGGGAATGCCTCATTGAATAATACAGAAACTCAAATGAAGAACATGCTTAAAGTATTGCTGATGCTTTCTGAGTTGCAGTATTGTGCAAAAGTTGTGGGCACATATATGTAACTAGGGTGTCTAAACTTTTGCACATTGCTTTATTTGTCGATGTATGGCAGAAGCAAAGGATGTTGGGAATGGTGATGGTGGAGCGCGGCAAGTGGGGTGTGGAACAGGTGGCAGAAACGGAGTGCCAGGGCGGCAGGTGGCATGGGTGCTGAGACACCAGGCAAAGTCATTTGATTGCAAACAATTGATTCATTGATCATTACAGAATGTCTCTTGGGTGCTTCCTGCTCCCACCCTTTTCTCTTGCCCTTTTACCAACCATGATTCCCTTCTCAGTTCACAAGAAACCCATATTAGAATCATCACTCACATATGGCATGATTTATTTTGTGACAGCAGTACAGTGCAATACATAAAATAACTACAGTACTGTGCAAAAGTCTTAGGCACTGTAGATATGTGTGTCTGTATGTGTAAGAGTTTCTTCTTTTATCTTACTGCTAAGGTGAATATAATGGCTTCTCTGTACTGTTAACTGCGGGGACAGTGGTTCGCTATAGCAGTATGTTTGGATTATAATTAGTGATAATGGGACTTGTATTCATTTGTTAACCAGTTGGGATAGATGTTATTCTTTCTGTCTGTGTGAAAGCTGTTAGTTGCGCGGGCTTTGGGGAGAAGGCACGAAGAGGATGAAGAGAGAAGAGGTGGCTTGAGGAGATGGTTGTTGGACCTGCTGGGCCTGGGCTCAGGGCGGGAGCCCAGGGGTCGACGACAAGCGAAGGAGGATCAGTGACAGGGAATCCATGAGCTCCAACGTTTGTGCCTGGACATGTTTATGAGATTATTGGCGCCTTTTATTTGTTTTTCTTTTCTTTTGTTCTCTACTAACCCCATACTTAAATATAAAATCTTACTCGTTTAACCGCACATTGTAGACTGAATGTTATTTCGGGGTACTGATGTTACACAGGGGACACAACACACAGCATCCACCCGAACTTGATTACCCAGTTTGGCGGGGCCGAAGGCTGCTCTCCCCAGACGGAAGCGAGCTAAGCGAGCCTGAGGCTTACCAGGGGGCTACATTGTGGGGGCTATCGTCCAGGATGTGGATTTTTGTAGGGTGCTGTGTGATTGCCCTGTTTAAGTCGGTGCTGCTGTGTCTCTGTGGAATTGCTGTTAGTAATGTGTGTCTCTGTGGAATTGCGGTTAGTGATGAGTACCTATGTGGGATTGCGGTTAGTAACGGGTTGAGTGGGGTGGATATTCGTACCTTGGATGAATTGTTAATTCGATTTTTGAGTACAGTTAAAGCCAATGGCGAAGTTGAAACAGCAGCGCAAAAGCTTAATAAAATGGCGGGCTCAGACCTTGCTTCAGCGCGGCCCAGCGCTGATGTCACGGAGATGGGATTGCCAGTGTCTATTGGTGCCCCAGATGAGGTGGAGCCATGGGCTGTCCATACTGTCAGGAGGGAGTGGGAAGAGTGGTCGGAATTTTAACGCTGTGGCAGGCTCTGCCCGGTCTTTGGAATAATGTCCACCCCTAAAGGGGGGGAGGCGTGGGCAGAGCGGACCTCTCGGTTGTTAGATGAGTTGCAGTGCTCGGTTGAGGGAGAGTGATAGGGATTGGTTGAAAGTTTGAGTAGGTGGGCTGTTGACGGTGTTAGAACTGTCAGGGTCAATTACTCCGTAGTGACAGCGGCCAGTTATCTGAAAGCAGGGGAAAATGCGTCTGGTTCGACTGGCAATAAAATGCAGCGCCTTGGGGGCTTTCCATACCTGTGACAGGAGATTGGGGAAAAGCTTTCAGTGTATCTTCTCTTGGCTAGGAAGGCAGCTAAATTGCTTGCAGTGCCAGGGGGATCGTTTCAGGGGATCAGCTCCTCCCTCAGTTGTTCAGCTGATCAGAGAGGTGTCGGGAAGCTTAGTGGAGGCCCAGTGGGGGAACGGCTTGGGGTCTCTGGGGGAGCACATTCCCAGCAATGCACTAAGGAACTTCGGAGAGGAAAAGACCCTATTCCTGAAGGCTTAGAGGGACCCCGCCTCCATGTGTCGTTACAGATAGATGAAAGCTATGCTAAGGCCATCCTCGATACTGCGGCGCAGGTCAAGTTGCTGTACAGTTCGTTTTATTTGAAGCATTTACCGGTATTTGAAGCATTTACTCTCGACACCATTAGGGGCACTGGAAATTAGGAATATCAGTGCTGGAGATTACCCAGCAGACGATTATGGGTCAGTGAAACTGGAGTTATTGGAGGCCAAGGTGGGGGTGTCTGAGGTTCCTGAATCGTCAGTGCTGTTGTGTCCGGACACTGTTGAGACGAGCAGTGTTTCGATTCTGGAGGGGACCAGCATCCCACTGATGAGGAGGCGTATGGGGGCCTGCCAGGAGGAGGCGGGTGAGAACTGTTCGGGGGCGTTGACTGTGCATCCAGTGTTTCGAGCTGCTTGTGAGGACGTGTGTAGCAGCATTGGGCTGGTACTGAATTTAAACGAGAGCCGATGGTGGTACAGCCTGGGGGAAGTACCTGAGGGGGAGACCCTCTTAGTAGATACTCCAAAATACCATGAGGGAAGGGAGTTGACTGCTGAAGGCACCTCGGTGAGAGAGAGGTCACGGCGACTGGTCCCTGGATTTGTGGAAGTTGTAGGCAGCATGTGTGGATTATAGGACTCTGAACAGGCGCACTGTCTTTGACCAGAATACAGCCCTGAGGGCCAAAGACGCTATGGGCTTTTTGTGTGGTGCGACATGGTTTAACGTGCTGGATCTGAGGAGTGGATGTTGCCAGATCCTGATGAGTGAGGCTGACAAGGAGAAGCCAGCCGTTATTGTTTCCCTAGGATTCTTCTGGTCCGAAAAGATGTCAAAGGGCACTTCCAGAGCCCCTGCAACCTTCCCGCGGGGCATGAGGAAGACCGTGGGGGAAGTGAAGGTGTGTGGAATTTTCTCGTATGTGGATGACTGCCTAGAGTTGGATTCGCCTTGGGGGACTATGATGCGAGGCGAGTGGCGAAGCCCGGGCGACAAAGAGTTAAAGAATTAAAACTTTCTTTGGACGAGTGCCAGGTCTGGAGAAAGATGCAGTTCATGTGTGCTCTGTGTTCAGTTGTGAAATTCTCCGGTAATTCTTGGAGATTTGCTGGGGACTATGACAAAGTGCAGCACCCTTTGAATCTGCTGCTGTGTGGCTACCTTCCCTTGGAGAAGAAAGGGAGAGGGGAAAAGCGACAGAAGCGAAATGTAACATGTGGAGTAGTTTTTGGCCGGCGGAGTTTGGTGCAATCTGAGAGAAATGACCCGACATACCAGTTGAACTTCCTGGTGTTGGAACAGACGGTGGTGGGCCTGGGGATGGAAACCCAGGTCGTCAATTGTAATGAGACACTGGGGAGAGAGGGGATTTGCACCGCTGAACTGAGCGCTCTAACATGCTGGCTGGAGACTGCCGCACTTTTGGGACAAACCTTGAAGACTTGGAGTTCAAACTCATCAAAGTGGAGATGGAGAAACGGAATTTCAAGCAGAAACTGCGGCCACTTACTGATGAATTAATCCAGAAAAGATTGGAGGACTTACAAGTTGGAGAAGACAAAGAAAGCTGTTTGACTAAGGCCAACAGAAAACTGAGAGCCCAGAGAGGGGAGGTTGATTACACTTCCGAGGAGGTGAAACAATGACGGATAGATCTCGGACAAGGGAAGCGGATGCTTGAAGGGAACCTGAAAATGACCATCGACAGTTTAAATGAAGTGGAAAAATTGAAAGTTGACCTGGAGAAAGTCATCAGGAAGAAAAAACTGGAGATAAGTTCAGTGAACTCTAAACTGGAGGCTGAACACCTTTAACTGCTACTTTTCAGGTCAGGGTGGAAGAAGCTGGTGGTGTAATTGCATCCCAGATTGAGATGGCCAAGAAGCTTGAGTCAGAACTGCTGAGACTGGGGTGAGAGTTGGAGGGGTGCAAGAAGAAGCTGACGTCTCGATTGCAGGAGACTGAAGAGGCTGCAGAGGCGGCCTAGGCCAAGTGCTTCAGTTTGGAGAAAATCAAACAGCAGCTACCGATCGAGGAAATGAGGAAGAATACGAATTTGAAGGATGATGTGCTGGATGTGTGGTACGTGCTGCCTTTCGCTAACTTCCCCTTGATTGAGGAAGAGGCTTTTGACCCTTCTCCCACTGAATCAGGTGTAATAGGGAGGGCTATCTGTGGGCAGCCTGGGTAACAGCAGGACCTTGAAGGAAAAGAAGTGAGGCCCCGGACATGGGAAAGGGGACTCCAGGTTGCAGTGGGGGCATGAGTGAGAGATTGAGAGAGGAGTCGGCAAGCGGACCGGAAGTATCCCCAGTAGTGTCCGAGCCTTAGGGGTTTAGGTGATTGGGTACGGAGGTCTCAGAGGATTAGGAAACTCCCAGATAGGTTGGCCTACATAGCACCCATGGGACCAAGCGTAAGGTCCACTGTTTGGGGAGCAACGTCACTGTTTGTACCTGGATTGGGTTTTTGTATCTGCAGGAAGGGTTGCGAGTTATTTAGAAGTCATGAGGACATGACTAAATTTGGTGGGGGGAGAGTGTAAGGGTTTCTTCTTTTATGTTACTGCTAAGGTGAATAAAATGGCTTCTCTGTACTGTTAACTGCGGAGACAGTGGTTCTCTATAGCAGTATGTTTGGATGATAATTAGTGATAACGGGACTTGTATTCATTTGTTAACCAACTGGGATAGATGTTATTCTTTCTGTCTGTGTGAAAGCTGTTAGTTGCGTGGGCTTTGGGGAGAAGGCGTGAAGAGGATGAAGAGAGAAGAGGTGGCTTGAGGAGACGGTTGCTGTCTATGTGTGTGTGTGTGTATATATATATATATATATATATATACACACACACACACACACACACACACACACACACACACACACACACATATATATATATATATATATATATATATATATATATATATATATATATATAGATATATATATAGATATATACACACACATACACATACATATATACACATATAAAATGTGCCTTAGACTTTTGCATAATACTGTTATTTAATAAAGTACTCATGCACAATTGCTCTTTTCTTTGATTGGCTTTATTTAAATATTTGTTTATAGCATCTTGCTTGCTCTATATAATTATAGCCTGCATTGTGAGAAACCCTGTGCTATAGAATCAAGGTTTTTTTATTTCTTGTTGGAAGCAGTGTTTTGTCCACGTGCACATTGTGCCATCTCATAATCAAATTGACATACTGATGTGTGGCACTGAATGTCCCTCACTTAATATTTTTAGCATCAAAATTACCTGCCTCCCTATTTGCAAACTTGCACAAGTTCTGCTGGCCTGCCACTGAAATTTCTTCCATATACAAATTGTTATTGCAGATTCCTTGGGGATGATCTGAATACAATAGGTGAAATGGTTAGAATATAAAGTAAGACCATAAGATATAAGAGCAGAATTGGGCCATTTGGCCATAGTCTGCTCTGCCATTTTATCATGGCTGATCCAATTTTCTTCTTAGCCCCATTCTCCTGCCTTCTCCCAGTATCCCTTCATGCCCTGACCAGTCAAGAATCTATCATCCTCTGCCTTAAATATACATGATGGAAAGACATTAATCTCCATTCTATATTTGACCTGGAAACAGCAGTATCTATAAGTCTTAAGTTCTTGTTAATATTGGTAAACATGTTGTACATATAGTACTGTGCAAAGCTCTTGGGCACTGTAAGAGGACAGTCTGCAAAAGGTTATTGACAATAAAGTGGTAACTAATGGAGTAAGGAAAAATGCACTTTGTTAGGAAAGAAAAAGTTTTTGTTTAGCAGGAGGAACATGGCATATATTTATGTATAGGAAGATATGGGTATATTGTTCCAGGAAAATTATGCAATAAACATGCAACTACGATGTGCATTTCGAAAAGCAAATTGTACTGTGGCCTTCATTGCAAAGGGATTAGAAATCAAAGATATACAGGTTCTTTTAAGATACTGCAAGGTCTTGAGTCTACATTTTATTGTGGTGTGTACAGTTGTGGTCTCTGTGCCTGAGGGTAGATGTATATTATCTTTGGAGTTACTCCAGTTTAGACTTAAAATATTACTTTGTTTTGAAAGAAAGGTTTGGCTGGATTAAATCTGACCTCCTCTATGAGCAAGTTTTATCTGGGCAGTTTCCCACATTGGTGGATGGGTATCAGTGGTTAGCTCTACCAAAGTAGGCTAACTAAAGGTATAGTAACTTCCAAAGCACATGATATCCCTGCTGCATCTGGGTTCTTAAAATTTGTTGTGCCTTGTGAATTGAATGGAGTGAAGTAATTATGCTCTGTATAAACTACAAGCTTTTAGATAAATCATTGTAAATTTTATGGAATTCGGTATATCTCTTATCCATATTAATTATGGTTATGAAATACAGTTGCAAGAAAAAGTTTGTGAACCCTTTGCAACTACCTGGTTTTCTGCATTAATTACTCAAAAATGTGTTCTGATTTTCATCTAAGTTACAATAATAGACAAACACAAGTAACAACAAACAAACAATTGTACTTCTCATCAATACTGAGTACGCCATTTAAACAATCACAGTCTAGGTTCAAAAAAGTATGTGGACCTTTGGAGTAAAGCCTTCTACAGAAGCTATTTGGAGTTATGTGTTCCAATCAATGAGATGAGTTTGGAGGTGTGGGTTGTAGAGGTGCCTTGCCCTATTAAAAAAGAGACATAACGTCAGGTTACTGACGGAGCCTGTTCTTAAGAAAGATCTGTTTACATGCACCTTGCCTCAATCAAAACAACTTTCAGAGGACCTTAGAAGAAGATTTGTAGAGATGCATGAAGCTGAAAAAGGCTACAAAAGCATTTCTAAAGACCTGAGTGTTCATAAGTCCACAGTAAGAAAAAATGTCTACAAATGGAAGAAATTCAGTACTGTTGCTACTCTTCTTTAAGGGTGGGCGTTCTGCAAAGATCACACCAAAGGCACATCGTGCAATGCTGAAGGAGGTGAAGAAGAACCCAAGGGTAACAACAAGAGACCTGCAGAAATCTCTAGAACTTGCTGAAGTCTCTGTTCATGTGTCTACTATAAGAAAAGCACTGAATAAGAATGGTGTTCATGGAAGGACACCACAGAGGAAAGAAACTACTGCTCTCCAAAAAAAAAATACTGCATGTCTCAAGTTTGCCAAAGACCACCTGGATGTTCCACAACGCTTCTGGGACAATGTTCTGTGGAAAGATGAGACAAAAGTTGAACTTTTTGGCAGAAGTGCACACTGCTATGTTTGGAGAAAAAGGGCACTGCACACCAACACCAAAATCTCATCTCAACTGTGAAGCATGGTAGAAGGAGCATTATGGTTTGGGGCTGCTTTGCTGCCTCAGGGCCGGGAGAGCTTGCAGTCATTGAGGGAACAATGAATTCAAAATTGTATCGAGACATTTTCGAGGAGAATGTCAGGGTACCAGTCCATCACCTGAAGCTTAATAGAAGTTGGATGATGCAGCAAGACAATAATCCAAAACACAGGAGTAAATCAACAGAATGATTTAAAAAGAAGAAAATTTGCGTTTTGGAATGGCCAAGTCAGAGTCCAGACCTCAATCCGATTGAGATGCTGTGGCATGACATGAAGAGGGCTGTTCATGCAAGGTATTCCAGAAATTCTGATGAACTGAAACAGTTTTCTATGGAGGAATGATCCAAAATTTCTCTGTGCCATTGTGCAAATCTGATCAGCAGCTACAGGAAACATTTGGAGGAGATTATTGCTGTAAAGGAGGTTCTACTGGTTATTAAATGCATAAGTTTTCCAGCCTGGACTGTGAATGATTAAGCAATGTGTTCAATACATTCATGAGGTGTGTAATTGTTTGTGTGTTATTTTGGGCAGATTGTGTTTGTCTATTATTGTAACGCAGATGAAGATGAGACCTCATTTTGTAAGTAATTCATGCAGAAAACCAGGCAATGGCAAAGGGTTCACAAACTTTTTCTTGAAACTGTACTTATATTCTCTTTATTCAATATATGGGAGAGATAGTGGGTAAGAAATAATGCAAAGAAGGAGACTGACAACTTTTTAATGAATACATGCGATGGATTTCACAATGATTTGTTTTCATTCCTCCTGAATGTTTATCTGACGCAAGACTATATATTGTAGGTGAAAACAGTATCTCAAGCAGAAGAATGGTTTGTAAAAATGAAAAGAAGCCACAAATCTCATCTTCCAATAAGGACCAAATTCAACTCAGATCTGGAAGTGAAAAAAAGGTATTTTACTTACTATGAGTATGCTAGCCAGTAGCAAAGTTACCGTTTCAGCACTTGTTAGCATTGAAGAGGTAAAAATGCAGTGTAATTAGGCTTCTGAAGACATTATTCTGTTGAACAAGGTGACCTGAAAAGCTATGCATAAGCACTTTGAAAGGTTATTATTGCAGAGTATGACTGGCTAACATTTCACATTCTTTCTAGGGTGATGAATCCAGGAAACAACATCATTAATGTTTCCTTTGTATGACAGAAAAAATATAGAACAATATTAGAAGGGAAGTACAAGAGGCTCAAGGAAAACGGTAATTACTAGTAACACACACAAAATGCTGTAGGAACTCAGCAGGTCAGGCATCATCTATGGAAATGAATAAACAGTTGACGTTTTGGACTAAGACCCTTCATCTGGACTGGAAAGGAAGTGGGAAGAAGCCAGAATAGTGTGTGTGGGGGGGGGGGGGTCTGTGAGGAGTACAAGCTAAAAGATGATATGTGAAGTCAGGTGGATGTAGAGGAGGCCATGGACTGACATGTCGGAATGCGATTGGAATTAAAATGGTTGGCCACCAGAAAAATACTCTGTTGCAGATGGAGTAAAGGTGCTCAACAAAGCAGTCCCCCCTGCCCCCCCGGGTCTACTTCGGGTCTGAACATTGTGGAGGAGGCTGCATCCGGAATACCAGATACAGTAGGCGAGGCAAACAGATTAGCAATATTGCCTCACCTGGTAGGATTTTTTGGGGCCCTGAATGGAGATGAGCGAAGAGGTGAATAGGCAGGTGCAGCACTTGTTCGTTTGCAGGGATAAGTGGCAGAAGGGAGATTGGGGAGGAACGAATGGACAAGGGAACCACTGAGGGAGTAATTAATAGTTACAGTTTTGAAATGTAAGGCTAGCATTTGATCCTGTAACACTGCAATGAGTAGAGTAGTTAATGTCAAACAGTCATTTATGGTGAGCAGAGTAGAATTATGTCTGTACATAATAATTCAAAGATTCAAAGTACATTTATTATCAAAGTATGTATGCAGTATACAATCCTGACATTCGTCTTCCCCACAGTCACAAAACAAAGAACCACCATAGAACTAATCTCTACAAAGAAAAGCATCAAACATCAAACCTCCCCAACCCCCATGCTCAAAAAAAATCGCACAAATGGCAACCAGAAAAAAGTGAAAACGCAGATTATAAACACAAAATCAAAGTGTACAGTTTAGCTCAATGTTCATTATCTGCATGCTGCCCTGGTTCAAGAATCACCCAAAAGTAGTAAAAAGAAAGGGCACCAGAACTAGAACTAGAAAGTAGAGCGCATCCTAAACCTGAATTAGAGTTCAAATCTACAATTCACGTCAATGAAACCTTGCTCTAGCACTGTCCACTAACAGCTTCGTGGGAAAGAGAGATCATTCGAATGCAAACACCTTCCCTTGGGAGTAGTGATTGAGAGACCGCCACATGCAGTCACCTTCTCTGGCATCAGTGAGCAAAGAGGCTGGTATACGGCACTGAATACTCGCTCGCCCATCTGCACCTGCTTTGATGATTTCAATCTTCTTCAGCACTTTAATCGGTCAGAGATGAAGTCTCCTGGCCTCCATGATGCACACTTTGGTCACAGCCTCATGGAACACTTTTGGGGACAGCAAAGCACCAGATCGCCCTATTGGCCTGAAAACGCACTGCCAGAATGTAGATACTGGGCTCTAACAGTAGCAGAAACACATCTGAAATAAAGATGATGTAAAAAAAAAAGTGAAAGGAGTTGCTTTGTGACCTGTCTTGAGGATGTTGCCTTTGGTAGCATTGTTCGCTGGCACCATCTTCTTCCAGACTTTAGAATTAATAATTAATATAAGAAGAAGATAGTCTCCTAGGATCTCAGTAGCAGAACAGCAATTTCAAAACAAGAAGCATCAGAGGAAAATGATTTAAGGGAAAATGAGTGGTGTAGAGAATATGAAATAGGGTCACTTGATTTTTTTTAAAAATAAGGTAGTGTTAGAGTGATATTGGACCCGTATTTAAAACATGGAGTAAGGAATAAAATTAATCATAAATGCTAAAACGGAAAATAAATAATGGCATAAGAGCTTTGTAGTGTTAAGAGATTTGGTGGTCATGTTGGTGCTGTTTCTGACAACTGATAAAAGCACTGCTGATTGAAAGAGTGGGAAGGTGTGCAAAAACTGTGTATAAATAAATGGATAATCTCTTTAAGAACAGTACTCATTGTAGTGCTATCTTGAAGATGGCTACATAAAGTAAACAATGAGATTAGATAAATTTTCTCAGGAACAACAAACATCAGGTAATCCTGGGATATAGATCTTCACTGCTCAGCACTGGATTGCGGTTGTGAGGTTTATATTCCAAGCTTCCCTTTGATACTTTAGGCAATAACTTCCTCTATGTCCGATCCTTTCACAGTCTCACTCCACATCCAGTAACCTTCCACTTGCACTAAAGGCCATTCCTTTTCTTTCCACCTTACTCTACTGTGCAGTGATGATTCAATGTTCATCTCTTCTCTCTCTCCCCCCCCCCCCCCTCCCCCACCAAATTTGGAATTGTGAATTGAAATTTACAAGTGCCTAGTACTAGAATTATTCCATATTCTGGGCAAAATTAAACTTCCAACTTCTACTTCAATGATACATCATCCTTTTAATTTGTCTATATTGCCTTTTAAATTGGAAAAAATCAAATCTGCTTGTTTTCCCTCTGCTCACTTTCAACTGTATCCATTGCCTCTTAATGTCGTGAGAGGTTAATGTGTCACTAAATTATCATCATTTTGTTGTAACAAATGATGTCATTGTATCTCATTTAGAAATGGTAGAATAATAATTGTTTTATTCTTCTGTTTATATTTTTTATGTTTGTCATTCCATGCCAAACATACAGAATGATAATCAGCCAGACTCTGCTGATGAAAATGACCTGGATGGACTTTTATCAACATCAAGGAAATCACAAGTGGAACGTGGTGGAGGGGCTGCAAAAAAGGAAAATGTTTGTCAGGTATGTTATGTATATTTCTTGTGATAATGTGTATTATGTCTTCTGTGATTAACATCTTTGTGTCTGACTAGAAAGTTTGTAGGTTCAAATCCTGTTTCAGATACTTGATACAGAATTCTGGTACTTATGTATGGTACTGAAAAAGTTTACTGTATTAAGTGTACTGTCATTCCAATGAGACATTAAATTAATGCTCAGTGCACTATTTCAGGCAAAAGATCCTAAAGCAATATTTTTAAGAAGAGCAGTGGGGTTATTCCCTTTGTGCTAGACAGCATTTATTTTTAAGTTGTTATGGCAGAATGGCATTTTTTTGTGTAGGAACTTAACTGTGCATAACTTGGTTGTCACATCTCTTAGTTTACATAACAAAGCAACTTTTGAAACTTCCTGACATTGGTTGTGCACTGCAGAATTGGAGGTCTTTCTTTTCAATATTACAAATTTATTTTTAAGATTGAGGAAATGAAATAAAAAATATATATTATGGACCTTCAACAGTATGAGTAGAGAGAGTTAATGTTTCAACTCAGTTAACCATCACCAGGATTGGAAAAGAGTGAAAACAGACATGTTTTAAGTTACATCAAGGTAAGATTGGATGGAAAGAACAAAGGGACTACCGAAGTTGTGCATATGACACAATTGCTTTTGGAGAGTGAAATGAAAGCTAAACATTGCTGATATGTCCAGAGGAGTCTAAACAGGCAGCTGAATGAGGGAATAGGTTGAGTAAGACTGAAATAACAGATTCAGAATCAGGTTTATTATCACCGGCATGTGTCGTGAAATTTGTTAACAGCAACAGTTCAATGCAATGCATAATATAAAAGAAAAAAGATGTATAAATAAGTAAATCAATTACATTATATATGCGTGTAGGTTAAAAATTGTGCAAAAACAAAAATGTATGTTAAAAACGTGAGGTAGTATTCATGTGAGGGAGCAATATCTATTTACGAATCAGATGGCAGAGGGGAAGAAGCTGTTTCTGAATCGCTGAGTGTGTGCCTTCAGGCTTCTGTACCTCCTACCTGATAGTAACAATGAGAAAAGGGCATGTCCTGGGTACTGGGGCTTGTAGGCTAGTATCCAAAATAGAGCTGACTAAATTTATGAAACTCTGCAGCTTCTTCCGGTCCTGTGCAGTAGCCACCCCACCCCAGTACCAGATAGTGATGCAGCCTGTCAGAATGCTCTCCACGGTACATCTGTAGGTTTTTGGGTGTTTCTGTTGACACACCAAATCTCTTCAAACTCCTAATGAAGTATAGTCGCTGTCTTGCCTTCTTTATAGTTCCATCAATACCAGGTTAGGTCCTCAGAGATTTTGACACCCAGGAACTTGAAACTGCTCACTCTCTCCACTTCTGATCCCTTTATGAGGATTGGTATGTGTTCCTTCGTCTTACTCTTCCTGAAATCCACAATCAGCTTTTTTGTCTTACTGACATTGCATGAAAGGTTGTTCCTGCCATACCACTCCACTAATTGGTATATCTTGCTCCTGTACACCCTCTCATCTCCATCTGAGATT
Organism: Mobula birostris; assembly: GCF_030028105.1. Lineage (NCBI taxonomy): Eukaryota > Metazoa > Chordata > Chondrichthyes > Myliobatiformes > Myliobatidae > Mobula > Mobula birostris. The sequence continues at coordinate 116,042,326 of NC_092376.1, forward strand.
CTACCAACAATGGTTGTATCATCAGCAAATTTATAGATGGTATATACCTAGCCACACAGTCGTGGGTATAGAGTGAGTAGAGCAGTGGGCTAAGCACACACCCCTGAGGTGCACCAGTGTCGATTGTCAGCAAGGAAGAGATATTATCACTAGTCCGCACAGATTGTGGTCTTCTGGTTAGAAAGTCGAGGATCCAATTGCAGAGGGAAGTACAGAGGCCCAGGATCTGTAACTTCTTAATCAGGATTGTGGGAATGATTGTGTTAAATGCTGAGCTATGGTCAATGAACAGCATCCTGACATAGTTTGTATTGTCCAGATGATCTAAGGCCAAGTGAAGAGCCACTGAGATTGCACCTGTTGTTGACCTATTGTGGCGATAGGCAAATTGCAGTGGGTTTAGGTCCTTGCTGAAGCAGTTCAGTCTAGCCATGACCAAGCTCTCAAAACATTTCTTCGCTGTAGATGTGAGTGCTATTGAACAATAGTCATTAAGGTAGCTCACTCTTCTTCTTAGGCACTGGTATACTGCCTTTTTGAGGCAAGTGGGAACTTCTGCCCTTAGCACTGAGAGGTTGAAAATGTCCTTGAATGCTCCCGCTATTTGGTTGGCACAAGTTTTCAGAGTCTTTCCAGGTACTCCGCCAGGGCCTTCCACCTTATGAGGGTTCACCCTCTTTAAAGATAGCCTAACATCGGCCTCTGACACAGAAATCACAGGATCACCAGGTGCAGCAGGGATCATTACAGCTGCAGTTATATTCTACCTTTCAAAGCGGGCGTAGAAGGCGTTGAGTTCATCTGGTAGTGAAGCATCGCTGCCATTCATACTACTGAGTTTCGCTTTGTAGGAAGTAATGTCTTGCAGACCCTGCCAGAGTTACTGTGCATCCGATGTCACCTCCAACCTCGTTCAAAATTGTCTCTTCGCCCTTGAAATAGCCCTCCGCAAGTCATACCTGGTTCTCTGGTTCAGACCTGGGTCGCCAGATTTGAATGCCACAGATCTAGCCTTCAGCAGGCAACATACCTCCTGGTTCATCCATGGATTTTGGTTTGGGAATGTACAGTGAGTCTTTGTAGGCACACTCATCCACACAGGTTTTAATGAAGTCGGTAACAACTGCAGTATTCTCATCCAGGTTTGAAGGTGAATCCCTGAATACGGCCCAGACCACCGATCAAAGCAGTCCTGTAAGCACTCCTGTGCTTCCCTTGTCCATACCTTCTTGGCCCTCACCACAGGTGCTGCAGTCTTTGGTCTCTGCTTGTACTCAGGGAGTAGCAGTATAGCCAGGTGATCAGACTTCCCGAAATGAGGGTGTGGAATAGCACGGTAGGCATTCTTGATGGTGGTCTAATAATGGTCCTGGGTGTTGTTCCCTCTGGTATTTCAAGTGTTCTGTTGATGGTAATTGTTTAGTGATTTTTTTTCTCAGACTGGCCTAGTTAAAATCCCCCAAAAAGATGGTGAAGGTGTTGGGGTACACTGTTTCATGCATGTTGATCCCATTACTCAGATATCTAAAGCCTGATTTACATTGGCCTGAGATGGAATGTATACTGCTGTCAAAATGATCACGGAAATCTCCCGTGGTAGTAAAATGGATGGCACTTAATCGTGAGATATTCCAGGTCTGGTAAGCAGAATTGGGACAGCACTGATATAGTTGTGCACCAAGAGGAATTGATCATGAGACATATTCTTGCACCTCTTTTTTGAGAGACTCTAGATATATCGTGTCGGTGTATAGTAAACCTGTCGATCTGAATCGCTGCATCCGGTATGGAAGCAGTTAACCAGGATTCCATGAAACAAAGTACACACGTGGTCCTGATGTCCCTGTGATTCAGCACTGTAGCTCTGAGATCGTCGATTTTATTCATCAGAGACTGCACGTTTGCAGCAAGATGGTCGGTATTAGGAGTTTAAAATCCCATTTCCTTAAATACACTTGTATATCTGACCTGCAGCCACTTTTCCTATGTGGAATCTGGCGAGGAGTATGCCCACAATCAGCTTTGTTTCCGTCAATTTTAAGCAGTGATAGCTCATTTAATCACATTAAGACATCTTTGTTAACTCTACTGACCTTGGAAGCAGTTGTGATTTTTAGCTGTTATCAGGCTGAAATAAGAATGTTCAATCATATCCATTGAGTTCTAACACTCGAGGCTCCTCAGATATAACAGAATTCTGTCATTTCAGGTTTCCAGCAAATGCTGTGTTCAGGATCTCATAGTGCCAGCAGATGTTTTATTTCTGTCCCTATTTTTACTGCTCTTGTTCATCTTTTAAAAAATTTTGCCACACACACAAGCTTGACCTCCCTCCACTTCACAGGCATTTCTGCTCTGCAACTTTAAAACATGTGTCAGTTCTCAGTTCAGCACTCTACTGATGTGTTATGACCTGGTGAGCATTCATCCCCAGCATTTCCTGATTTAATTCTGAATTTCTAGCATCTGTAGCATTTTGCTTTTGATTTAAGGAAATGGTTGAGTTGACTGGCAGATTTTAATATTAAAAAGACATGATGATCCTAGTTACAATAAAGTGAAAAATGATTGTTAATTCCTTAACTGGAACAACAAGCTAACTTCTTGTCGTCTTCCCTTTTTAGGAGTGTGAATGTTCATAATGAACTTGCAATAAAGATCATTTCATAGAGATTACAAATACTAAATATGCATTTCTTTTTACTTTTTTCAAAGTTGCTACAGAAAATGAAATTAAGACCTTAAGACATAGGAGCAGAATTAGACCATTTAGTTCATCAAGTCTGCTCTATCATTCAGTCATGACTGATTTATTATCCCTCTCAACTCCATTTTTCTGCCTTCTCCTCATAGTTTTTGATGCCCTTACTAATCAAGAGCCTATCAACCTCCACTTTAAATATATCCAGTTACTTGGCCTCCACAGCAGTTGGTGGAAATGAATTCCACAGATTCACCACCACCTGACTAAAGAAATTCCTCCTCATCTATGTTCTAAAGGGACATCCTTCTATTCTGAGGCTGTGCCCTCTGGTCTTAAACTTCTTCATTATAGGAAATGTCCTCTCTATGTCTACTCTAGCTAGGCCTTGGCCTTGCACTGTTTGATAGGTTTCAATGCAATTCCCCTCCCCCCCCACCATTTTTCTAAACTTAGTACAGGCTCAGAGTCATTAAACACTCCTAGTACGCCAATCCTTTTATTCCCAGGATCGTTCTCATAAACCTCTGGACCATCCCCAAAGCCATCATATCCTTTCTTAGATTATAGGCCCAAAATTGCCCATAATGTTCCAAATGTAATATGGCCAATACCTTATAAAGCCTCAGCATTACATCCTTGCTTTTGTATTCCATTCCTCTCAAAATTAATATTAACATTTCATTTGCCTTCCTTACCACCGACTCAACCTGCAAGTTAACTTTTAGGGAATCCTGCATGGGAGCTCCAAGTCCTCTTGCACCTCTGATTTCTGACTATACTCCCTTTGTAGAAAATAGTCTATGCCTTTATGTCTTCTACCAAAGTGCATGGCCGTACACTTCCTTAATATATTCTATCTGCTACTTTTTTGACCATTTTCCAAATCTTTCTGGCCCTTTCTTAACCTCCCTGCTTCTTCTATACTACCTCGCAAACTTGGCCACAAAGTCATCAATTCTGTCTTTCAAATCACTGGTGTATAACGTGAAAAGAAGTGGTCCCGACACTGATCCCTGTGGAATACCACTAGTCAGTTGCAATTAGCATTGTAACCATCCATTGTAAATTTGCACATGAGGACAGTGAAACTCCTATCACTATCGTGCATGACATTGCTAAGTATTAGCTAATTCTTATTACATTTCTTTGTCATTATACTATTTATCCTTTTACAGCTCATGCTAGAGGCACCTACGCTGAGAGCATGTTTAAATCCCAGTAAACACATCCACATGTTCATGAACGTTAGTTGTAAAAGCAGGTTGTGGCTCTTAAACAATCAAGCAATGTACCCAACTCTGATCAATCTGAATTTAGTATAAACCCGTATTTATCTTTTCTAAAGTAAGGGAACACAGATTTTAAGGTGCATCTAAGATGACTAATGTGCAAGAGGTAGATGCATAAGCTGGAAGTTCAGCTTATTACATAAAAACCACAAAATTTAGTACAATTATTTCTCTTGTATCTGATCATATACTTGTATGTGTAATGTAAATATCAATTGTCTGAAGTCCATTAAGCACCTTGCAAGATATCTACTTGATCCACTTTTGGATAAGCTCCGTGACACAAATTTGAGATTTTCATACAGCATTTGTTAGAAAAAGTCTGGACTTAGAGGATGATCACATTTGTACATCTTTTTCCTTAGCTATTTGCAAAGGCATGGATCACTGTAGATACAGTGCCTATATAAAGAATTCCCCCCCCCCACAGAAGTTCTCATGTTTTTTAACATTAAATCGCAGTGGATTTAATTTGGCATATTTTGACACTGGTTAACAGAAAAAGACTTTCATGTCAAAGTGAAAACAAATCTCTACAAAGTGATCTAGATTAATTACAAATAGAAAACACAAACAGTTGGTTGCATAAGTATTCATTCCCACCCTTTTAATATAACAAAGCAAATCGTCACTGGTGCAGCCAATTAGCTTTAGAAGTTACATTATTAATTAAATGGAGATCTGTTTTTGGAGAGCTGTGTGCAGTCAAGGTGCTTTAAATTGATTGTCATAAAAATACACCTGTATCTGAAGGTCCAACCGCCAGAGAGTCAGTGTCCAGGCAAAAACTACACCATGAAGACAAAAGAACACTCCCAGCAACTCAGTGAAGAAATATTGAAAAGCACAGATGGATATAAGAAAATTTCCAAAGTCACTGAATATCCCTTGGAGTATAGTTGAGTCAAACATCAAGAAATGGAAAGAATATAGCACAGCTGTAAATCTGCCTAGAGCAGGCCATCCCCAAAAACTGAGTGACCGTGCAAGAAGGGGAGTAGTGAGGGAGGCCACCAAGAGTCCTATGACAATTCTGGAGGCGTTACACGCTTCAGTGGTTGAGATGGGAGAGTTGCAAAGAGAAAGCTGCTGTTGGAAAACAAACTCATGAAATCTTGGCTAGAGTTTGCCAGAAGGCATGTGGGAGACTGAAGTCAGCTGGAAGAAGTTTTTATGATCTGACGAAACCAAAACTGAGTGTTTTGGCCATCAGACTAAATGTTATGTTTGGTGTAAGCCAAACACTGCACATCTTCAAAAACATACCATCCCTACCAAGCAGCATGGTGGTGGCTGCATCATGCTGTGGGGATGCTTCACTGCAGCAGGCCCTGGAAAGATTGTGAAGGTAGAGCGTAAAATGAGTGCAGCAAAATACAGGGAAATCCTGGAGGAAAACCTGACGTAGTCTGCAAGAAAACTGACTTGCGAGAAGATTTATTTTCTAGCAAGAAATGGCCCCAAGCATAAAGCCAAAGATGCACAAGAATGGCTTAAGAACAACAAAAATAATGTCCTAGAGTGGCCAAGTCAGAGTACAAACCTCAACCCAATTGAGAATTTGTGGCTGCACTTGAGAAGGGCTGTTCAACCGTGATCTCCATGCAATCTGACAAAGCTTGAGCAGTTTTGTAAAGAAGAATAGGTAAAAATTGTGGTGTCCAGATTTGCAAGGCTGATAAGAGACTCAGCTCAAGGCTGTAACTGCTGCCAAAAGGTGCATCTACTAAATATGGACTTGCAGGGAGGTGAATATTTATCAGTTAATTTGTGTTTTATGTTTGTAATTAATTTTGATTCCTTTTTAGGTATGTGATTTCATTTTGACACGAAAGTTTTTCTGGTGATCAGTGTCAAAAAAAAAAAGCGAAATTAAATCCACTGTGATTCAGTGTTGTAAAACAATAAATTGTGAAAACTTCGGGGGGGGGATGAATACTTATTGGCACTGTAGCTGCATTGTCACTTCTAACCCAGTTAGTAGGGTGAAAGTAAGTCAGAAAGTATTCATATAATGCTCAGTGCATTAAGACAAAAACAAAGACTAAGTGAGGACCACTTACTGTACTATTCAAATATTATCTCAGATTTTACAGGCTTAATAAGATATTTATTGTGTAATGTGTTTTCCAAACTAAAATCTGGAGTCAGTGAATTAGCATATCTCATCAGGCTGGTTTTCTTATACAATCTTTTCCACAGCAGTCAAACTAAAGTCACTTGAACAGACATGAATTTATTTATGAATAACCCAACTATAAAGTACAGTACCCTGGAAATCTCATGCTGAGTAACATTAGCTGGATGATTAAGTTGTCAGCATTATCAACCATAACTGTTGTCGAGCTATATATTTGGCCCTGAAGCAAACCTATTTTTATTTAATACTTTGTGTTTAAAAGTGTTAAACACTGCTTTGTCTTTTCATATCTGAGAATTCTTATTTTTAATTGGTTCAAAATGCTCTGTAAAACATCTGATACTTTTGCTATTTTACGGTTGCAATGTATAAGTGAGCCTTGCCAGATTCCCTCGGATTGAAATGCTGGGGAACATCAGCCACAAAATGGCGATAGGCTTTTCAGCAAACTCTTAGTTTCCACGTTCTTAAGTATGCTGGGATTCATGTGGCTAAATGATAGTAATTGTGAATATGTGATCAAAACCTGTGTCTGGTCTCTTTAGAATATAGTGTTGTTAGTTTGATGATTATAAACTCTGGTTCTTTAGTTCTGTTGCAGTATCTACTAATTAGATTGGTTTCATTCATAGCTGAAATTGGAAATTTGGCTTATTAACTGATAGAGCTTGCATTATGTTCTTATACAAGTTACCAATCATTTTTTCCCATTAACTTCATGTTTACAAGACATTGAGGAATATATATCCATTATAAACCTTCACATAAATTGCTAGATGTGGCACATTTGGCAAATTATCTGTAAATTTGTTCAGAACTTATTGCATAAATTTGTAGTATTATTTAGCACAGATATTCTTCCATAAACATGACTGCTATGAATCAAAATCCCAAATCTTAGCTAAGTATTCACAAAATGAATAACTTGGATATACAGTGATTGTTTCCATATTTTGTGTGAAGTAAACATAGGAGGTGGAGTAGCAAACACAGCATCTGAAAGAGACGCAACAAAAAGCAAACTGAAGCATATTATGGTAAATAATCTACCGTACTTGGAGCATCAGTCAGCTTCACTCCATTATGAGAGATACAGTGCACTTTAAGCAAGTTTTCTATTTCAGAAGTATTCTACTCGGCCATTCTGGAAGATCATATCCACGGTCTTCTGGCTTGGCATATATCTTTTTATCTGCTTATTTCAATGGCTGGGATTTACAATACACTTCAGTTTTGTGTCACCAGGTTTTATTGCTGTGATGGATTAAAACATTTACAGAGAAACGCTTATATTAAAAAAAAATGTATGTTCTGTTAATTGGCATTTGCTGACATGAATGTGGTAATTTAAACCAGCTAGCAGCATTAACCTCATGCTGGCTCAGAAGCACTGGTTGCTGAAATGTTGTTAGTCAAGTGCTGGTAATTAAGCTTTTGCAATATTCTGCCTTATATGAGCTTTGGTTGGACTAGTCTCTTAAATAGTTTTTTGAAGTAAGTTCATATTTGTGTTATAGAAAATAAACTTAATTTATAGACAGCATGACCTTGAAAGTTTCTTTATAGCCTCCTGAAATGTTAGGGGGGAGTGCTTGGTTTTAACATCTTCAACAATGTTAGCAAGATATATAGGCTTGCTTAATGAAGCTAGTTTGTATAACTAGAGAGAAAGTTACCCAGAATTTTAATATTAAAGCTGTGCCAGGTGTGAAATTAAGGAACACATTACCGGAATGGTAGGTTCCGGTAAGTTTTTTGTTCAGATTGTTTAGTGCTGAGAGAATGCCAGGCAGGATGTTGGAATGCTCCTCTTGCAGGATGTGGGAAGTCAGGGAGCCCTCCAATGTCCCTGACAACGACACCTGCAAGAAGTGCATCCAGCTGCAGCTCCTGACAAACCGCGTTAGGGAACTAGAGCAGGAGCTGGATGACCTGCGGATCATTCGGGAGAATGAGGAGATTATAGATAGTAGCTACAGGGAGGTAGTTACCCCAAAGGAGCAGAGGTCAGGAAATTGGGTCACTGTCAGGTGAGGGAAGAGGAAAGGGCAGGCAGAGCAGGGTTCCCCTGTGGCCATTCCCCTCAACAACAAGTATACCACATTGGATACTGTTGGGGGGGATGACTTTACCTGGGACAAGCTGCAGTAGCTGGATCTCTGGCACTGAGTCTGGCTCTGCAGTGCAGAAGGGAGGGTGGAAAAAGAAGAGAGCGGTAGTGATAGGGGACTTGATAGTTAGAGGTGCAGATAGTAGGTTCTGTAGTCGTGACAGAGAATCCAGGATGGTTTGTTGCCTCCCGGGTGCGAGGGTCAAGGATGTCTCTGATCACTTGCATGACATTCTGAAGTGGGAGGGTGACCAGCCAGATGTCGTGGTGCACATCGGTACCAATGACATAGCAAGGAAGAGTGAGGGGGTCCTGGAGAGTGAGTATAGAGAGCTTGGTAGGAAGTTGAAAAGCAGGACCTCAAGGGTGGTAATCTCAGGATTGCTACCTGTGCTACATACCAGTGAGGGTAGGAATAGAATGCTCTGGAGGATGAACAAGTGGCTGAGGAACTGGTGTAGGGGGCAGGGTTTCAGATTTCAGGATCATTGGGACCTCTTCTAGGGCAGGTGGGACCTGTACAAGAGAGACGGGTTACACTTGAACTACAGGGGGACCAATATCCTTTCAGGGAGGTTTGTTAGTGCTGTTGGGGAGGCTTTAAACTAGATTTGCAGGGGGATGGGAACCAGAGTGCCAGAGCTGACAGTGTGGCTGGGGTGAAAATAAATGATGTTAAAAGTTCAAGCAAATCCACTGATAGAAAGGTTGTGAGTGGTAAAAATCTTCTGAGGTGTATATATTTCAATGCTAGGAGTATTGCGGGGAAGGCAGATGAGTTGAGGGCGTGGATTGACACGTGGAATTATGACGTTATAGCAATTAGTGAAACTTGGCTACAGGAGGGGCAGGACTGGCAGCTTAATATTCCAGGGTTCCGATGTTTCAGATGTGATCGAGGCAGAGGAATGAAAGGTGGGGGAGTAGCATTGCTTGTTAGGGAAAATATTACAGCAGTGCTCAGGCAGGACAGATTAGAGGGCTTGTCTACTGAGTCCTTATGGGTGGAGTTGAGAAACAGGAAAGGTATGGCCACATTAGTGGGATTGTATTACAGACCACCCAATAGTCAACGAGACTTGGAAGAGCAAATCTGCAGAGAGATAGCAGGCAACTGCAGGAAACATAAAGTTGTGGTGGTAGGGGATTTTAATTTTCCTTATATTGATTGGGACTCCCATACTGTTAGGGGTCTAGATGGTTTAGAGTTTATAAAATGTGTTCAGGAAACTTTTCTAAATCAATATATAGAGGGACCAACTAGAGGGGATGCAATATTGGATCTCCTGTTAGGAAATGAGTTAGGACAAGTGACGGAAGTCTGTGTAGGGGAGCACTTTGGTTCCAGTGATCATAACACCATTAGTTTCAATTTGATCATGGACAGGGATAGATCTGGTCCTAGAGTTGAGGTTCTGAACTGGAAGAAGGCCAAATTTGAAGAAATGAGAAAGGATCTAAAAAGCGTGGATTGGGACAGGTTGTTCTCTGGCAAAGATGTGATTGGTAGGTGGGAAGCCTTCAAAGGAGAAATTTTGAGAGTGCAGAAAGGCAAATTGAATAGGAATAAGGAACCTTGGTTCTCAAGGGATATGGCAACTCTGATAAAGAAGAAGAGGGAGTTGTATGAAATGTATAGGAAACAGGGAGTAAATCAGGTGCTTGAGGAGTATAAGAAGTGCAAGAAAATACTTAAGAAAGTAATCAGGAGGGCTAAAAGAAGACATGAGGTTGCCTTGGCAGTCAAAGTGAAGGATAATCCAAAGAGCTTTTACAGGTATATTTAGAGCAAAAGGATTGTAAGGGATAAAATTGGTCCTCTTGAAGATCAGAGTGGTCGGCTATGTGCGGAACCAAAGGAAATGGGGGAGATCTTAAATAGGTTTTTTGCGTCCGTATTTACTAAGGAAACTGGCATGAAGTCTATGGAATTGAGGGAATCAAGTAGTGAGATCATGGAAACTGTACAGATTGAAAAGGAGGAGGAGCTTGCTGTCTTGAGGAAAATTAAAGTGGATAAATCCCCGGGACCTGACAGAGTGTTCCCTCAGAACTTGAAGGAGACTAGTGTTGAAATTACGGGGGCCCTGGCAGGAATATTTAAAATGTCGCTGTCTACGGGTGAGGTGCCGAAGGATTGGAGAGTGGCTCGTGTTGTTCCGTTGTTTAAAAAAGGATCGAAAAATAATCCGGGAAATTATAGGCCAGTAAATTTAACGTCGGTAGTAGGTAAGTTATTGGAGGGAGTACTAAGAGACAGAATCTACAAGCATTTGGATAGACAGAGACTTATTAGGGAGAGTCAACATGGCTTTGTGCGTGGTAGGTCATGTTTGACCAATCTATTGGAGTTTTTCGAGGAGGTTACCAGGAAAGTGGATGAAGGGAAGGCAGTGGATATTATCTACATGGATTTCAGTAAGGCCTTTGACAAGGTCCCGCATGGGAGGTTAGTTAGGCAAATTCAGTCGCTAGGTATACATGGAGAGGTGGTAAATTGGATTAGACATTGGCTTAATGGAAGAAGCCAAAGAGTGGTAGTAGAGAATTGCTTCTCTGAGTGGAGACCTGTGACTAGTGGTGTGCCACAGGGATCAGTGCTGGGTCCATTGTTATTTGTCATCTATATCAATGATCTGGATGATAATGTGGTAAATTGGATCAGCAAATTTGCTGATGATACAAAGATTGGAGGTGTAGTAGACAGTGAGGAAGGTTTTCAGAGCCAGCAGAGGGACTTGGACCAGCTGGAAGAATGGGCTGAAAAATGGCAGATGGAGTTTAATACAGACAAGTGTGAGGTTTTGCACATTGGAAGGACAAACCAAGGTAGAACATACAGGGTTAATGGTAAGGCATTGAGGAGTGCAGTAGAACAGAGGGATTTGGGAATACAGATACAAAATTCCCTAAAAGTGGCGTCACAGGTAGATAGGGTCGTAAAGAGAGCTTTTGGTACATTGGCCTTTATTAATCAAAGTATTGAGTATAAGAGCTGGAATATTATGATGAGGTTGTATAAGGCATTGGTGAGGCTGAATCTTGAGTATTGTGTTCAGTTTTGGTCACCAAATTACAGGAAGGATATAAATAAGGTTGAAAGAGTGCAGAGAAGGTTTACAAGGATGTTGCCAGGACTTGAGAAACTCAGTTACAGAGAAAGGTTGAATAGGTTAGGACTTTATTCCCTGGAGCGTAGAAGAATGAGGGGAGATTTGATAGAGGTATATAAAACTATGGTGGGTATAGATAGAGGGAATGCATGCAGGCTTTTTCCACTGAGGCAAGGGGAGAAAAAAACCAGAGGACATGGGTTAAGGGTGAAGGGGGAAAAGTTTAAAGGGAACATTAGCGGGGGCTTCTTCACACAGAGTGGTGGGAGTATGGAATGAGCTGCCAGATGAGGTGGTAAATGCGGATTCTTTCTTAACATTTAAGAATAAATTGGACAGATACATGGATGGGAGGTGTATGGAGGGATATGGTCGGTGTGCAGGTCAGTGGGATTAGGCAGAAAATGGTTCGGCACAGCCAAGAAGGGCCAAAAGGCCTGTTTCTGCGCTGTAGTTTCTATGGTTTTCTATGGTTTTTTCTATTTTCAAACTCAAAATGTGAAGGGCATTCTTCTGCTCAAATGCAGTGGGTAAGGACTATTTGATACTTTCAGAATTGAGTTAGATAACGTTTCATCTGGGCAGATTGTCAAAAGGATATTATTAATGACAGGTATAAATCAACCATGGTTCAATTAATTGTTTTCACAGAATCTATGAGCTAAATAACCTATTTTCATTACCCCATTCTCATGCAGAACTTTGAAGTTCTAGTCTAGATTGTTGCTGAAGTCTGTAGAGCCAAGTCTTAAAGTTTCTTGGGAATTTGAGTTCTGAAGTGATTCTACTACTTACAAAGCAAAGCAGACAGATTATAATTACATAAACTCCTGCAACCTTGGAATTCATTGCATTGTACCTTGGGATTTGATACTGCAATTTGTTAATCCTCTTTAGTTGCCTTTTTTTATAATTGTCTAATTACTTAGGTTCTCACCAAATTTTTTTGAACTTCAACAACATTCTCTAATAGCTAATGATTTCCCATCCTCCCTATTCCTCAGCATTCAAAACACCAACTAAAATCTACAAGTAGTTCCACTAGTACGTTGACTTTTGAGAGGCTCCCTCTCTGTAACTATCTCTGAATGTTTATAGGCTTGAAACTTCCAATCTTGTATTATCTATTAGACAATTTTAACCTAAAACAAAACTTCAGTATTTAGAGGATACCAAAAGTATTTTTTTCCCAGATGTACAGAGTAAAGAGAGGTGAGAGTAGATATTGGACTGCTGGAGAGGTAGTAATGGGGGACAAGGAAATGACAGGCGAACTGAAAAGTTTCTTTGCATCAGTCTTCACTGGGGAAGGTACTAGCAGCATACCAGAAGTTTGAGTATGTCAAGGAAGTTGTGATTGCTAGGGAGAAGGTGTTTGGAAAACTGAAAGGTCTAAAGCCGGATAAGTCACCTGGACCAGATGGACTACATTCCAGGGTTCTGAAAGAGGCAGTTGAAGAGATTGTGAAGGTATTAGTAATGATTTTTATAAGAATCACTGGAATAGTTTCGAAGGACTGGAAAATCACAAATGTCAGTCCATTGTTCAAGAAGTTGGGGGAGGGGAAGCAGAAGAAAGGAAATTGTAGGCCAGTTAGCTTGACCTCAGTGGTTGGGAAGATGTTGGAGTGGATTGGTTTTGGGGTACTTAGTGGCACATGATAAAATAACCAAAGTCAGCATGGTTTCCGCAATGGAAAATCCTGCTTGACAGATCTGTTGGAATTATTTGAGGAAATAACAACCAGGATAGACAAAGGAAAATTGATGGATTTTGTGTACTTGGATTTTCAGAAGGCCTTTGACAAGATGATGGACATGAGGCTGCTTAACCAAATAAGAGCCCATGGTAGTACAAGAAAGATACTAGCATGGATAGACCATTGGGTGATTGGTAGGAGGCAAAGAGTGGCAATAAAGGGGGCCTTTTCTCATTAGTTGTCGGTGACTAGTGGTGTTCTAATCACCAGCAGCCAATCAGTCAATTCAGGGGTCAGTGTTGGGACTGATGATGAAATTGGTGGCTTTGTGGCCAAGATTGTGGATGATAGGTGAGGGGGCAGGTTGTGTTGTAGAAGCAGGGAGGCTGCAGAAGGACTTTGTCAGAATAAGAAAATGGGCAAAGAAGTCGCAGAAGGAATACAGTGTCAGTACGTGTATGGTCATGCATTTTGGTGGAAGGAATAAAAGCAAAGTATTTCCTAAATGGAGAAAATGTAAAAAATCTGAGGTGCAAAGGAATTAGGAGTCCTCGTGCAGGATTCTTAGTTAATTTTCAGATTGAATTGGAAGGCAAATTCAATGTTAGCATTCATTTCAAGAGGAGTAAAATATAAAAGCAAAGGTATAATGCTGAGGCTTTATAAGGTACTGGTGAGCAGTTTTGGGAACCTTATTTAAGAAAGAATGTGCTGACATTGGAGAGGGCTTAAAGGAAGTCTACAGGAATTCCAGGAAAGAAAGGTTTATCATATGAGAAGCTTTTGATGACTGGGCCTGTACTTGTTGAAATTTAAAAGAGTGAAATGGTTCATTAAAACCTATCGAATGTTGAAAGGCTTAAGTAGATTAGATGTGAAGAGAATGTTTCCTTTGGTGGAGTCGTCGACGCAGCCTCAGAATAGAGAGGCATCCATTCAGAGCAGAGATCAGGAGGAATTTCTTTAGCTAGAGGGTGGTGAATCTCTAGAATTTGTTGCCAGAAGCAGCTGTAGAGGCCAGTTTATTGGGTGTATTTAAGGTGCAGGTTGATAGGTTCTTGATTAGTCAGGGTATGAAAGTTTACAGGGAGAAGGCAGGAGAATGGAGTTGAGGGCTAAAATTGATCAGCTATAATGAAATAGCAAAGCAAACTCAATGAGCTGAATGGCCTGATTCTGCTCCTGTCTCTTAGGGTCTTTTGATCTTAAATTTGTAAATGTATGAAGTTGAACTCTATGAAGTTTTGTTTCCGTTCTTCTGTATCTTACATTGAACTAGTCTCCTAATCGCTTTTATTAAGTTACCTGGCTTTTGATTCCTTCCTTGCTGTCATTCTACTGAAATTGTAAGTGGTTTAGATTCAGTACATTTTTATGGTGGTCAAACAGTTCTTTTAAATGGCTTTATCCAATTATGTTTGCACTTCATTAGACTTGAGTATTGGAATTCTCATAAACTGTTTTCACAATCTCCTAATTATATTGCTTTCTATGCAGAATATTAGAACAAAATTCAGACTATTACTCATCCTTTCCCATCCTATATTTTGACATTTTAAATGCTCAGACATTTTGTCTTCAATCTTTGTTTCTGAAATAGCATTAATGGAATTTTTGATTAATAGGTTATATTAAATGACTCTTAAGGTTTAGTTGCTAAACTCTGACACTTAATACATTTACAATTAATTGCTGGCTGAGTTTTTGGAATTTACCTCCAATATTGCTGAAATATTTTAACAGCTTGTCTTCCTCCCTCTATTTAAAGCTATGTGAGAAACCTGGGGAGCTACTGCTTTGTGAGGGACAGTGCTGCGGTGCCTTCCACTTAACGTGCCTAGGTTTAAGCAAAATGCCCGAAGGAAAGTTTATGTGCAGTGAATGTACTACAGGTAAAATATAGAATTAAAATGTAACACTTGTGCAATAAAAGTTTTAAGATTTTACATATAGTTAAATTAAATATTTTCTTCTGCCTTAAGGCTTTGGGATCATCAATGGGAAAGGCTGAGCATTTACCTAACGAAGGCCTTCACTATTATGAAGACATCAGTAGAGAAGCACATAGAATTTCACTTTTATAATTCAGTTTTATTTAAAGATACACAATTGATCATTTCTGGGACATTCCGAGAAGTTCATTCAGATGCTTCCTGGAATGATACGCATTGCACAATTAAATGATTTATTTGCTAGTTCATCACAAGAGAACTTAGACCATGTTGTTTGCAGGTCTTTGAGGAAAGACTTTATTTAGCTATTGGGATGCTTGTAAAGTAAGCTATTTATCATAATCATAGAGGAATACAGCATGGAAACAGATTTTTGGGCCGAATGGGTCTATGCTGATCACTGCATCTTCCCTGTTAGCCTCAGTTGCCCTTATTCTGCCCACAACCCTCCAAGCCCTTCCTCTTCATTTACCTATCCAGATGTCTCTTATATGATGCAGTTGTACTTGCCTTGTTCACTTCCTCTGGCAGCTCATTCCAGGCCCCCATTATACTCTGTGTAAAAAGGTTATCTGCTCGGTCCCTTAAGTCTCTCCCCTGTTACCTTGAAGTACAAAGTTCAAAGTAAGTTTATTATCACAGTACATACATTATGTCACCAAATACAACCCAGGGATTCATTTCCTTGTGGGCATTCAAGGTAAATAGAAAGAAACACAATAGACTCAATGAAAAACTGCACGCAGCAGAGATGGACAAACAACCAATGTGCGAAAGAAAACTGTGCAAGTACAAAAATAAAATAAATAATAAATAAATAAGCAATGAATATCAAGAACACAAGTTGTAGAGTCCTTAAAAGTGAGTCCATAGATCATGGGATCAGTTCACTGTTGGGGTGAGTGAAGTATCCCCTGTGGTTCAAGAACCTGATGGCTGAGGGGTAATAACTGTTCCTGAACTTGGTAGTATGCAACTTAGGCTGCTGTACCACCTTCCTTATGGCAGCAGTGAGAAGAGGGTGGGTGGTGGGAGTGCGTGATGATGGACCCTGCTTTCCTGCGCAGCGCTCTTTGTAGATGTGCTTAATAGTGGGGAAGGCTTCACTTGTGATGGACTGGGCTGTATCGACTACTTTTTGGAGATTTTTCTGTTGAAAGGCATTGATGTTCCCATACTAGGCCGTGATGCAACCAGTCAGTATACTCTTCACCATTCATCTATAAAAGTTCGTAAAAGTTTTCGATGATATGTTGAATCTGCTCAAACTAAGAACGTAGATGTGCTGCTGTGCCTTCCTTATAACGGCAGGTACATGCTGGATCCAGAATAGATCCTCTGAAATGATAACTTCAAGGAATTTCAAGTTGCTGACTCTCTGCACCTCTGATCCCCTGATCAGGACTGGTGCATGGACCTCCAGCTTCCTCCTCCTGTACTCAATAATAAGCTCTTTGGTTTTGCTGATATTGGGTCTTATCATAGTTTGAATGTGTATCACCTCACAACAATTAAGACATAAGAGCAGAATTAAGCCATTAGACCCATTGAGTTTTCTTTGCCATTCGATCATGGATGATCATATCATCCAAGTTTTCACCAAGAAAGTTTGTCATTGTTTGTTATACAGGATTATCTTCAGAAGTGAAGCCATCTGACATTGGGTGATCCTCTCTAAATTCACTTACACTGGTTCAAAAAGTAATTGTTGTGTTTGTTTTTGTTAGGTATTCATACTTGCTTTGTATGTAAAGAAAATGAGAAAGATGTGAAGCGATGTCTTATGCCACTCTGTGGGAAGTTTTATCACATGGAATGCATTAAGAAGTACTCCCCCACTGTACTGCAGAACAAAGGATTCAGATGCTCAATCCATGTTTGTCTATCTTGTTATGCCTGCAACCCTTCCAATCCAAGAGCAACAAAAGGTACAATATAGAGAAAATGATCATTACAAATAAATGTATAGAAAAATTAATATTTAAATACATTGTCTTTCATACTGTGAAAAGGTTCTGCTATGATCTGCTTTATTGCATTTCTTGGCTGATGGTTGAAATTAGATATTTTTTAATTATTGGTTAAACCTGAGTAGTATATTTATATTATACGTCATGCTTTATCAGATACTGTTTCTGGAAGGCAGGTTGGAATCTTGGGCTATCATAACAATACTGTATTAATATAAGTTGCCATTGTATTAAATGTTGAGTAATGCATGCATAGCTTTGTAATACTATAATTAGAGCAAATTAACATTATGTAAGTTATCATGAAAGCAATATACAGTATCAAAATAGAATGAGCTAAAATTAGGTATAGTGGACTCCGGTTAATTGGTCCAGCGGTTAACTGGGTGCTTATTTGGGACAACTCTTAAAGAACAAAAACTAATCAAGAAAATAGCTGGGATTCCCTTTTGTTTATTTAAGACTCTACAGTGCTTAATTGGGACAGGAGACTGTTGCAGTTTAGTTTCTAACTAGCATTAGTCGTGTGAACTTGTACATCTGTTAGAAACTACACTATGCTTAGAGTGAACAGTTTTAAAAGTGCGTCAGATGCATGTGTTTCTGTTCAATAAGCCGTGATTTTTGTCACCGATTTTCGGCAAGAAATAAGCAGCAAGACAATTTAGAATTGTTTTGTGTACTACAATTTCAAGTATTTAGGCTTGGAGATGCCAGAAATGAATACTCTACTTCAAGTTAGGAACTAGGAAGAAGTTGAAGGTATTGACAATCATCTTGAAAGTTATAACAAAAATGAAGATTTGGAAAATGCAGTCATCAAAAGCATTATGTGAAGGCCGTCCATTGTCCACACTTGGTGTCTGCACTAGTTTTATTCACTTACAGTCAATCAAAAGAACATGGCAGTATTTTGTTTGTCTGTTGTAGTCAACGATGACATTGAAACCTGTTTTCTCGACCTTGGAAGTCTGTGCCCAGTGGTACAAGTAGTCATCACAAACTGGGGGCTTCCTTGATTACAGTGGATAGCTATGACTACTTCTGCTCTTTCTCATGCTTCTCGCTCTCCTCAAAGCGTCACAGAACCACCTTGGCCTTCTATATATTGGCGAGACCCAATGCAGACTGGGAGACCGCTTTCCTGAACACCTACGCTCTGTCCGCTAGAGAAAGCAGGATCTCCCAGTGGCCACACATTTTAATTCCACATCCCATTCCCATTCTGACATGTCTATCCACAGCCTCCTCTACTGTAAAGACGAAGCCACGCTCAAGTTGGAGGAACAACACCTTCTATTCCGTCTGGGCAGCCTCCAACCTGATGACATGAACATCGACTTCTCTAACTTCCGCTAATGCCCCACCTCCCCCTCGTACCCCATCCGTTATTTGTTTTTATACACACATTCTTTCTCTCACTCTCTTTTTTCTCCCTCTGTCCCTCTGACTATACCCCTTGCCCATCCTCTGGTTCCCTCCCCCCCCCCCCTTCTCTTTCTCCCCGGACCTCCTGTCCCATGATCCTGTCATATCCCCTTTGCTAATCACCGGTCCAGCTCTTGGCTCCATCCCTGTCCCTCCTGTCTTCTCCTATCATTTTGGATCTCCCCCTCCCCCTCCTACTTTCAAATCTCTTACTAACTCTTCCTTCGGTTAGTCCTGAGGAAGGGTCTCGGCCTGAAACGTCGACTGTACCTCTTCCTAGAGATGCTGCCTGGCCTGCTGCATTCACCAGCAACTTTGATGTGCGTTGCTTGAATTTCCAGCATCTGCAGAATTCCTGTTGTTCACCTTCTTGACCGTTGGATCTCACTGTTCCAGTGCGCCAGAGCTGACTTTGCCCACTAGGACAGCTATGTCCCTATTTCACCAGGGTATGAGGCCCACCGGTTATCCTCAACTGGTTTGGCCTGCCTTTGGAAGCAGTGTACCAGGGTGCGGCCACTATCACATGCAAACAGCTACTTGGAGCGACAGGTGAGAGCTGAGTGTCTGGTGGAGACCAAAGGTGAGTGTGCTACCCCTCCTTGGACACCCCTGCACAGCAGCATACACTGGATGGATTCCTCTGTCAATAACTGTTAGGAACTGATATACAGTTTTATAGTAATATAGTAGCTTTGGTAGTGTTCTAATTTGTTCTGTATTTTATGTAAATGTATTAAATTTGATACTCAGTTAAACGGTAGTTTGTCCTTTTCATACCTTTTCAACTATTTCCATGAAATTTTGGCTAATTGGGGCAGCCACTTAATCAGGCCAAGATGTACTAATGTGTCCCAATTAACCAGGATCCACTATATTATCTAATATTGATTCTATTCATGTATTTTTGTATGATCAGGTCGAATGATGCGCTGTGTGCGGTGTCCTGTCGCTTATCATGCTAGTGATAATTGTCTGGCAGCTGGATGTGTGGTCCTGGCTTCAAACAGTATCATCTGTACTAACCACTTTACTGCAAGGAGAGGCTGCAGACATCATGGCCATGTCAATGTCAGCTGGTGCTTTGTGTGTTCTGAAGGTAAGATAAAACTGGAAATAAATGTTTGGTACTTTTGAAACTCTTCTATCCATATTAAGCTTTTATTTTTCCATATCTTGGATCTGTTTCATTCTTCAAGTGCTAATTGACACAATTCCTTATCTGATATTTTACAAACGTATGAATTGGGACCACTCAAACCTGCTGATCAGATTGTAATTCAACTCTATATGCTTGTCTACTGTACGTTTCATTTCCTTGTGTTTTATTTACCTTTGCCTTAAAAATATTCAAAGACTCTGCTTCCATGACTTTGAGGAAAAAAACCCAAAGCTTCCTGACTGACGAAAATTTTCACCTGATGCCTGCCTTAAGTGGGAAACTTTTTTTTTAAGAAAAAAGCAGTGACTCCCCCACACATCTAGATTTTCTACAAGAGAAAACATAGTCTCCATATCTACCCTGTCAAAATCTCTTGGGATTTTCCAATGTCAATATAACAAATTTGAATCATAGATACATCTTGTACATTTCAGTGCATTAAGTATTGTAGTATATTATTAGTGCAAATGCTAATCCTTCCCCCAACATGGAAACCAATCTGGGGTTTAAAATGAGCAGATGCAATCAATTCAGTGAAAGGTAGCAACCATTTCAGTGTTTCTCATTATTATCTTAAATCATCTCTTTTATTTTCTGTATTACTAGCTGTGTTTATTCATTATCTCATGAATCTATCTTAAAATTCCATTTTTTTCCCCCTACTATTCAAATACTTTTCTGGAGTAGACATAGAAAAATGGTGAACAAGTTTTTAAGCATGGAGTAATAGCCTGAATTATTTAAAAAGGAGCTCATGCAGATATGGAGGTCGTGATTTCCTGAGATGTTTTTATCACCATCATTCTAACACTACTCCTAGAGTTCACACAGTACCAACCTACTGCAATGTCTGAGCAACTAAATTGGAAATTTGATCACATTAAATCGAGTGAAGATTCAGCAATTTTATGCTGAATATCAGTCCTCTAGGCATGAGCACTGGTGGGTTTTAAAACAGCAGGTATTTTTCAAGATGGCGCTGGCGACATTTTTTGGGCAGCTCACAAAACTACTAGATATATTTCTGAGCTGTGTTTGCTGCAATCCCAGCCCATAATTTCCTTTTAAGAAACATACTTTAGAATCATGGAAACGAGCTAGTGATTTTATGATCTCCAGAAGGACTCAACGAATTTGACTCTCAAGAATATGCTTGAGATAGTATTGTTTGTTGTATTCCATTGTATTTCGTTGTTCTATTGTGAATGCCTGGAAGAAAATCGATCTTGGGGTAGTATATAGTGACATAGGAGTACTTTGATAATAGATTTACTTTGAACTTTGAAATGTCAAACGATTATAGTTCTTGATGACATTATTATTCCTCAAATAATGAAACACTTTGATACTCCACCCACCTCAAATACCTTTTTTGTTAGTAAAATACTGTGTAAATGTTCTTGCTGCATTTACAATGGAATCTTTTGGTAATAATTTTGTATACCCCATAGATGTTCCCTTTGACCCACTTATACAGATTGGAGTTTTTCTCTGCTCGTTTTCTAGACTCGACTACAGCTTAATATACGCAATGAAGCCATATTTTTCCTTACGTTGCTTTCCTAATTCAAAGAACTATAACTGCTAGGAAACACATTGAACAATTGCATATACATAGCTAATTATATAATAAATAAAATAGAAGCAGGGATAAGAACTTCGAAGAAAGTAACAATTATGCAGTCTAATCCAACATTTCCCCCCCCCACTTGATTCTAAATCACACATTTAGAATCATTACCTCTGAAAATTTAGAGGCTAAACTTGTGGTATCTACACTAAGTATAAAATAATTTTAAAAAACCACCTAAATTGCGAAAATATCAAAAGGTATGTCATTGTTAGGTAGATTGCAAGTAGGCACACTTGAGTTTAATCTACGCTATTAATGATTATCCTTATACAATTAAGAAAGATACAAATTATGATAAAGCACATCAGGACAAATATGACTCAATGCTGAGTAATTGTACAGTCTAATCCAAACATTGTTTCACCTTATCTTGCTTGGATATTTATATTGTAAATTATTTGTTTATTGTCAGGTGGCAGCTTGCTCTGCTGTGAGTCATGTCCTGCTGCATTTCACCGTGAGTGCCTGAACATTGAGATGCCTAAAGGAAAATGGTACTGTAATGACTGTAAGGCTGGAAAAAAGCCGCACTACAAGGACATCATCTGGGTAAAACTTGGCCGATACAGGTCAGTCTTAAAAAAAAGTCTCAATACCGATAACTTCGGCAATAAAACAGAAGCAAGGAACTAGAAAAGTTTTCATAGGCTTTCCTCCGAGCCAAATAATCTCGCAACTTCAGAATACTGGTTTAGTTTTTGTTTTATCAAAATCATAGAATAAATCAGTCCTTATGCTCTAGCTTCTCTCACTTCAAGAACTCACCTTGATGTCAGTCTTGTAATATTTAACTTTGCAACATTAAAAAACAAAAATACATCACATTTATTAACTTCCGTTGTATGTAATGAAATCTATGATTTTACTGGAAGCATTTAAAATTTTATTTTGCTAACCTCAGTTCTGTGTTTTTAATCCAATTTAAATAATTGACACCTATTACTCAGTACAGCATATCTCATGTTAAACCTCTTAGTGGGCTTTGTATTAATGAAAATGTGAATATTTTTGTCCATGGTTAGAGATGAGGGAAAAAAGAGAACTGAATCATGTAGTAAACAAAAATGACAGCTGATGTCATGTTCAAATTGTGTGGCACTGTTCTAATTTTCAGTAGCAACAAACCAGAATAAGTAGAAAATGTTATTTTGGAAGTTGTGGTAGGCGTATTTAAAGTTGAAGTGATTTTTGCTGGACTGAGGAGCCACGCATTGATTAGTAGAATTGGCAAAAACTCACCTAACTTCTCCATCTATTTACTTCCTGGGATTCTTTATATCCCTTCTGAAAGCAGCCAGTTTCTTGGGCCTACATTCTTATAGCAAGTCTTCTGGGATATTTTCATAAACATATTGGCAAATATGAAACAAGTAATACAATTATATTCACACCATTGTCTTATCTGGTGATACACCCTTCAACGTACACAATTTTCCTTTGTTGTAGGCTGTATCTTGCTACTTTAAAAATGTTCCACATATCAATCTAATGTTAAGGGAAATCTAAGGTATTTGATTACCACAGTACCTAATATTTCCATAATAAAACCCTAATATTGGACTAAAACCTGTAGTGAAGCATTCCTGGAAGATGTGAATGAATTTGTGTATACAGTTTTTTGGTCATGAACCACAAATCTTGCATCATCTTAATTCCGGTGCATTTTATACCTTCCTGTCAGATGGTGGCCTGCTGAAATTTGTCATCCCAAAAACGTACCTGTAAATATCCAAAAGATGAAACATGAAATTGGCGAGTTTCCTGTCCGCTTCTTTGGATCCAATGACTACTTCTGGACTTACCAGGCACGAGTGTTTTCGTATATGGAAGGGGACAAAGGGAACAAAGACAAAAAATGCAAAGGTCTTAACACCATTTTTAAAAAAGGTAATATTACAGGAACGTTTAGAGAATTTTTTGTAAATCAGAATTTAGCATTAATGGAACTCTACCATTTCAAGCATCCTATCTCAGTGTGAAGAATTAGGGAAAGTTTCTTATAACTTGTTGCAAGGTATCGTTAATAATTGGGTTTTTAAATAGTCAGCAGTATTGGGTTCTAAATGCTTGGAGCAAGAGGAATGCTTATAACTTGACCAGAGATGAATGTAAATGGGTTGATGTTTGTGTAGATTTGAAGAGTTGAATGGCTTGTTTTCAAATAGTATCATTCTGATTTTTTACAAGCTAAGGACAGTTTATCACAAATTATGCTTTTTAAGCTGTAATTTTTGTCATCTTCAGTATTTTAATATATCGCTCAAGTTTTTCGTGCCTACTCAGGAAACTTTTCTAATCATTGGACTCTTTATTTGGCTGTAATAAGCATGGCTAGAGGATTTCATTTTTACTGGTAATCTTTTCCAGAATTTATATTTGCTAAAGACTACAATTTTTGCATTTTATAGTCCTTTTCTTGAAATAAACTAGTATTTTAAACCCAACTTTCCAAACATGATTAAGCTGGCACACTGGCAATAATTCAATTGATAATGTTCTCCTAAAGTCTTATTTCTCTTTGGTTGCCTTTTCTCTGTATTAAAAATCAGTTGAATATTTGCACCCTCATTCTCTGCATTCAGACAACTGCTTTCATTTGAATGGTAAATACCTTCTGTATATTACAACTGACATACATACTATGTAAATCATCATTTTGCATAGTTAGCATTGTTTGGAATTCTTTTTCAGCTTTTTGTTCCACCTTACTCTTAGTAACAGACTGATTCCTCCAGGTGGCCCTTGTGAAATGGAAGAGAGGAAACAAAAATCACCCAAATCTCCAACAGACCCTTATCCAATCCTTTTCTCCTTGACCTCCCCCTTCTCATAATTAATCGAGGAAAGTATGTAGTCACAAGATGATGGGGGCAAGGTTGTAATCTTTATTAGTACTATTGTAACGGCATTAGTATGTCTAAGATTTTACATTGGCTTCTCAATAGCACTACAAGAAGCGGCAGAAAGATTTGAGGAGCTGAAAGCTCAAAGAGAGACGAGACAGGCGCAGGAAGACAAACGGAATGAGAAAAAACCACCACCATATAAACATATAAAGGTAGTGATTTTCAATTGCTCCTAGAATAAATGGATGGAATGTACTGTATTAGAAGCACATTCAGAGTGCTGAAGCTGTATAACTTGTACACAAAGGTGGTAGCAGTACAATGCTGATATAAATATTGTAAATACTGCCAACATATTGTGTGTTTATCAAAGCACACCAACCGGCATCCCAAGACCCACTTTTAATATGGGATAATTTGGAGCTTGGGGCAAGTATTAGGTTTGTTGTTACATCTATGGAGCCACTTGGTTCCAAGTCTCATGTAGAAATAACAGGCTTGACCTTTTCAGAATCAGTCACATGAAATTGGGGAAAACAGCAGAAGATCGCCTTATAGATACTAAATAGACCCAGAAGTTAATGGGAACTGGCATGGTTTTGGAACTTCCAGCTCTGAGAATGTGGAGAGACTATGATAGTGTAAATGATAGAATTTAACAAGAAATTTTAAAATATTTAATGTAGTGGATCTTATTCTTGTCCTTCCTTGCAACACTTGTGCTATGTGTCACCATTGTGTTATCAACAAAATGTTAATACCAATGGCTTTTGCGTGTGTCTGGGATGAGAGTCTGAAAACTACCTGAAAGATATTTATTGAAACGATATGGAGTATATGTATATCATCACGTGGGATTTGCCATGGTAACAATACTTTAACTTTGTGCAACCTGTTGTTGTGACAGTTATAATCAGGGTTATAAAATAAAGATTGGTGTCCTGAATTCATTATGTCAAACAATACTGTATTTCTCTTTTTAAGTCTTGCAATTGGATTCTTAGGGTTACATTGATACTCATTTGGCTTTAGTTTTGGTTCTCACAAATTATTATCAAGTTATTGTTTAGATCTTTTGTGATTCACAGAACAACTGAAGTTAACTTAAGAAGATCCTTGTGTGTTTATGCTAAACACATAGTGTATGCCTGAACTTGAGCAGAGGAGATAACTTGGGATATCTCTCAGAAAAGTTCTTTCATTAGCATGCTCAGCTTGGTGAATGTGATCAGAACCTAATGCTGCCCTGGGAGAGAACCAGATGTTGGTTTGCCTATCCTTTGGGTGGATTTCGACATGTGTCATAACAAATAGCATGCAACCCTTCCAGTTCCATTCATGTACTCCAAAATACCTCTCTTCCTGTTAACATTTGCATAATGTTATATCTGCAGGTGTTACCTCTGTCAATTCTTTTTAACCAAACCTTTTAGCATATTTCTGTAAATGCTATGTGAATTTAAGTGAATGAAAATGGGGAGAAAAATTCTCTTGTTCTTTATTAAATTCTTTCCTGCTGCAGCTCTAGTTTTTGGAATTTCTATTAGCTTGACAAAAGCTAAATAATTTCATTAACAAGCAGATTATCTATACATTAAGTTACGTTTCTAATAAATTGAAACATTAACAAAGACGACTGTGCTCTTATCTCTGTTTCTAGCTACTAAGACCCTTCGACTTTTGATCGGATAGTGTAAATACTGGTTTTGTTTACAATGTTTGCTGATCATAATCATATTATAATGAAACACTGAATTTGTGAGTTAGTGGGCCAGATCATACTGGATCCAGCCCAACATATGCCTGCCCACCTTAACTTGATCTGGATACAGAAGGCTAACCAAGCTTTTTGTCTGTACCAAAGAGCCCTCGTGCAAAGCAGAGCATGGCAATGGTCTCAAGCAGTGTTGTCCTGAAGTCCCACCCTGGGCTATCCTGATGGCTTTTTGACAGCTAATTTATATGTGTTTACTAAAAAGTATCTTAAAGCTCTGGAAATAATTATAAAGCATTAAGATAAAATAGAAAAGTAAAATAACCACAGAATTACTTGCCTTTCCAAGCTGGAGCAGTAAGTCTATTCAAAGGAAGTGTCAGCTGAGGGGTCAAATACAAGATGTATCTGGCCCTTATGGAGTTTAACTTGACTTCAGTGTTTCAACAGACAAGCGTGGAAGTTAGATGTTAGCTGGATAACAGAGATAAGGAATGAGCACAACTTGTTGCTATACTAATGTTAATTTACATGGTGGTACTTCATTATGAGATGAATTGGTGATGCAAGTCAGGCTTTTTTGAAAAGCCCAGTGTAAGGTTTACTGTAATTGGGATAGTTAGCTCTTGGGTGCAAGGTTCAAAGTAAATATATGACAGAATTTACAATCCTGAGATGGTTTTTTTGCAGGCATAGTCCACAAGTCCATATTAGAATAATAACCATAGTAGAATCCATGAAAGACTGCACCAGCTTGGATGCATTCAACCAGTGTACAAAAGACAAACAAAACTACAAAAAGAAAGAGAGAGAAATGTATTTAATATATAACATGAGATGAAGGGTCCTTGAAAGTGAGCCCATAGGTTGTGGGAGCAGTTCAGTGATGGGGCAAGTGAGGTTGGGTGGGTTATCCCCTTTGGTTCAAGAGCCTGATGATTGAGGGATGATAACTGTTCCTAAGCCTGGTAGTGGGAGTCCTGAGGCTCTTGTACCTTCCTTATGGCGGCAGCGAGAAGAGAGCATGTTCTGGTGGGTCCCTGATGATAATGAAGGTGGATGCTGCGACAACGTTGCATGTAAATGTGCTACATGGTGGGGAGGGCTTTATCTGTGATGGACTGGGCTGTATCCACTACTTTTCGTAGGATTTTCCGTTCAATATCATTAGTGTTTCCATATCAGGCTGTAATGCAGCCAGCCAGTATGCTCTTTACTACATATCTATAGAAGATGGTCAGAGTTTTAGATGTCATGCTGAATTTTCCCAAGCTCCTAAGAAAGTAGATAGAAGCCATGTCGTGCTTTCTTCGTAATTGCACTTACGAACTCAGTCCAGGACAGGTCCTCCAAAAAATAATAACACTGTAAAATTTAAAGTTGCTGACCCTCTCCACCTCTGATCCTCCATTGAACACTGGCTCATGCACCTCTGGTTTCCTTCTCCTGAAGTCAATAATCAGCTCCTTGGTCTTGCTGACGTTGAGTAAGAGGATGTTTTTATGGCATCACTGAGCCAGATTTTCAATTTCCTTAAGTGCTTGGAGCACCAGTCCTGGGGCCTCTTTTGTTAGATGATAATCTCACCATATACTATAAATTTGGCAGTCACATACTTACAAATGAGGAAATCTGCAGATTCTGGAAACCCAAGCAACACACAAAATGCTGGAGGAACTCAGTAGGCCAGACAGCATCTCTAGTCACATATTTAGGAGTTTTAAGTATCATTATTTGGTATATATTTCAGATTATTTTTATAGATGAATCAAATTTTTTTAATATATAGGTAAGACCTTGGTGTCCAGCTGGTTTTTCCTTTAGCGGAACAATCGTGTGAATGACTGAGTAAAGACATATTGCAATATTTTACAACTTAATTAACTTTCTTTTCATAGGAAATGTGAAGAGATGCTCAAGTAAGACCTCAAGGTTTAACTATCTGCTTTTTTGTCAAGGTAAACAAGGCTGTGGGTAAAGCTCAGATCTACACTGCTGATCTCTCTGAGATTCCAAGATGTAATTGTAAGCCAACTGATGAGAATCCCTGTGGGGTAGACTCTGAATGTCTGAATAGAATGTTAATGTATGAATGCCATCCAGCCGTCTGTCCTGCAGGAGAAAAATGTCAGAACCAATGCTTCACCAAGCGGCAGTATCCTGAAGTGGAAATTTTAAGAACTCCAGGGAGAGGATGGGGTTTACTTGCAAAATATAACATTAAGAAGGTGAGATATTTATTTATTTATTTAGCAATACAGCATGGAATGTATCTGGAGTGTGGGAGGAGACCTGAGCACCCAGAAAAAACACACACATTCCATGAGGAGGACATACAGAGACTGCTTACAGAACAGCGCCAGAATTAAACTCCGGAACACCCGGAGCTGTAATTGCATCATGCTAACCACTACATTACCATGGCGCCCACACGGGGGGGTGGGGGGAGCTATGTGCCTTCACCTCTTTCTGAATATCAAAAGCAATTAGAAATTGTATTTGGGAAAGAACAGGCTGTTACGTGAGAGATGAGGTCTTAGAGTGGTTCAATATTTTATGGTTTCCCCTACAAATTGGAAACTGGAGTCCACTGCATAAACTCACTTGTAGTTACAGTTTCCAAGGAGACTTGAAATAATTTGGAGTTGAGCCATAACAAGTTGCTTTCCATTGGATGAGCACTTTTGCCTAAATTAAAGGTAATAACTTCCTTTGTGGGGTGACGTCTTGTTGGAAAAAAGATTTAATTGTATTATCAGGATATTGTAAATGGTTCCAATTACCTTATTATCATTGTTCTAAATGTTTTAATTTCAAAGGTTACGGCTTTTTTTGGCAGATAAATTACAGGATTACAAACAGATAAGTCCCTTAGACCATATGATATGTTCTTAAAATGATTGGTGAATCTATGGATGTGATGTAGTAATTGTGATTGTCCTACAGAAAGAATGGAGAAAGAAAATGGGAAACAGCAGTTGTTCAAAAATGGTAGAATCCATCAAATAACTGAGTTCCCAGGAAACCCATCATGATTAGGCACCGTTGATAGTTATCTGAGAGAGAAATTATTTTTATAAAGTTATTAATTCTTTGAAGATGTAAATAGCAGAATTTTTAAAGATTGTAAAAGATTTTTTTTATTCCTAAATGGTATTCAATATAGGCCCAAATGAGAAGTTACTGCACAAGATAAAGATGCTTGAGGTTGAGGGCAATTATGAATCAGGTTTGATTGACAGACAGAAAACACGATGAGAAAAATGGATCAGTATCAAGAAGGAAAGTTAAGATTAATGGGATATCTTGAGAACTGGTGCAGGGCCCCTGCTATTTAGAGTCTATGTTAACAAATATGCACTTGTTTGCATATAACACAAAGATAGGTAAGAAAGCAGGTTGTGAAGAAGCCACTGTCCACAACTGAATATAGACAAACAGGATTAATGATTGCGAAAAGATGTTAGGTTGAGTATAGACTTAGAAAACAAGAGTCAGACAGAGCTCTTGAGTTACAAGGTAGCCAAGAAGAATCTTAGGAGAACTGAGGAGCTAAGTGTCTTAGAGCTAGAAGGAGGCATGAGAAAGCCTTTGCAAGAAGGATTAAGGAAAACCCCCAAGGCTTTCTAAATGTACTTAAAGAACAGGAAGATAACTAGAGTGAGGGTAGGATCAATCAGAGATAAGAGGAATCATGCCTGAGGTCAGAGGAAGTAGGGGAAGTCCTTAGTGAATACTTTTCTTCAGTATTCACCAGTAAAAGGATCTTTTTACTTTTTATGGAGAAATTTACTGACATACAGCACAGATCAGGCCCTTCCAATTCTTCGAGTCACGCCACCCAGCAATCCCCTGAATAATCCTAGCCTAATCACAGAAAAATTTACAATGACCGATTAACCAACTAACTGACTGTGGGAGAAACCCGGAGCGCCCTGAAGAAATCCACGCAGTCACAGGGAGAATGTACAAACACCTTATAGGCAGCAGTCGGAATTTAACCCAAGTCACTGGTACTGTAAAGCAGGTACTAACCACGAATGTGAGGTCATCGTTAAACAGGTTAATGTGCTGGAACAGGTTGAGGTTAAGAAAGATGTTGGGCTGGAACTTTTGAAAAGATTATCATTGATAAGTCCCCTGGGCCAAACAGATTATACTTCGGGTTACTATGGGAAGCAAGGGAAGAGATTACTGTGTTTATGGCAACGATCTTTGTGTTCTCACTGGCCACAGGAGTGGTAGCAGAAGATTGGAGGATGCCAAATACTATTCCTTTGTTCAAGAAAAGTAATATGAGAGGAGTTTTAGAAACAGGATTTATTAGCATTTGGAGAAGCATGGTGTAATTAGAGATAGTCAGCATGTCTTAATGAGGAGCAGGTTGTGCCTCACAAGCCTGATTTAATTCTAAAAGGAAGTGAATGTGGCATTTGGATTTTAGTAAGGTGTTTGACAAGGCTGCCCACAGTAGACTTATTCAAAAACTCAGCTGGCATGGGATCTAGGGAAACTTGCCTGTGTGGATTTATTATTGGCTTTTGCACAGAAGGCAGAGGGTTGTAGTAGTTGGAGCATATTCTTCCTAGAGGTCGTTGACCAGTGGTGTTCCACATGGATCTGTTCTGGGATACAGTACTTTGTTTTTGTGATTTTTTAAAAAAAAAAATAACTTGGATGAGGAAGTGGGAGGGTGGGTTATCAAAATTGTAGATGAATGCAAAGGTTGATTGTGTTGTGAATAGTGTAAAAGATTGTCGTAGATTACAACAGGACATTAATAGAATGCAGAATTGGATGGAGAAGTGGCAGATGGAATTCAACCTGGAAGAGTGTCAAGTGATACACTTTAGAAGGTCAACTTTAAAGCCAGAGTACATGGTTAATGGCAGGGTTCTTAGCAAAGTGTATGAACAGAGGGATGTTGGGGTCCATGTCCATTAGATTGCTCAAAATTGCCGCCCAGGTTTATAGGGTGGTTAAGAAGGCGTGTCATGTGTTGGCTTTCATTAGTCAGAGGATTGTGTTCAAGAGCTGCAAGGTAATGTTGCAGCTCTATAAAACCCTGGTTAGACCACATTTGGCATATTGTGTTCAGTTCTGGTCTCCTCATTATAGGAAGAGTGTGGAAGCTTCAGAGGAGGTGCAAAGGAGATTTACCAGGATGCTACCTGGATTAGACACATGCCCTATGAGGATAGATTGAGCGAGCGAGGGCTTTTCTCTAGAGTGAAGGAGAGTGACTTGATAGAAGTTTATAAGGTGATGAGTGGCCATCACCTTTTTCTTCAGCGTGGAATTGGCTTAACCAAGCAGGCATAATTTTAAAGTGATTAGAGGAAAGAATGGGGGGGATTATGGGTATCAAAGGTAGTTTTTTTTTAAAAACAGTTGTAAATTCATGGAATACATTGCTGGGGGTGGTGGTAGAGGCAGCTGCATTAGGGACAGTTAAGAGACTTAAATAGGCACATGGATGAAAGAAGGCTGGAGGACTATGCAGGAGGGAAACTTGATCTTGGAGCAGGTTAAAAAGTCACCACAACACTGGGTCAAAGGGCATGACCCAGTTGAAGTTCCATGAGATCCTGTAAGGATGCTTCCTTCGGTGGGAGAATCTTTGATTATGGGTCATGATCTCAGGAAAAGAGGTTGACTATTTAAGGTTGAGGTAAGAAGTAGGTTCTTCAGAGAGGATTGTGAATCAATTTGTGCTACTGAGATGTCATGCTATATACATACACATACAAGGTTAGGTTGATGGATGTTTGTTCTAAAGAGATTATAGTAATCAGGCAGGAAAATGAGGTTCAGGCCTGATTGTAGTAGCGGTAATGGCAAAGCTATCAGAAACTTGGGAATAGAAATTACACTGTTTCCAAAATCAAAATCCTAACATAAGTGTTTTAGATCAGTAAAACCCTTACCTGAAAATCTTCAGGATTTGGAGCAAGTTTGTAATAGTTTTACATTAAATAAAAGTCAACGGTTCTGGTTTCTGTTCTATGAATTTCAGGGGGTGGTGAAAATAATGAATGAATAGACTGGGAATTTATCGTTGTTTTTTGTTTAGGAGTGAAACTTTTCGGAAATCTTGATGAAAATTGGATATGAAGAGAATATTTCAGTTTGAGTAAATCTAAAACAAGGCATAAATAAAAGATCTTTGTAGATAATAGGCAAATTGGAAGCATTTCTTGGAGCAGTTAGTTTACCATAAAGGAAGTAGGTGAGACCAATATCTTGTAAGCTTTCAAAAGCTAGACATGAAACACAATCCAATGGAAATATGGGAGAAAGCTTAGGTAAAGTATAAACTCTTATCTTGGACCGAACTATCCATTTCATTTAAATATTGTATTTTAGGATGAGCTAATCATTCCTCATATAATTTCTCCAGTTGTTCAACTTTGAATGAAAACTAACACTATTTTGATCTGAAGATTGTAAGAAGCTGCAAGTTTCAAAAGAATAATTTTGACACCGTTCCAGCAATTTGTTATTTATGTTTTTATTTAAAACATCCTCCAGTAACAAAATTCTTGATAGCCGTGGAGATTATACTGTCCATCCCCCATCTTCATAGTTCTAAGAAAGGGTTGGTGACCCAAGTTGTTAAACGGTTTCTCTTTTCACAGCATATGGTTGACTGACTGAATTCTGCCAGTATTTCTAGTTTAGATTTTAAGTGTTGATAACTTGTATGTTTATTTTCATTGTTAAATGTAACTCTTTTACAGGGACAATTTGTGAATGAATATGTTGGTGAGGTGATAGATGAAGAGGAGTGTTATGCTCGAATCAAATATGCACAGGAACATGACATCACCAACTTCTACATGCTAACTCTTGACAAGGTAGTAACTTGAAGGTTAAAACTATGAATTCAACTCAAGTGTCGACCCACACAGTCAGACACTAATCAGTAAGCAAAATCTGAAAGATGGGTATTGAAAAATCAATAATTATAGGTGAGAAAGAATGAATCTATACAATCTTAGTTTGTCACAAAGATTCATAATTAAGGGGTGTTATGGTACCATCTTAAACAACAGAGAATATTCTTTGTAGGCAGTGGTGTTATATCAATATCCTGAAGGCTAGCATTGATCAATACCTCAATTTGACCATCAATACTAGCAAGTCAAAAACTAGGCAATCTGTGACATTGGATTGTCAGGAGGCAAAAAAAAAGTTTTTCACCTACTATAAGACACAAGTCATTAGTTTGGCAAGGTGCCACATATGATGCTGCTAAACAAGATAAAAGCCATTAGTATTACAGGAAAGATATTAGCATGGATAGAAGATTAGCTGACTACCAAGAAGCAAAGAAGCAGAATGAAGGGGACATTTTCTGTTCAGCTGCTGGTGACTAGTGGTGTTCCACTGGAGTCTGTTGGGAACACTTCTTTTCAGGTTATATGTCAATGATTTGGATGAGAGAATAGATGGCTTTGTGTCCAAGTTTGCAGATGGACGGGCAAGTAGTGTTGAGAAAGCAGGTTGGCTGCAGAAGGGCTTGGAATAGGAGAACAGGCAAAGAAGTGGTAGATGGAATACAATGTAAGTAGGGCAAATGTGATGTCAACATTCATGTGAAGAGGATTAGAATATAAAAGCAAGGATGTAATGCTGAGGCATTGTAAGACATTGGTCAGACTGCACGCAATATTGTGAGCAGTTTTGGGCCCCTTATCTAAGAAAGAATATGCTGGCTTTTGGAGAGAGTCCAAATAAGGTTCCCTAGAATGACTGCAGAAATGAAAAGGTTAATATACAAGGTGTATTTGATGACTCTGGGGCTGTACCTGGAGTTTAGAAGAATAAGGGCGGATCTTATTGATACATATCAAGTACTGAAAGGTAGAGTGGGCATGGAGAGGATGTTTTCTATAGGTGGGGGGGGGGAATGTCTAGGATCAAAGAGCACAGCCTCATATTACAAGGATGTCCTTTTAGAACAGATGAGGAATTTCTTTAGCCAGGGGGTGGTGAATCTGGAATTCATTGAGTGCAGAGGTTGATAGATTTTTGATTGGTAATTGCATCAAAGGTTACAGGGAGAAGGCAGAAAAATGAGGTTGCGAGGGATCAGCCATGATGGAATGGTGGAACAGACTCAATAGGCAGAACGGCCCAATTCTGCTTCTGTCTTATGGTCTTATGATGTAGTATCCGCAGCTTGCTCATACAGTGTGTGTCTTGCACCAACAGCACTGAAGAACAGTTTATTCAGAGAAAGCAACTTCAGTGATCTGCACTCCATCCAATACTAGAACATCATGACTATCTACAAATTTGCTACATTTACTCACAAGGCTCCCAACACCTCCAAAATTCAAGAGGAACGGGATGATTCAAAGTTCAAGAGGAACGAGAACAGAACCAGCTGAAGGTTCCAGTCCCAAATCACAATTATTATACCTTTGGAAATTTATTGCCATTTCATCCTTGCTGGGTCTAAATTTTGAGTTTGCTCCCAGTAGCAGTCTGAAAACACCAACTAGATGTTTTGCAGCTGTTCAGGAAGGTGGTTTGCCATGGGCAATTAAGATTGGGAAACACATACCACACAATTGTTTCTATTGCATAAAGTTGTTCTTCAATCACAATAAGAAGTAATTTCAGAAAGATTGTGCTATATATGAAGATGCAGTGATTGACATCACCCGGAGAGAATATTCCAAATCTTAATAAGCAGTTGGGTATTTCGCCAGTGTTAAATATTCCTTCAGCCTCTTGAAACCAAATGTTTGCAAAATATGTGTAAAGTCAGTACCACCAAATCAAACACACTCCACATTCTACCAGGGAATAGTAATCAAAATGATAAGAGGCCATCAAAAATGTAATGGCTATAAGTGGGAAGTGGTTGGACTAGGGGAGAAAGGATGAAGTCAAATTAGGAAGAAATAAGTTTGGTGTAAATAGTGTCAAACAAGAAATCTGCTGGGAAAAGTCTGCTTGTGTATCATTACAGTAAAAAAGGATCTAGTGCTTTCCTGGTGTATATGATGAATAAACTCTTCTCTGGCTTCCAGCCAGGTACAGATATTGGTTATAACTGACGTTCAATGACAAACTCTGCCATCTGCATTTGCAGATGGCTTTTGGGACCGCCTGGTAAAGGAAGCCATTGAAATAAAAATAGAATCCTACTGATTGTGCATCATACAGACCGATATCTCTTTTGAATGTAGATTCAAAAATTTTTTCAAAAATTCTAGCAACCAGGTTAGAGAAGATATTACCTCAAATTATATCTATGGATCAAACCGGATTTATTAAAAATCGTTATTCATCCTTTAATATTAGGAGGTTAATGAATATTGTTTATACTCCCTCACTTACTACCCCGGAATGTATTATCTCACTAGATGCTGAGAAAGCCTTTGACAGAGTCGAATGGCCTTATTTATTTAATGTTCTTGAGAAATTTAATCTTAGTCTGACATTTATATCTTGGATTAAATTGTTGTATTACTCCCCGGTAGCCTCGGTTTGTACTAATAATCATAGATCTCCTTTTTCTCGTCTTTTTCGTGGTACTAGGCAAGGATGTCCTCTTAGTCCTCTACTTTTCAATATCGCCCTTGAACCTTTAGCAATTGCTATCCGTGACTCGCCCAATATTTTTGGTATTACCCGTGGAAACAAAACGCATAAATTATCACTATATGCAGATGATTTGTTATTATACATCTCCAATCCGGAGAAGTAAATTCCTGCTATTCTAGGTTTGTTGGCTCAATTTAGTAATTTTTCTGGTTACAAATTGAATCTTAATAAGAGTGAATTATTCCCCCTTAATAAGCAGGTACCTATTTATGGATGTTTACCATTTAAATTGGTTACTGATTCATTTATATATTTAGGGATAACAGTTACGAAAAAGTATAAAGATTTATTTAAAGCTAATTTTTTTACCTTTAATTGATCAGATTAAACTTCTGTTTACCAAATGGTCGCCAATCTCTTTGTCTTTGATTGGTCGGATTAATGCTATTAAGATGATCATTTTGCCCAAATTTTTATATGTATTTCAATTGGTTCCAATTTTTATCCCCAAATCTTTTTTCGATTAACGTAGACTCAAAAATTTCCTCATATATATGGTAGAATAAAAATCCTAGGTCAGGTAAAAGGTATTTACAGAAACCTAAAAAGGAGGGGGGGCTTGCCCTCCCGAATTTCAGATTCTATTATTGGGCAATTAATATTCGATATTTAAAATTTTGGTTATGAGATTTGGATGTATCTTTACATCCACAGTGGGTAAATCTTGAATGTAATTCATTACAAGGGTTTTCCTTGGGTTTGGTTTTAGGAACTTCGCTTCCTTTTACTTCTTCCAAATTGTATAAACAAATGAATAATCCAATAGTTAAGCATACTTTACGTATATGGTTTCAATTTCGAAGATTTTTTGGGTTTAATCAATTTATTTTAGCAAGCCCTATTATATCTAATTTCCTTTTTCAACCTTCCACTATGGATCAAGCTTACTTTGATTGGAAAACCAAAGGTATAATATGTTTTCGTGATCTATTTCTGGATAATTGTTTCATGTCTTTTGATCAACTTTCTAATAATATAACTTACCCAGATCTCACTTTTTTAGATATCTACAGATTAGAAACTTTTTAATTACTGTTTCTCCTAATTTTCCACACCCATATCCAATGGACACTTTGGAAAAAATTTTAGATTTAAATCTCTCTCAGAAAAGTGTTGTAGCAATTATATATAATATAATTATGAATTTATGTCCTGATGTTTCCAATAAAATTAAAGCTGACTGGGAAAGTGAACTTAACATTATTATACCAATTGAAAAATGGGAAAAAATTCTTCAATTGGTTAATTTATCCTCTATATATGTGCTAAACATGTGTTGATACAGTTTAAAGTAGTACACAGGGCTCATATGTCTAAAGTTAAACTATCTCATTATTATTATTATATAAATCCTATATGTGATAGATGTTATTCCAAGATAGCTTCTTTAACTCACATGTTTTGGTCATGTCCTTTGTTGGAAAAATATTGGAAAGACATTTTTGACTTTATTTCAAAGGTTTTGAATATAGACTTACAACCTCATCCAATTACTGCTATCTTTGGATTACCAATGATAGATTCAAATTATCTAACCTCTTCAGCACGTAGGATGATTGCATTTCTTACTTTAATGGCTAGAAGATCAATTTTGCTGAATTGGAAAGAGATTAACCCTCCTACGGTATTTCATTGGTTTTCACAAACGATGGTATGTTTGAATTTGGAAAAAATTAGAAGTGCGGTTTATGACCCTTCCATTAGATTTGAAAAAACTTGGAGGCCATTCATTCAGCATTTTCATTTGATGTAATTTGACCATTTCCAAGCTTGTTTTATTTCTCTGTACTGTTGGTTGAGAGGAATGGAGTCGTCGACACTAAGGTTTTCTTCTTTCCCATTTTCAAGTTGTTAGTATTGCCCAAGTCTTTTAGTTTAGTTGACTAATTCTGTTTAGTTTTTTGGGGGGATGGAGTTTGTTTTTTTTTCTTTTTTTTCTTTTTCATGATTTTTCTTTTTTTTTGCTTTGTATTATTCATTATTATTCTGCACGATTGGGAGCTTTGTTAATTTTTACTATTTGGTTTTACAATTACTCATTTTAAATGTAACAGTGTATCTCCTACTACTTGTATTTTTGCTTTGTTATGTTTTCATTCTATGAAAGTAATAAAAAGATTGAAAAGGAAATGAAATAAAACTAGAAGAAAAGAAATTTAACAAAGACAAAGGTCTCACTTTAAGTAAGAACTGGAATTCAATTGTAAACAAGGTGGGAGAGCAGAAACCTGATTGGATGAGGACTAACCTATCGGGAGGGACAGACTATGGGGGTATAAATACCACAGGCCAAAACATGCCGAGGCATCATCCCTGGAAGAAGATGGCAGAGTTTGTCATCAAAATGTCAGTTATAATTGATATCTGTACCCAGCTGGAAGCTCAAGAAGAGTTTATTCATCATTATGGTAATTACTGGGTAAAGCTGAGAGACTACAAAGCCAAAAGCTATGAAGGAAAGCTTTTCCAGGGAAATCAGATCATTTACTGTTGAGGATAAAATGGCCTGACATTTACTGTAACTACATTGCCTTAAGCAATCATCTGTGTCTGAGCTGTCATTCTTTTCTAAATTTT
This sequence comes from Mobula birostris, assembly GCF_030028105.1. NCBI lineage: Eukaryota > Metazoa > Chordata > Chondrichthyes > Myliobatiformes > Myliobatidae > Mobula > Mobula birostris. The sequence continues at coordinate 116,080,285 of NC_092376.1, forward strand.
GACTTTAAGCGTCACCACTCAACACCTTACTGTCCTCGGGATTGTGAGTTAATCGTTGAATATATTTCTTTCCTCCATCTTCGCCATACTGTGCTCCAGTTAACCATTTCGCCAGCATTTAATATCCCTCAGCCTATTGAAACCAAAGGTTTCCAAAATACATTAGATTCATTGTATACAATATTACCCAAACAAGTAAAGCAAACTCAGCTTACTCAGTTTCTCCTCTTAACTGAAACACTCCATCCCAGGCAATATCCTGGTGAAGCTCCTCTGCTCCCTTTCCAGTTCAATTACACCCGTCATGTCCCCTGCTTTACGAACGTTCGCTTTACGCCACTTCGCTTTTATGAAAGACCTACATTAGTACCTGTTTTCACTAACTGAAAGAGGATTTTCACTTTTACGAAAAAAGACACTTGCTTTAAACTTGTGTTTACCCCAAGAAAGACTACCATGACCATGAAGTCTTGCGCGGGCAGGTGTGTGCGCATGCGTGTACGTGTCGATTTTTTTTTTCCTCTACAAACCGGTTTTGGCTAAATCTTCTCAATTCTGTTAAGTAAAACTACACTGTACATACGTTACAAAAGACTAAGGAGCTGGTGGTAGACCTGAGGAGGGCTAAGGCACCGGTGACCTCTGTTTCCATCCAGGGGGTCAGTGTGGACATGGTGGAGGATTACAAATATCTGGGGATACGAATTGACAATAAACTGGACTGGTCAAAGAACACTGAGGCTGTCTACAAGAAGGGTCAGAGCCGTCTCTATTTCCTGAGGAGACTGAGGTCCTTTAACATCTGTCGGACGATGCTGAGGATGTTCTACGAGTCTCTGGTGGCCAGTGCGATCATGTTTGCTCTTGTGTGCTGGGGCAGCAGGCTGAGGGTAGCAGACACCAACAGAATCAACAAACTCATTCGTAAGGCCGGTGATGTGTGTATGGAACTGGACTCTCTGACAGTGGTGTCTGAAAAGAGGATGCTGTCTAAGTTGCATGCCATCTTGGACAATGTCTCCCATCCACTACATAATGTACTGGGTGGGCACAGGAGTACATTCAGCCAGAGACTCATTCCACCGAGATGCAACACAGAGCGTCATAGGAAGTCATTCCTGCCTGTGGCCATTAAACTTTACAACTCCTCCCTTGGAGAGTCAGACACCCTGAGCCAATAGGCTGGTCCTGGATTTATTTCCTGGCATAATTTACATATTACTATTTAATTATTTATGGTGCAACTGTAACAAAAACCAATTTCCCTCGGGATCAATAAAGTATGACTATTTCTACTTTATATAGGCTGTGTATTTATCATATAATTCCTGCTTTTATTATATGTTAGTGTTAATTTAGGTTTTATGTGCTATTTGGTAGGTTATTTTTTGGGTCTGCAAACGCTGAAAAATTTTTCCCATATAAATTAATGGTAATTGCTTCTTCGCTTTACGCCATTTCAGCTTACGAACGGTTTCATAGGAACGCTCTACCTTCGGATAGCGGGGGAAACCTGTATTGTAACTAAAACTACACACAGTAACCTAGCTATTGTGTATCATTAACTGTTATTGAAAAATCATTTTTATATCTGTTCTGCCACTATCCCTTTGAAAAGTATCAATTTTGTAGGTATTTATATATTGCTATGTATATTACTAGAGACATTTAAAAAATCTTTATGATTATCGACTTTCAGTTTTTGATAAATTTGTATTGTGAATTTCTAAATTCTACAAAATGAGGCCAAGTTTACCTGTAAATTTATTATTAACAGGATCGTATAATTGATGCAGGCCCAAAAGGAAATTATTCGCGCTTCATGAATCACAGCTGCAAGCCAAACTGTGAGACACAGAAGTGGACAGTGAATGGTGACACTAGAGTTGGACTGTTTGCTTTGTGTGATATTGCTGTTGGTAAGAAATATTGTTATATGGTTAAGGGTTTAAGACATGCATCCATGAAGAATATACGTGCAATTGAATTCAATACAGAAACAGATGAAGTAAGATCCCAAACTAATAATAGAGAAGAGAAGTTTAATCATATAGCATCTGTTTTTGGGTGCTACATTGTCCAGTTACAGCATTACCCAGTTTAAATAGTGCTGGAGCCATTTTTCTGATTGAAATAGTGAAATTAAACCAAATGCTAATATTCATGGGACTTTCATGGTTTTTCTTCCCTGTTTTGAGGGTAGTAAATAATACGTGCAAAATGCCTTATCGGCATTAATTGGATTAGCTAACTGCAGCATGTGATCACTGTGAAATGTTCACAATAGAATGAAAGCGCATCATGACTCAATTGAGATTGATATCCTGAGAGCCAGTATGGGCGTAATGGGCCAAATAGTCTCCTATTATAAGAAATCTCAATTAATTTTAGAAAGTCATAACTTCTGGAGTATACCTTATTTCTGTGATGTGAATAATCTTTCAGGATGTTCAATGCTGAAACATAATATCCAAACATGTACCTTCAACTTAGCTAATTCATCAGAATATACAATTATAACACTTAGGAAGTTGGATGCTATTGTTTGAGTTTATTTATCAACAGTTGTACAGTGAGTCCAAGTATAAATCTAATGGCATTAATACTTTTACAGGATCTGAGCTAACGTTTAACTATCACTTGGAATGCTTGGGCACTGGAAAGACTGTATGTAAATGTGGAGCTCCAAACTGCAGTGGCTATTTAGGCGTGCAACCTAAGGTAGGGTGTCCAGTTCCTCTCGCTTACTGTAACTATTGCGGTACATCACATTCTAAGCTAGATACATTTTGTAATACAGTGACTTAAAGACAAATTTGAAGACTTATTTCTTCGTTGTCCACTTTAGCTTTCTATATGGTAGAGGTTAAACTTTGCTATAAATTAGAACGGGAATGCAAAAGCACTGCAATCACATAGCAGCTTTTCACTTCTGCAGATTGTTCTAATGTACTTATTAGCCAATTAAATACTATCCAAGATGACACTGGCAATATGGCAATGTTTTGCAGGCAGCTTACAAAACTATTAGCTATTTCACTAAATATACTACTTCTATACTGAGATCACTGCAATCCACAGCCTGTATTTTCTTTTGAGGGAGTGCTTTTAAACAGTCTGAACGATCTGATGTTTTTGTGGTCTCCTGAAGGATTCAGCAACTTAAAGACTCTTGAGAATGCAGGTACACCATTGTTATGGCAGGTGTTACTAAGTTAGACTTCGGGCCTGATTGAAGTATTGGGCCCAAAAGTGAAAAATGAACTGATGTTGAGCTGATTTAAGCACCGAGCCAGATTAAAAGATGAAAGCGCCATGGGCAGAAGTTGAATGGATGTTCACTTTACTTCTCTGTGTCAGCCAAAATTCCCGACCTGAGCCTGTCCCATCTGCCTGGGGTTGACCTGTCCCTGTCTGCTCACTGCTTTTATCAGGCAGGAGGTGCCAAGAGTTTTGGGTCCATGCCACCAGGTTCAGGAGTAGTTATTGCCACATGGCCATTGGGTTCCTGGGCTATCTTTACTCACCTCAGTGCTTAACAGACTCTGCAGCAATGGCCTGCAGCCATCAGTAGCCTGAACTGGCTTCATTTGCTTTAGGACTGAATTGGCTCCGTGGCTGTTGCCTCAGTTTTGGAGAGTCTGCAGTTTATGTTCTGTGTATTATATGTTTATTGTTTGTTTTTATTGCACATTGGATGTTTGTTGATCTTTGTTGTGTGTGTATTTTTTCATGGATTCTGTTGTGTTTTTTGTTTTGTTTTTACCTGTAATAAGGTGAATCTCAAGTTACATATACTTCAGTAATGAAATTTAATTTGAACTTTGACTTAGTAGGAAGACATAGCAGCCAATTTGGACATGACAAGGTCCCATACATGGCAAGTAAGATAGGTAGCCAGTTAATTTGCTTTTGATGTTACAGGCTAAGAAATTAATCTGAACTTGAACACTAGGAGATCCTTTTCTTTATTTAGTGTCAATTTCTTGAACAGGAGGAGAAGGCTGGATTTAGCAGCTCAACCAAGCATTAATGTGTTGGAATAATTTGTCCAAATCTATAGAGAAGTCAAAAGCATCTGATTAGGAGAGAGTGCTGCTACCTCATAGCTCCAGTGATCTGGGTTCTCTCCTGATCTTCAGAGCTGCCTGTGGGAAATTTACACCTTATCTATGTAATTGTGTGCATTCCCCCCCCTCCCCCCACAAGTTCTATAGTATATGGATTGCAGTTAATTGGGACACTAAGCAACTGCCCCATGATCCAGAATTTCATGGAAATAGTTAAAAGGCATAACAAAGACAAAATATGGTTTAACTGAGTAACAGATTGTGTATTTAAATGAAATACAAATAGATTAGAACAGGGGTCCCCAAGCCTTTTTGCACTGCGGACCGGCCAACCCGGGGAGGCGGGGGGAGGGTGGTAGGGTTGCCAACGGACAAGAGTAGCAGTCAAATACGTTGTGTTTACCCCTAGAAAGACTACAATGACCATGAAGCCTTGCGCGGGCACCAGTGCGCATGCGTGTACGTGCCTATTTTTTTCTGCAAATCGTTTTTGGCGATTCTGTTCGGGAGTGGGGTGCGGGTGTTAATCACGACCGGGATATAGGTAGTAAGTGGCTAATACACTCAATTCCGTTTCTAAAAGGGCTTATCTAACAAATTTAATATTAAACACACAGCGCATACTTTCCTGGCATGAATATAGTGATAAGTCAATTATCTGGGTAGGACAAGGGAGCTTGAAGTAAGTGTTGAACAAACTTCCAGTAGAAGTGGTAGAGGCAGGTTCGATATTATCATTTAAAGAAAAATTGGATAGCTATATGACAGGAAAGGAATGGAGGGTTATGGGCTGAGTGCAGATCAGTGGGACTAGGTGAGAGTAGCATTCGGCACGGGCTAGAAGGGCAGAGGTGGCCTGTTTCCATGCTGTAATTGTTATATAAGTCAATAGCATCGTAACATTTTAAGTAACGTTTGGATATTAAACACACAGCACATATTTTCCAGTATGAACATATAAAATCATTGTAACACACCAATATCGCTGAATTAGTGGGAGCCCTGGGCTGAATACTTGTTCCCTGCAACAACACGGTCCCATCGAGGGGTGATGGGAGACAGCGATACTCGAAGGGGATTCCTTATGTCCAGTCTATTCCATAGTTTAGTTTTTGTTGCATTCATTGCAGAGATATGTTGGAAATGGTAGCAACGTTTTCACTGCTTTCGTGGCTATCTCAGGATATTTAGCCTTGACTTTGATCCAGAATGCTGGCAGAGATGTTATGTCAAACATACTTTTCAGCCTGCCAACATTTGCAAGCTCGAGGAGTTGTTCATCTTCCTGCGCTAACATGGATGACACGCGGGTAATGACCTTGCATGCTCAACAATGCGTGACAGGGAATGAGGAAAGATTTCCTCGCGGCCCGGTAGCACATGCTTTGCGGCCCGGTGGTTGGGGACCGCTGTATTAGAACACTACCAATACTGCTATAGTGTTTAAAAAAACTGTATTAGTTCCTAATGATTATCAATGGAAGAGTTCATTGCTGCGGTGTTCTTTTGACTGTAAATGAAAAAAAATCAGTGCAGATAATGGACTACCTTCTTTTCCTTCCTGCATAAAGTAGATATATAAAAAACAAAATGATCAGAAATCACTTTCTTGAGTGCATCATTCAGCCCAAAGCACATGCAACTGACCCTGTTTAAAAACTATTTGCTTTGTATCTTCTAATGGCTGTTCCTGGAATCTCAAAGCCTGGATGCTTGAAATCACTGAGCAAAACAGTTTTGAATTGTCATACTGCTTATTTCTTGCCAACTATCAGTGACAAAGATCACTGCTTTTTGATCACAAACACACAGAGCTGATGCTATTTTAAAAACTTTATTCTAAGCACGGTGTAGTCTACTGGCCACACAGTGTATGTGACTGAGACTAGTTCAAGATTGTTTGGCAATAGCCTTCTGTCCCAATTAAGTGGAATAGTGTTCCAAATAAACGGGGAGTGCCTGCTATTTTCTCAACTAGTTATTGTTCTTTAAGAAGTGTCCCAAACAAATGGTTGCCCCAATTAACCAATGGTCCAATGAACTGGAATCCACTGTATGTTAATTAACATCTATAAATTGCTTCCGAAGTAGGTGCACAGAGAATTACTAGGCATGAACAAATGGTAGAGCACTAAAGAGGTTGATGTACAGTGGGACCTTGGAAGTTCCTTGAAAGTGGCAACACCTGTAGATAGGGTGATGATTTACCTCTGCAGGTGAAAGCATAGAAAAGTGATGAAAAGTGCAACTTTATCAAACACTGATTAAACTGCACTTGTATAGTGTACAGTTTTAGTCTCCACACTAGAGCAAGGATGTGGTTGTGCTGGAGAGAACGCAGAGGAAATTCAACAGGCTGGGTAAGAGGACTTCAGTTATGGGATTATCCCAGAATGGATAGGCTCAGCATGTTTTCCCTGAAATTAAGGAGATTGGGGGAGATCTGAAAAGAGTTACAATGCCTGTAAAAAGTATTCTACCACCTTCCCCCCAACCCACCCCAAGAAGTGTTCATGTTTTACAACATTGAATTGCAGTGGATTTAATTTGGCTTTTTTGAGACTAATCAACAGAAAAGATACTTTTATGTCAAAGTGAAAACAAGTTTCTACAAATTGGTTTAAATTTATTATGATTATGAAATACAAAATAATTGATTGCATAATTACTCACTCCCTTCAAGTCCGTATTTAGGAGATGCACCTTTGGGAGCAATTACAGCCTTGAGTCTGTGTGGTTAGGTCTCTATCAGCTTTGTACATCTGGACACGGAATTTTTCCTCATTCTTTGCAAAACTGCTCAACCTCTGTCACATTGCATGGGGACCATGAGTGAACAGCCCTTTTCAAATCCAGCCACAAATTCCTAACTGGGTCTGGTCTCTGACTTGGCCACTCTAGGACTTTAACTTTCCTCCTATATTTTGCTGTATTCATTTTACCCTCGATCTTCACAAGCTTTCCAGGGCCTGCTGCAGTGAAGCATCCCCACAGCATGATGCAGCCACCACCAAGCTTCACAGTATGGATGGTGTGTTTTTGATAATGTGCAGTGTTTGGCTTACACCAAGCATAGCGTTTAGTCTGATGGCCAAAAAGCTCAAATCAGACCATCAAACCTTCTTCCAGCTGACTTCAGAGTCTCCCACATGCCTTCTGGCAAAGTCTAGCCAAGATTTCATGTGAGTTTCTTTTTTCAAGTGGCTTCTCATTGCCACTCTTCCATAGAGCTGGAACAGGTGAAGTACCCAGACAACAGTTGTTGCATGCACAGTCTCTCCCATCTCAGCCACTGAAGCTTGTAATTCCTCCAGAGTTGTCATAGGTCTCTTGGTGGCCTCCCTCACTAGTCCCCTTCCTGCATGGTCAGTCTGTTTTTGAGGACAGCCTGCTCTGGGCAGATTTACAGCTCTGCCATATTCTTTCCATTTCTTGGTTATTAACTTAACTGTTCTCCAAGGGATATTCAGTGACTTGGATATTTTCTTGTATCCCACTCCTGACTGATGCTTTTCAATAACCTTTTCATGAAGTTGCTGGGAATGTTCTTTTGTCTTCATGTTGTAGTTTTTGCCAGGATACTGACTTCCCAGCAGTTGGATCTTCCAGCTCGAGGTGTATTTTTACTACAATCAATTGAAATACCTTGACTGCGCACAGGCGATCTCCATTTAACTAATTTTGTGACTTCAAAAACCAGTTGGCTGCACCAGTGATGATTTGGTGTATCATATTAAAAGGAGGGGGTGAATACTTATGCAATCAATTATTTTGTGTTTTATATTTGTAATTAAGTTAGATCACATTGTAGAGATCTGTTTTCACTTTGACACAAAAATGTCTTTTTCTGTTGATCAGTGTCAAGAAAAGCTAAGTTAAATCCACTGTGATTCAATATTGTAAAACAATAAAGCATGAACTCTTCTAAGGGTATTGAATACTTTTTATAGGCACACTGCATATTAATTATAAAAGGCAGTGATAAGGTAGGTAGTCAGAATGTATTTTTCATGGTAGCGGTGTCAAGATAAGAGGAAAGAGTTATAAAGGGCAATTTTTTGCACATAGAGTGGGTGATATCTGGAACCATCTGCCAGTGGAATCAGAATCAGGTTTATTACCACTCACGTAGTAATTAGTTGTAATTACTATAAGGTACAAAATAAATAGTGCAAAACAAAAGTAATAACATTCAGAAATCAGATGGTGGAGGGGAAGAAGCTGTTCCTGAATCATTAACTGTGGCCCTTCAGGCTCCTTTACCACTTCTCTGATGGTAGTAATGAAAAGCGATTTATGCCCCCAGATGGTGAGCAAAGGTCCTTGGTGATGGATGCTTTCTTTTTTTTTTTGAATTATGAGGACACTCAGTCCTTGTTTATTGTCATTTAGAAATGCGTTAAAAATGATACAATATTCCTCCAGAATGATACCACAAGAAACACAAGACAAACCAAGACTAAAACTGACAAAACCACATAATTATAATATATAGTTACAACAGTGCAAAGCAATACCATAATTTGATAAAGAGCAGACCATGGGCACGGTAAAAAAAAAGTCTCAAAGTCCCAATAGCCCCATCATCTCATGCAGACGGTAGAAGAGAGAATCTCCAAGCACCACAAACTTGCCAATGCAGCACCATTGGAAGCACTGGACCATAACGGACTCTGAGTCTATCCGAATACTTCGAGCCTACGACCAGCCCTCCAACACCCAAGCACTGAGCGCCATCCTCTGCCGAGTGCTTGGACCCCGCCCTGGCTGCCGAGCAACAAGAAAAGCTGAGGGCTTGGGGCCTTCACCTCCGGAGATTCTGGATCACACAGTAGGAGAAGATGGATGCTTTCACACCACTTCTTAAATAGGTTAATGATGGGAAGGGTTCTGTCTGTGATGGAATGGACTGAGTCTACGAATCTATACAGCCTTTTGCGATCCTGTGCATTGGAGCCTCCATGACAGGCTGTGATGCAATCAGTCAGAGTGCTCTCCACTGTACATCTATAGAAAGTTGCAAGAAACTTTGGTGATATACCAAATCTTCTCAAACACTTAATGAAGTAGAGCTGCTTCTAAGTAACCCTTTCGTGATTGCTTCTAGCTTCTTTGTGTTGGGTACTGGACAGATCCTCCAAGTTGTTGGCACCCACTACTTTAAAGCTATTCACACTTTCCAATGAAGAAAATTTTCAGTGAGGACTGGCATGTGTTCTCCTGACTTCCTGTTTCTGAAGCCATAGGCAATTCCTTGGTTTTTTGGCATTGAATGTGAGGTTGTTGTTATGACACCACTCATTTAGTTGATCTGACTCATTCCTGAACACCACTTTGTTGACATCTGAGATTCTGCAAACAACAGTGATGTCATCTGCAAATTTATAGAGGCTGTTTGAGCTGTGCATAGCCACACAGTATAGAGAGAGTAGAGCAATGGGCTGAGTGCACGTTTTTGTGATGCACCTTTGTTGATTGTAAGTGAACGATCTTCAACTTCCTTATCTCTGGTGTCCTAATGAAAAAGTTGAGGATTGCTTTTGAGAAGTACAGAGAACCAGGTTTAGAAGCTTGTTGATTAATACTGAGAGGATGATGGCATTGAATGCCAAATATTGACATGATCCTACGTTTTAGGCTGATCTGCACATGGGTTTCAGGAGAAGCTAGCAAGGTTGAGTCAGAATTGTCTCAGTGATAGGAAGCAGAGGGTGATGGTTGAAAGCTAATTCTCTGACTGGAGGCCTGTGACTAGTGGAGTACCTTAGGGATCGGTGTTGGGATCTTTGTTATTTGTTATTTTTTATGTATGTAAATGATTTGGATATGAATATACATGGTATGATTAGCAAGTTTCCTGATGATACTAAATTAGGAAGCATTGTGGGTTACAATGAACCAGTAGAAGATCACGATCAGTTAGGGAGATGAATTATGGATTAGTGAATGGATTTCAGCTTTGATAAGTGTGAATTGATGGATTTGGACCAGGACACGACTTGTACAGTGAATGGAGAATGGATTTAACCAGGTAGGTGTGACAACAGATTCATCACCATTGTAAACATGTCCTTAGCATATTCCTTGTTCCTTTCTTCCTGAAGAGTACAGATGCAAGCCCTCTCACCAGATATCTTACACCTCTGCCCTCACGGCAGATCAAATATACCATATGTTCCAGACACCTGTCCAACCTGTTTATCTTTTTGCCTTTAGTGCCAGTATCTGAGCTAGGCTCTTGAATATTCAGAGTTTAGAAGGATACAGTCTGGTTATAGGCAAATAGAATCAATTAGGTGGACAAAAAGATTGGCATTAGTGTGGAGGGCCAAGGGGCGCTTGACTGTATTACTCTAGGTGTCAGACCCAATACATTTGGATTGGGGAGTGAAGTTAAGGGGATTTATAGTGGGGAGGTTGTTGGGAGTAATATGAAATTTAGATGATCTGTCGTCATCACTTGCAATGAAGGCAAGCATATTTAAAAGGTGTGTGCCTGGTACTCAGGGAATGCAACAGTGTAAGTGCTTGTCAAGAGTGAACTAAGATTTCATTATGCGATAGATGGGTGAATAGAGGTAATATAAACATGTGTTTCCTGTGGAGATTTGCAGTGTCCTATGTTCAGCCTCACCTTTCACTTGGGTTGCTCATTGACTAAAGAGAGAGAAAACTTTACCCTACAGCCTTCAGGCACTGAGCATAGAAGGATCTTTCTTCTCTGATTGGTCCATGTTTCCTGAAATACATAGGAAATAATTCACTGCTGTCACTGTAATTGGCTAATGACATTGCTAAATTCATGAAACTACATATTTCGATTTGTTATGAGTGAGAAATTCTGTATTTGAGGCACCATGGTAGCATAGCGGTTAGCGCAAATCTATTACAGCTTGGGGGAATTATAGTACAGAGTGCCGTCTGTGAGAGAGTTTGTACGTTCTTCCTGTGTGAGCATGAGTTTCCCCTGGGTGCTTCGTTTTCCTCCCACAGTGCAAAGACATACTGGTGGGTAGGTTAATTAATTGGTCATTGAAAATTGTCCTGTGATTAGGCTAGGGTTAAATCGGTGAGCTGTATCTCAATAGGTAAATATATATGGTTGTGTGGATGAGGTGATGGTTATGGGGTGTTGGGTTGAGGCGGGGGGAGTTCAAGAAGGAAGGGTATGTCATGGAGTGCTGGAGCAGGAGGCCTTATCTTTGGAGAGTAGATTTGAGTGCTGGATCGGTCATATTATTGAGGTCATGGTAGCTTGTCTGAATTGCTCCAATTAAATCCTGGAGGTCAACATTTCCAAGACCTTCTCACTCTAGTCTTCAAATCCTTGTGACTCCTTTGTACATAGCTTCATACTTCATCGCATATTTTATGAACGAAGTTGTTTATGAGTAGTAAAACGGGAAGTTACTCATTTCCTTCCTGCTCTATCTTAAATGGCAACCATACTATCTATTTGCTTCTGTTAGGATGGTTTGGTAAAGACCCTTTTTGAAGGGTAGAACCTCCATGAAATTCAGAGCAAGTATCATGACCTGCACTTCCGACATGTACTCAGTGGCCTTTATTAGGTACTTCCTGTACCTAATAAAGTGGCCAGTGAGTGTATGTTTGTGGTCTTCTGCTGTTGTAGTTCATCCACTTCAAGGATCAGCTTTGCTGTGCATTTCAAGATGCCTTTCTGCATAATATTGTTGTAGACTGGTTATTTGAGATATTGTTGCCTTTCTTTTGTAGCATTCTCTATAAACTCTAGAGACTTGTGTGAAAATCCAAGGAGATCAGTTTCTGAGATGCTCAAACCACCCTATCTGGCACCAACAATCATTCCACAGTCAAAGTCATATTTCTTCCCCATTCTGATGTTTGCTCTGAGTAACAACTGAATCTCTTGACCATATCCCCATGCTTTTATGTATTATGTTGCTGCCACGGGATTGGTTGATTGGCTACTTGCAAGAACAATCAGGTGTGCTGTACCTAATAAAGTGTTCACTGAGTGAATGAACGATTTACCCATAAAATGTACTTAGAATGTTGAATTATGGTTTTTGTCATTAATTACCTGAGAAGTTGACTTCGTAACAATAATTATTTCTATAATGAAGCTAATGAGTTTCTGGGAAAACTTCTGACTCAGTGTTTTTAATAATTTGCCCTTCTTTTTACCTCATTAGAACATACCGAACTCCACAGATGAAAAGAAGGTAAAGAAAAGGCAAATGCCTCCAAGAAAGCGCAAGCAGCAGTCTGAAATAGTGAGAGATCATGAGGAAGAATGTTTCCGTTGTGGAGATGGTGGGCAGCTAGTCATCTGCAAGAAGCCTGGATGCCCTAAGGTGTACCATGCTGATTGTCTGATCTTGAGCAAGCGCCCTGCGGGTGAGCGACTGAACAGATCTCTCCAATTTGCATGAAAGATGAAAAATAAGACTGCTACTCAATAGTCAATAATTAATCGTAGGATTAAAAATAATTAATGGAAATTAGTTGCAATTTTAAATAAAATACCAGTGCATTAAAATTCCACTAATCCAGCATACTCCAGATTTTGCTGCCAAACTACAAATTTACTAGATTACACCAACACGCTTTGAATTCACATTTTCAGGTGTAAATTCAAATGTTAACATTATTATAAATAATGCACTATAATAATTATAATCAGGTAGTGGAAAGGAGGTACTATAAACATAGCCTGGTGAGCCAGTTACCAGACCTTCAGATTAGATACTGTACTTTTGAAACACTTACATTTTTAATGTCTCATTAGAAAATTCTTGTCTCTTACAAACTGCAGAAAAATTTGAAAGCCTTACTTTGCTCAAATCTTTCTGTGAACTTAAGCTGTTCTCTGTAACCACCCTGACGTATTTATAGTCCTCCAATTCATACCTTGTGCTTATTCCTTAGCTGTACCATTAGTGGTCTTAGCAAATAATAGTTACTTATGTTTGAATGAGCTTCCTGCAAAGGTGGGGGAGCATGGAGCCAAGAGATGCAAAGGGACTTAGGAATCCTTGTACAAGACTCTCAGGAGGAAGAATATAAAAACAAGGAGATGATACTCAAGCTTCATAAAACACTAGTCAGGCCACACTTGGAGTATTGTTAACAGTTTTGGGCCCCTTATCCCAGAAAGGATGCATTGTCATTGGAGAGAGTCCAGAGGAGGTTCACAAGGATGATTCCGGGAGTGAAGGGGTTAACATATAAGAAGTGTTTGGTAGCTATGGGCTTATACTCACTGGAACTTAGAAGAATGTATGGGGACATCATTGAAACCTACCAGATGTTGAAAGGACTAGATAAGGTGGTTGTGAAGAGTGTGCTTCATCTGATGGGGGTATCCAGAACTAGAGGGCACAGCCTCAGAATTGAGGGGTGACCTTTTAGAGCAGAAGTAAGGAGTAATTAACTTAGCCAAAAAGTGGTGAATCTGTGGAATACTCTGCCATAGACTGCAGTTGAGGCCAATTCCATTGGTATATTTAAAGTGGAGGTTGGTAGATTCCTGATTGGTCGGGGCATTAAGGGATATGGTGAGAGGCCAGGTGTATAGGGTTGAATGGGATCCGGGATCAGCCATGATCAAATGGTGGAGCAGACTCGAGGGGCTGAATGGCCTAATTCTGCTCCTATGTCTTATGGTCTTATGGATCCATTTAGATTGATCCTTACTGTCCAATTGTAGTTGTTGCTGATCAGATTTGATTACGGTGAAGTGTCAGTTTTGTTGTCATGTAAAGAACGTGTATCACCACCAGACTGGAGTCGGATACAGGCAGAATTATAGACCCAATGAGAGAGGGACTGCAGGAGAATTTAACAGGTTGTGTTCGAGGGGTGGAGGTGATCAAACAGATTCACTGTTGGTGCAGGTATGATTGAACTTGGTGGAGTAGGTACTCAGAACATCATTGGTGAAGTAATAACAATGAGTGATAATAACAAAGACATCAATCGGGAGGAAGAACATTACCACAGGTACCTCGACAGTGATCCAGATGGAATCCATCCCTTTGATGCCAAAATAGACCTTAGCTTTTCAATGAAACCTGCTTTCTTGGAGGTCCGAAAAGTGTGGTAGAATTTTGCAAGTGAGGTCAAATGTTACGTATTATTCTGTTGTAACATCCATATAGCCACTTTGTCATATGCAAAGTAGTGTCAGCAACAGTTGGGTTATCTTCTCTGTTCTAATCTGAAATGGGTCTCTAGATGCAAAAAAAATTAAGTAATTCACTCCTAATAGTTGCTGAATTTCATCCTCCTGTTGTGACAATCTTTATTCGTAATTCCATAAATGGTAGCTTACTCACTTGTTATTGTTGAACTTGTGTGTTTTTCTCTACCGATGGAAGTAAATGTCCAAATTTGCTTATCCATGAGAGCGGAGCGATCTTGGCTATTTTGAATATGGGAATTCATCAAGTTAGATCAAAATATTAAAGGTTATTTACAGAGCATTGATTTGCAAAGTCATTACAAAATGTCTCGCTTTCAAAGTAGTACATTGTACATAATGTACACATTGTACCCAAATTTTTGCTTAAATGTTTTCCAGGGATGCAACCCTTTTATAAATTGATGAACATACTTAGTTTATGTTGCTCTAATTTCCATGATATGCTGGTGTTATCTCTTAAAAACTCAAATCACATCATTCTCTTTTCTCACCTTCTGATTTTCCTTACTTCTAATAGTCTGGAGTTTTATTTGTATTATTTAAGTGAAAGGTTTTACTATAGAAATACTAACTACCTAATTTTCACGCTTTTCTCTATCCTGGTTTGGCCTTGCCTTTCTTTATCTTCCTGGATCCATATCAAGGTATTGAACCACATCAATACCTGCTTAGTATCTGCAAATAAATTTATTTATAAATGCAGTGAAGGAAAAAGAGTAACTGGTCCAGAGTTTAATCAGATTGAACATCTAAATGTAACCAATCTCTTAAAATAGAATTATATAAGTGCTAAACTGTGATTTGCTCTTTAGACTTAAGTGCTCTGACATCATTAGTCTTGTAGGCTTTTACTAATTCTGCATTTTAATTCTTTCTCGGATTGTCACTGAATTAAGAGCTCACCTCCCACCACAACAACAACAGGTTCCTTATTATGTAGAACAAATTTGGTCTTCCAGAAGCCAGAAAATTTAATTTTTCACTTTTAATCGTGTTTGATGTACATAACACAGTGAAATAGAATCCTTGACTGAATATGAGTCTTACTGATGCTGTTTTCTTAGAGACAATGGCTTTAATTTGGATGGAGCAGTTTTTTAAAAAAATTTTTAAATTGAGTAAGGTAGTGAAGCGCATAAATTGGTTTATTTTTTCATGCAATGACTGCTGGTGAGTTAAGTTAGCTTATTATTGTCATGACTGTTATGATTGTCCTTGTATCAGTTTGTGCGGAAGTGAGGGGTGGGGGAGAAAGCAATTTCTATTATTATTGTATGATTACTAGTGCTTTTGGTGCACATTATGTTCACATATATTCCTACCTACACAAAATTTCTGATCACTTCTCCTGTTTTGTTATTAGGTAAATGGGAATGTCCGTGGCATCAATGCGACGTGTGTGGGAAAGAGGCAGTTTCTTTCTGTGAGCTGTGTCCCAGTTCTTTCTGCACGGACCATAGGGACGGAGCACTATTCATCTCCAAACTAGATGGCCGACTTAGCTGTAATGAACATGATCCATGTGGCCCAGTTCCTTTGGAACCAGGAGAAATTAGAGAGATTATGCCACCACCTAACAGCCATCTATTACAGACTTTACAGTCATCAGAATCCCTGTATATTCGGTGAATGGAGTGCCCATTTATGCGGTCCTTCTTGCTGAAGTGTGCATTTGTGCCAGTGTACACATATGGATGGAGTCAATTTAGCTGACAGATGCAAGATGCATAATTCCATTAGCTATAGGTTACTTGTACTGAGTTAAATGAACTTGGACAATGTAAAATTAAACCACATGTTCACCTTCCTAATATCCTCAGAACAATTATACTTGGATTTATACCTGGGACATAAAACAGGCATACTCAGGTCAAACAAGAATTTTGGTTAAACCAACAGCAAGGCCAGTTATTTTTTGACCCCAGTGAACCTAGTTATGTGTAGCTTTTTAATGTGATGTACTATAATGCTCACTTAACATAGGATCAGGAAATTCATCTAGCATGTTTTTGAATTGTATGCTTATTCTAGTTCCATACCTAGAAGTAGGTGATCACTGAAAGCAGTAGTTGCCATGTGCTGTAATCAATGCATCTTGTGGACTAGTAAATTCAATTAATTGATTAAATCTGCTTTCTCCTAGCACTTGTTCAACGATGGCATCACAATAACACTTCATTTAAATTGATAAATGAAAATCATTATCCGTCACTCAAGGTTACTGCCCGGGAAATGGATGGTACAAAGTTAGGCATTTTTATTTCACTTCTAGAATCAAGTTCAAATCCATTTCATTTCAGAAGAATGAAATTCTCCATGTCTTGTTCAGAACAAGGGTTTAGAACTTTGTCCAATCTATTCTGGAAATTAGTCATGAAACTAGCTTAGATGCAGGAAGCAAAGTTCTATTTCAACCTGTGCAGAGTTAGCATTTACCAATCAAGATCCAAGTTTAAATTGTCTCTGAATCCAGCACTAATTCTTGATCATATTGCTCACTGAGTTGAACTTATTGCTGATGGAACAATGAAGTTGGGTATACTGTTTTGAATTTTCCCTGGGTAATACCAAGCCTCAGTGTAACAAAAAAAAAACAAGAAAATTGTATGAGTGTGTTTGGTCCTCATTGTGAGCATACATTTACAAAATAAATATTAAAGCAGAAGTTATTTTTTTAAGCATTGGTGGAAAGATTAGCTGAGCTACAACATGCTGACAAAAATCACAGCCTTGGTGTTCAAATAACATCACCTTTTTGCTGAGGTGATATTTCTTTGCCAGTTTCATGCTAAATGTCTAGTGCATTTTACTGAGATGTGGTATCTCAGCCAACTTCAGTCAACCTAGCCAGTTGATGGTGAAGGCAGATGTCATTTAACTGGAGAATTTTGCTGTCAGCATTTTGAAGTGTTAAGTTTTAAAGTATCCAACCGCAATTTAATTTTTTTTCAACTATTTAAAAATGTAGATTAAGATGATTCAGTATTTAAAGAAGTTCATATTTTATGAAAATATAGCTACATTCTATTCACATGCTTCTTCTCCTGGAAGTAAGATACAAAGTTGAGGAGAAATTGTCAGTATCCGTTTAACAAAAGGAAATATATCTAAATCGGTAATAAAAAAAAAAATTGGGTATTAAGAGCAGTTCCAAGTCAAAATCATTTTGTTTGTTGAGCAGTCTTTCCTAAATGAACTTCAATGCCATCTGAACTTTTGACTGGTCTTGCTTTTCCATTTGAAATTGCTGTGCAATTAGATATTTTGATTGTAAATCATAAGGCCTTTCAGAATAATAGTTTGTCGTTCATATTTTGCAGCATTGTGTAAACTTGTATTTATTCTAAATTTCCACAATCCCAAGGAGACTGATTCTCAGGAGTGCGGGAATGTGTACATGATTGCTGTTACATTAATTTCCCCCCAGCAGAACATTTAATTGTCAGGAATTATCTCTGGACATGAAAGACGGAGTCCTGAGACTTAACCATTCCACAAGTCAGTGTTCATGCTAACCCTGTAAATTAGAGTAAGCTAATGGCGTAATGTAGCGGATTAGATGCCTTTGAAAGTAAACTTCAAATGTTTTCTAGTCTGAAGGATGAATATCTTTTCTACCGACTGAATGTCATACAGCTTACATGGAATGAGCTTCGGATATCCTTGTACTCAGACTTATTATTCAACATACCTTTATTCAACACAAGGTGTCTGTTACTTTGAGGTCAAACGATGGCAGATTAAAAGTAATGTTACAGTGATGAAATAAATAATCCCGAGTTTCAAACTGCAGGATATCATTGGATATTGCAACAGCTATTCTGCAACTAATCAACTCGACCAGGAAGTCACCAATGCATGCTCCCCAGTATAGGAAATGACACATTCCTCACACTTACTGATGAATACAACAGTAACTAATAATTTCCACTGTACTTAAATTAGTCCAAATCCAAAATGGCTTGTTTGTTGATGGATATGTGTTCAGGTTTTTATTAAAGCTCAAGGAAATAATATAGCATTCAGTCCTCAGTGCAGCAATAATTGTAATTTTTTTTTTGCATATGAGCATCCTTCAAAGACAGTTGGATGTTATATTGAATGGTCTTGACTGGAAGAATGGTCACCAATCTAAAATAAGCCTTAAATATATTCTATCAGTGAAATGATTGCCCCTAGTGTTTGGTATTGTCATGAGTATTTCTTTGTAGCTTTTCTGCATTTCTCTTGGATACATTAGTTATCATTGGGGAATAGTGAAATTACTCTAAAAAAAATACTGATGCAAATGATCTTGCATTAAAGATGCCAATTAAAAATATTGCTCATTTTAAGTTTAACTGTTCCAGATTTTGAATCCAGATCAATTTGGAGATGTACTTTAGTTCCAAAAGTGATACTGCTCATCAGTTCTTTTAAGAAGTTTCTGTCAATTATTGTACACTTTCTGCTTTGGTTATCACTTATATTTAATTACAAATGCCACAATTACACATTGGTCTCAAATCCACAGCCAACAACAAGCAATGGAATATTTTGTCAAAACACTTTGTTTTATTAATTCCTTTCTAAAGAAACCCTGTTTCCATAATTTAATCCATAAATTGCGTGACAAATTGTGGTGATAATCATGAGCCTCGTGTAAATTGAAATCATCAAGCAAAAACCACAAGTTTATAAAGATGGATAATATCTTTACCCCAATTCAGCTCTTCTTGTAAAAACTTGTATGCAATAAAGTTGCTACTTTCCGCCATTTTACAAAGGGTTTCTGTTCCTAAAGAACCCTTTATGAAAACTACTGCTAGAGTTGACCCATGAATTCTTATTAAGAAATACCAGCTGCTATGGCAGTGGTAAGTCACCATGGCAGTGGTAAGTCACCATGGCAGCCGGTATTAAGGATGCAATAAATCAAAACCAAACTTTGATGTTCTGAAATATACAATTCATTCAATGACTGGTCATTATTGCCAGATGGAAGAGAACAGGTGCTCTTTTTTTTTCCCTCTCATTTTAAGTGGCTTATCTATTGACAAGGTTTCAACTGACCCAATCAAAAAGGCTTAAATGTTGCTATTCATATGGACCTGTTTTCATGACAGCCTCCAAATGCATTCCCTATCCTTCATTGTATCACATTAAACCTTTGTTAAGCAGATAATAAATAAAAAAGAACTTTGAGGCAATGATTACACACATTACGTCCATACTTTTTTTTAAAAAGTCTATACTCCGACTGCACCCCAAACTATTTGGTGACATGATGTTATATATTTCAGTGTTTAAAAAGCTGGGACATGCTGTTGCACCTGGTTCAAATACATCTTGCAGTGACTCTCTAAAGATCCAAGTGGCTTATCTGTATGCTGACTGGTATCCCAGATAATTATGCAATGCCATTATTTCAGCCATATAGTTTAATTCACATTAGTAATTAACATAGTTCTTTGAGACTTACATAGCTACACTGAAACAGAAAGTAAAGACAACAAATAATAAGCGAGGAACCCCTTGAAATGCTATTTCTATATGTAACCAATGGATTGATTTCCATTTAAATGGCTTAAGAACTTTTCTTTGATTCTGGTTATGTTGGCCATCTGAGAAACAGTTGGAAACCTGTAATTTTTATACATTGGAAGTTCGATTTACATTTTGAAACCTATTTCATGGTAATATTATTACTGGAAAATAATTTGGTTCTTTGTTAATGGAATTGTGAACTTTATACTGTCTGAATTGTCATTTCTTAATCCTGAAGATGCATTAGCATTTTCATACCGAACTGAATCAAATCTCTTCTGGCCGTCTTAAGCACTGAATGCTAAAACTATTATCATACATAATATGTCTCGGTGTTAGTAATAATTTGAATTTATTAAGGCAAATATTAACAGGAATCTTGTATAGAAAAGGAAAACTATAATCAATTGTATTTGCAATTATTCAAAGCAGGTAATCTGGATCCATACACCAGGGGTCTTAAAAAGATGACATAATTTTAAAACATTGCTACACTTGTCAAAGATCACAATAAATGTTCACGTGATTTAGATGTACTTGTGCATCATGTTCATGTAAGTGATGCTTAGATCAAGGATTTTTTCCCTTCTGTTTCTCAAATTTTATTAAGTCTGCAAAACAGTTTTTGTTTATAATGTGTAAAGGATATATCAAGTATGACAATTGCAGTATATACTGTATGATGTTTATTCTTTTGTCTACACTGGGTCTACTGACTGCAACAGAAAAATGCAATTAAAGAGTGCTTCCTCAGAAGAGGGCAGGTAAATTTTATTCAGGGGTCTAGATTCTGGTTGCTGAAAAGTGAGGGTACATTAAGATTAGGATAAGACTTGGATATTAATGCCTTGTATTAAAAACACCACTGCCAGTACCCACTTCTTGGTTGGGAATGACCATTGTGCAAATATAGGACAACTGATACGAACTGATTTAGTGTTGGCCTTAAAGCAATTATGATGAGAAGTATTCAAACAAAAATATTCTGCATTCCTTTCTTCACAGTTGCTGCCTGAGATAGTCAGTTGTTCTGACATGTAATTTTAAGTTTGCACCTGCAATATTTGGCTTTTTTATTTTAGAGTTCATTACCATTTTACACTGAGATGTCCCATTCACTAACTTTCACATTTTCACTATCCAGTAGGTCTTATTGTTTATTGCTTTTTTTCTTAGTGTTTTAAACTTTCATGCTTCCTGACTAAGTGTTATAATATCTTCACTGTTGGAGACAGTTCCTCCAATTTATTTTTATTTATGCAAGTAATTATTATTCACTATTAAACTTGACATTCCAATATCTGTAAGCACGCTAATGGGGCAACAGTGGAGTCCTTCCCTGTTTCTGTTCTGAATTGATATTCTCACACAGCCATTTGCAACAGAAGCTGCAAAAAAAAAAGAATCCAGCATTCTTAACTCAGGGAAAGGGGGTACTTTGAGACTTCCTAATCCAATAATAGAACATTGTTTATATAAAAAGATGCTCCTATTTCCTTCAGTGCACTGAACCACCTGTACCTTGATTCAATGCTTCAGCTCCTAGGTGACAGTCAGATGAAAATCAATTTGGGTCCTCCCTGTTCTAATTTCTCTCTCAGTATTAAAAGAGAAATCAAGAAGCTATCATTATTGTCAGTTTCACGTGGAAGTGCATCTTAATGAATAGTTGCATTTGACTTCAAAAGTTAAAATAAAACATGGTTCACATGATAGAATTTCCTTTCTATTTTGAAAAAAAAGAGGAAATGTTACAGTTGTATGCTCAATGAGTTCCAGCAGGTTTAAAACAGGAATTGAACAATTTATTGTAATTTATTTTCAAAATGCTAGTGTAGGTTGAAGTACAGAGTTAATAACATAGCTACGCAAAATTTTATTTACAGTGAATAAACATTATTATGATACTGCTTTCAATGGCTTTCCAAATAACAAGGTCAAGTCACTAGGCAGTTATGGGGAAGAATAATAAATGAAAATATAATAATGGAAAAGGTTCAGTTTTGAGATCTATTAAAGATGCAATTAAAAGAAACATTATATTAGTTTATAGAGTTTACAGAGAACCAATGTATTTATATCTTAGTATTATTTTAGCAGATTTAAAATCTGTACTGTAAAGGTAAAATTTACATTAATCAGAATCTGATGGAGTTCACACGATCATTTTAGCAAAAAAAAATTCACTTGATTCTTCCTCCCAGAATACTAACTCTATCCATTTCTCATCATGCCATCAGGCTTTTCATAAATTAGACTACTGTTCAACCTTGGCACCACCATGGCTTCCTGTAAGATGCTCTGGTGATAACCAATAGAATCCAAAGATGTGAGGTAAATATATTGTAATTAATAATAACTGAAAATAGATCCTCTTCCCCCCACCCCCGCCACAAAAGTTACTTTTTTACCCTAAGCAATGCCATATTTCTAGTTCACATACAAATATCAACTATCACCTGTTATTCTAGTAAGAGAGTAGGCACTTCTAATGAAGTGCTTTGTTGCTGTATTAGTGAAATTAAGATGCTCTTAGTTTTATGGGCACAAAGCACTCCTTGTGAGATGTTTGAGTAATAGGAACAAAAATTTAACTAAAATGAATGGATTTTCTGTTTAAATAAATACTTTAAC
Organism: Mobula birostris; assembly: GCF_030028105.1. NCBI lineage: Eukaryota > Metazoa > Chordata > Chondrichthyes > Myliobatiformes > Myliobatidae > Mobula > Mobula birostris. The sequence continues at coordinate 116,102,704 of NC_092376.1, forward strand.
ATTGTGATGCCAACCTTTTATGGAGTGTAATAAGCTAAATGTCAAAGACAGACTTTTTGAAATAATGTGATGATTAAACTGCATAGACATGGGATGATCTTTCAATAAGTCTGATACATAGTTTATTATTGGTTTCATGAATTCAAAGATTATATGAATTAGTTCATTACATCTAAATATTTACTTAATGTTAGTTTGTTAGTGGTCCAATGTGAAGGACTGTAACAGATTATAAATTAAATGGCAGTTTTAATTAGTTGATAGGATTTGTACTACAATTGGTACTGTAAGTGATTTTTTTGAGTTGTGCCTAGTTTCACAATGGTTCAAGCCACCACTCCTGAGATTTCAAATGAGAAAATCTGCAGATGCTGGAAATTCAAGCAACACACACAAAATGCTGGAGGAACTCAACAGGCCAGGCAGCATCTATGAAAAAGTACAGTTGACATTTTGGGCCAAGACCTTTTGGCAGGACCTGCCCAAAATGTTGACTACTTTTTTTATTTCCATAGATGCTGCCTGACCTGCTGAGTTCCTCTAGCATTTTGGGCGTGTTGCGCCTAAGATCTACTGTGATTTCCTATTTGTTGTATATCAAATGAAAGCAAAAAAAAAAATGAGTATCATTTCAGGAACTCTGACTAATGATTTGTTGATGTGAGTTTGGTATGAGACTGACCCATCAGCTTTTTACAAACATGAAACTTTAAAATGTTTGAACTATTTGCATTTGGTTCAGAAACTTTTATGAATGTGATCCATATGGCTAGGATAGTCAACTACCTGAAGCAGGATTGAGTTTCACAAGTTTAATCGCAGTTGAAATATATATTTTGCATTTAAGGGAATTTACTAGAGTACAAATTGTGGGATAGAGGGAAAGGCAATGTCAACTTTTGGCTAACCCTGAACAGGTTTTTAATTGAACATAAAGCTATGAATACATTAATGTAATATTACTTTTGGTGATATTGCAGATGTTATTTTGGAATAGGATTGTTATATTTTATAAAAAGCATAGACATTTACTGTCTCATAATGTGTCATTATCAGTGGATTAAATGTGGTTTATATTTGCTTTTATTTGACTTGTGCAAACTATTATAAGATGGTTTGCTCAGCTGTTCAAATATGAATTCTGCCTAATTGACTTTTTTAAAATGCTGAAACTTAATTTGTTTTTAAAAATTAGAACATTTAGATTTGGATGGGCAATAGCCAATGCCCTTGCCCTGATCACTGTCCATTGATGCATGCTATAAGGTATGTTGTCTGTGTGTGTGTGTGTGTGAGAGAGAGAGAGAGAGAGAGAGAGAGTGTGAGTGTGGACTCGTATATATTTTTAAGTGGCTTTTTTAAGAATGGACAAGTTTTCGAAGAGTAGATAGCATCCATAGTTTTGCACCCAAACAAAACAGCAAAGAGAAAGGAATGGAGAAAACCTGTATCTGATTGATATCTAGCATTGTATGGAGTTGAATTAGAGGTAGCTTTAGTTTTAGGCATGTCATTGTGCTTTCTTTCAAAGTTGTGAACAAGAATAAATTGTAACACTTCCAGTGGTAGCCAAGTGATTTTATTGCAAGTTACTGTCGAAGACTGCAGATAATCTTAACGTAATTCAGTGACTTGAAAAGTAATTACTATGGGAAGCTGAAATACTTCAAAGTATTTATGAACTGTAATGAGGATTATTTGTATAATAGGGAATATCTGGTCAGTATTACTGGAATTTGTTAATATGCAAATTTCTTCAGTTTTAAGTAAGTAATTTCTAACTTTTCTGCCTTTAACTAGAACTGGTGCATTGACTGCTCATAAAACTCTGAGAGGTGTTTACTTGGTAGCTGCTGTCTGAAGATTTTAAAGCATTAGTTAAAGCATACAAGCAAAAAGCCACAGTTGTACTCTTAGCCTCACTGAAGAGGAATTGCATAACGCCATTGAAGCTTGAGAGATTATCAAATCAGTCATTGAGGATATTGGGATCCAACTCAAATATAAATTACTGTTTGATTTAACATCTTGGCTGTGATTGTTAAAACTATTTTGGCCATTTGAATATACTGTAGTGGAAAACTAATAAACAGTACTGTCCCATAAGAGTTTTATCTTTACAGGGTTACATTGTATAATTCACTTCTGTTACACTGTTGGAATTATATAGAATTTAGGATAGAAGGGGACTTGAAGTAATTATGAGGGCATTATTAAATGAAATAGGATTTGTCATTATCCATGAATCAACAACCTATGCTGTTCAAATAGCCCATTGATTATAAAATAAATTGCACTGGACTTAATGTGCTGGATATCGTAGACTAATAAGGTCATTTAACAACCTGAACTACTGCCTGTTGGAATGCAGTGTTTTTGAGCTGTATTGTCTGCACAACTTGCTCTATTTTTTTGGCTGTACAATAATTAAAGCTCAATATACATTTAATTGTTGCTTTATTGTGACTGTATGGCTCTGTAGTCAAATTTTATACCCTGCCTTTAAGGCCTGTTTTAAAGGCCAACTGATCTTTGGTGGCAAGCCTGTTTATTATTTTTTTCATTTTGATGTCTACCGGAAATACATTAAACAAAATCATGTTCCATAGTGAGGGATGTATTCAGTGGTTAAATAACTGTTCATAAGCAAGGCTGTCCTGTGAAACAACCAAAATAACATAGATCTTATGTATTTGTACATGGTGAAAATGCAGTCAGAGAATAAAAGTTACATTTACTGAAATTTCAGAAGTTTGATGCTATTTGCTATATACCTTTTTGACAATTTAATTTTTTCTCACTTGTTAGAACTACGAGTTACTGTTGGACCTGCTTTTATCAGATATTGGATTACACTTCTTTTACTTCCTATATACTACATAGCATAATCTTTATCCAGTTCTGGAGAGCAATAAATACACAACAAAATTCTGCAGAATCCAAAATAACACACACAAGATGCAAGAGGAACTCAGCAGGCCAGGCAGCATCTATGGAAACAAACAAAACAGTTGAAACCCTTTACTTAAAGACTGGACAGGAAACAGGGAAGATGCCAGAATAGAAATGTGGGGAGAGGGAAGGGCAGGGGGGCTAGCTGGAAGGTGATAGGTGGGTAGGGAAGGCAAGGACTAGACATGAGGGAATCTGATAGGAGAGAAGAAGGGGCCGTAGGAAAAAGGGAAAGTGGAGGGACACCAAGGGGAGATGAGAAGAGGTAAGAGGCCTGAGTGGAATGGAACAAGAGGAAGGAGACATCACCATCCAAGTCATCAGCTTCCAGGCTACCCAGACAGAATATAAGGTGTTGCTCCTCCACCCTGAGGGTGGCCTCATCATGACACTGTTAGGGAGACAACACTGGGAGCACCAGGCACAATAGACGACCCAAGTAGATTTGCAGGTGAAGTGTTGCCTCACCTGGAAGGACTGTTCAGCATTCATTTCAAGAGGTTTAGAATATAAAGCTGGTATGTGGTACTGAGATGTTATAGGGCACTGGTGAGGCCTCACCTTGAGTATTGGGCTCCTTATGTAAGAAAAGATGTGCTGGCATTGGAGAATTTCAGAGGAGGTTCACAAGGATGATTCCATGAATGAAAGGGTTATCATATGAGGAGCGATTGATGGATCTGGTTCTGTACTTGCTAGAATCTAGAAGGATAGGGTGGGGGGGATCTCATTGAAACCTTTTGAATGTTGAAAGGGCTGGACAGAGTAGATGTGGAAAGGATGCTTCCCATGGTAGGGGAAACTAGGGCAAGAGAGCGCAGCCTCAGGATAAAGGGGTGTCTATTTAAAACAGCTGTGGAGAAACTTCTTTAGTCAGAGTGTGGTGAATTTGTGATCACAGGCAGCTGTGGAGGCCAGGTCACTGAGCAAAGTTAAGGTGGAGATTGATAGGTTCTTGATTGGCCACAGCATCAAAAGTTATGGGGAGTGGGCTAAGGAGGAGGAAAGAAAAGGATCAGCCATGATTGGATGGTGGGGCAGACACAATGGGCCAAATGACCTAATTCTGCTCCTATGTCTTAAGGTCTTGTGGTTTAGGGCCGTGAATGGAGAACGAGAGGAGGTGACTGAGCAGGGGTTGCACTTTGGCGGCTTGCAGGAAAATTTGTGGGCAAAGGAATCACAGAGGGAGCAATCCCTGCAGAAAACAGAGAGAGGTAAAGATGTGTTTGGTGGATGCGGAGGAGCATGGGGTGGTAAGTAAGGTGAAGAGGAAGTCTATCACTGTTAAGGTCGTGGAAGATGGGGTGAGTGCAGATGTTTGGGAAATGAAGATGTGGGTGAGGGCAGAATCAATGGTGGAGGAGGGGAAATTCAAAGTAAACTTTATCAAGGTACATATGTTACCATGCACAACCCTGAGATTCATTTTCTTGAGGGCATACTCAACAAATCTATAGAATAATAACTATAACAGAATCAGTGAAAGACCGCATAACTTAAGGTGTTCAACCAGAAGACAACAAATTGTGCAAATACAAAAAGGAGAAACAGTAATAATGAATAAATATCAAGAACATGAGATGATGAATCCTTGAAACTTGGGTCCATTGGTTGTGGAAACATTTCAATGATGGGGCGAGTGGTTATCCCCTTAGGTTCAAGAGCCTAATGGTCGAGGGGTAGTAACTGTGTTTGAAACTGGTGGTGTGAGTCTTGAGGCTCTTGTACCTGCTTCCTCATAGCAGCAGTGAGAAGAGAGCATGTCCCGGGTGGTGGGGGTCCCTGATGATATATGCTACTTTCTGCGACAGCATTTCATGTAGATAGATGTGCCCAATGGTGGGGAGGGCTTTACCCATGATGGACTTGGCCTGATCCACTACCTTTTGTAGGATTTTCCATTCAAGGACATTGGTGTTTGCAATGAATCCTGTTCTTTGAAGAAAGAGAACATCCTGGGAATAGATGCAGTGGAGATGAAGGAACTGAGAAAAGGGAATTATACAAGAGACAGGGTGGAAAGAGGTATAGTGAAAATAGTCATGGGAATCAGTAGGCTTATAAAAGTTGCCTGTTGACAGTTTGTCTCCAGAGATTGAGTGAAATTGGACTTTACAGGGTAAGAAAGGGGAAGGGGTGTCAGAAATGGACCAAGTGAATTTAAGTACAGGTTGAAAGTTAGAAGTAAAGTTGATGGAATTGACAACCTCAGCATGGGTGTATGAAGCAGCAGCAATGCAGTCATCAATGTAGTGATGGAAGAGTTGAGGAGCTTTACTAGAAAGGCTCAGAACATGGACTGTTCTACATAGCCAATGAAGAGGCAGGCATAGCTGGGGCCCTTACCAATGCCCATGGCTACTTTTCAAGTCTGGAGAAAGTGGAAGGAGCCAAAGGAAAAATTGTTGAGGGTGAGGACCAGTTCTCCTAAATGGAGGAGGGGAACTGGTTATTTTTTTTTATTGAGAAAGAATTGGAGAACTAAGGACTTTTTGTTGGGGAATATATATATATGGGGATTGGACATCCATGGTGAAAGTGAAGTGGTCAGGGCCAGAGAATTGAAAGTTAGTAAAGATATTGAAAGCATGAAATACATTATTAGTTGGGTGTATGTAGTACTGTATGTGTTAAGATGTTAATATTTTAAGGGGACATGTTTGTGTTCTTTCAGTAGATTTATCTTCTCATGTTGCTGGAAGATTTACAGCTTTACAGTCCTCAATTTGAACGTTCATCCAATGTCTGCAGCTGGGAAACGGCCAATAAGAGGCTAACCAATAAGTTTAGGATCTTCATGTTTGAAAAGGTATGCTGAAATTCATTTCATTATTTTGAGAAGCATTATGAGATGTTATTTCCAAAGGATGCATTCATTGGATATTTAATCTGAAATACAATTAAATGTTGCAATGCTTAACTCAATAAACACACATGCACATGTGATCAAGTCAGGCAGCTTCTATGGAAATGAATAAACAATCAACATTTTGGGCTGAGGACCTTCATCAGGCCTGTGGGAAGATCGGTGAGCTCTCATCAGTCCCCGACTCAAAGTATGTGGCACAGAGCGCTATAGAGAGGATTTTCTGGGAAGTGATGACACCAAAGGCTCAGCTACATAAGGTGCGTTATTACAGGAGAGGTACACAGGGTAGTATGGAAGTATCCTGTGGCCATTCCCCTCTCAAACAAGTATACCATTTTGAACAGTATTTAAGCTTTATGGTAGGAGGGCATGGAGGGAAATAGCCTCTTTAGGGAGGTTAGCCAGAAAAGCAGTCTCAATGTACTCAGAGGCACAGACAGCTGCAAGTGAGACTTTAAGATGGTCTGATGCCAGGGTCAGAGGATTAAGGTTATTGTGGCACAAGCACAGAACATTGTGAAAGGGGAGGATGAGCAGCCAGAATTTGAGGTAGCCCAACAACATAAGCAGGAAACGAGATGACAATGTGCAAGCAGAATGTAGGGAAATTTAAAAAAAACAGGATGTCTAGGGTTGTAATCTCAGGATTACTCCCTGTATCATAAAATAGTGTGACAAAAAATAGAAAGGTAGTACAGTTAAATGTGTGGCTATGGAGTTGGTGCAGGAGAGAGTGTTCCTTAATATCAATCATAGAACTCTCATAGGGCAGTGGGACTTGAGGGACAGGTTAGCACCCAAACTGGAGGGGATCCAATATCCCAGTGGAGAGATATATTAATGATACTCAGTATTTAAGCTGGCAAGGGCAAGTGGGTTGGAGGGCAGTAGTGTGCAGACAGCAAAACTGAGACTAATATAAACATTTAAGTGAGCACATTTGGTAGACAGAATAAGCATGGGCATTCAAACTAACTGCATTTATTTTAATGCAGGAAGCCTGACAGGTAAAAGCAGAGGAATTCAGCATGGATTGGTCGCAGGGACTGGGCTTCATAGCCTGAACAGAAGCATGTTGAGGGATGGGCAGGACTACCAGCCCAATGTTCAAATGTTGTAGGCATGGTATTAAGAGGGGAGGGGAGGGGTGGTGTTTTCAATTAAGGGCCACATGATGGCAGTATTTGAGGAGGGTATACTTGGGAGAAAATCTAGTGCGGCTATGTGGTGGAATTCAGAAATTAGATGATCTCTGTGGGACTGTAGTATGGGCCATTCAATGGTGGGAATTAGAGGAACAAACGTGTGAGATGGCAGATAGCTGTAAGTAAACGGTAATTTCAACTTCCTTCGTTGATAGGTCTGTAACAGTGCTAAGGACTTGGATGAGATTTCTCAAAATATACAGATGGCCTTACGAGAGTGGGGTGGGACTAGGGAGGACACTGGACCTATTGGTAAATAACACAGGGTAAATGTTTGCCCTGCCACTTGGACAGCAGTTCGGGACCAGTGACCATAATTCTCTTCGTTTTAAAATAGTTAAACATTTTTTAAATTTATGGACCAGTCCTAATTGGGGTAAGGTAAAACTTTAAGATATTAGACATGACTTTGCAAAGGATGATTGAGAGGGGCTGTTGGTAGGTAAAGGATGACTGGCAAGTGGGTGGCTTTTAAAAGTGAGAGAATTCAGGGCCAGCATGTTCCTGTTAGAGTGAAAGACAAGGATGATACTATTAAGGAACTGGTATTATTATATTCCTGTCTGACAAGGAATATTAGTTTTCTTCAGGAAAAAGGAAGCATGTATAGGCAGTTGGCATCAAGGAAATCCCTTAAGTATAAATGATGTACTGGTAGATCCAAGACAGAAGAGTTAAGAGGATAAAAAAGGGGACGAGATAGATCTGGTACATAAGGTGAAGGAAAATCCTATGAGACTTTACAGGTGTATTAAAAGGAGAGAATATGTTCCCCTGGGATCTTCGTGATGTTTATAAATGACCTGGATGAGGAAGTGGAGGGATGGGTTAGTAAGTTTGCTGATGGCACAAAGATTGGGGATGTTGTGGATAGTGTAGAGGGCTGTCAGAGGTTACAGCGGGACATTGATAGGATGCAAAACTGGGCTGAGAAGTGGCAGGTGGAGTTCAGCCCAGAATAAGTGTGAAGTGGTTCATTTTGGTAGGTCAAATATGATGGCAGAATACAGTATTAATGGTAAGACTCTTGGCAATGTGGAGGATCAGAAGGATCTTGGGGTCCGAGTCCATAGGAGCAAAGCAGCTGTGCAGGTTGACTCTGTGGTTAAGAAAGCATACGGTATGACGCATTGGCCTTCATCAATCATGGAATTGAATTTAGGAGCCAAGAGGTAATGCTGCAGCTATATAGGACCCTGGTCAGACCCCATTTGGAGTACTGTGCTCAGTTCTGGGTGCCTCACTACAGGAAGGATGTGGAAACCACAGAAAGGGTGCAGAGGAGATTTACAAGGATATTGCCTGGATTGGGGAGCATGCCTTATGAAAACAGTTTGAGTGAACTCAGCCTTTTCTCCTTGGAGCGACGGAGGATGAGAGGTGACCTGATAGAGGTGTATAAGATGATGAGAGGCATTGATCGTGTGGATAGTCAGAGGCTTTTTTCCCAGGGCTGAAATGGCTGCCACAAGAGGGCACAGGTTTAAGGTGCTTGGGAGTAGGTACAGAGGAGATGTCAGGGGTCACCACTGCTCAGTACAAGAGGACATGGCTTTAAGGTAAGGGGTGTGAAGTTCAAGGGGGATATTAGAGGAAGGTTTTTTACTCAGAGAGTGGTTGGTGCATGGAATGCACTGCCTGAGTCAGTGGTGGAGGCAGACACACTAATGAAATTTAAGAGACTACTAGACAGGATTATGGAGGAATTTGAGGTTGGGGTGGGGTTATATGGGAGGCAGGGTTTAAGGGTCGGCACAACATTGTGGGCCGAAGGGCCTGTACTGTGCTGTGCTATTCTATGTTCTAGATTAGATTATGAGGACAGTCAGTCCTTGTTTATTGTCATTTAGAAATGCATGCATTAAGAAATGATACAATGTTCCTCCAGAGTGATATCACAAAAAAAAACAGGACAAACCAAAGACTAACACTGACAAGATCACACAATTATAACATATAGTTACAGCAGTGCAAAGCAATACCATAATTTGATAAAGAGCAGACCATGGGCACTGTTTTAAAAAAAAGTCTCAAAGTTCCGATCGACTCCCGATAGTGTCAATAGCAGGCGGCAAAAGGGAGAAACTCTCCCTGCCATAAACCTCCAGACGCCGACAACTGCCAATGCATTGGAAGCACCTGACCACAGCCGACTCTGAATCCATCGAAAACTTTGAGCCTCCAACCAGCCCTCCGACACCAATTACCATCTTTGCTGAGCGCTTCGACCCCGCCCCAGCCGCTGAGCAAAAAGCAAAGCCGAGGACTCGGGACCTTCTCCTTCGGAGATTCTGGATCACACAGTAGCAGCAGCAGCAGCGACGAAGGCATTTCAGAAGTTTCTCCAGATGTTCCTCCGTACTCTCACGTCTGTCTCCATCAAATCAGGATTGTGCACGGCACCCTACTTGACAGATAACAGATATCATTCACCAGAGTGGCCGCTGCGCGCTGCGTCGCGCTGGCATCTTCTCCTCCTCCATGTTCTATGTAAGTATTTTACTCAGAGTGCATGGAACGGGCTGCAGGCAACGGTGGTGGAGGTGGATATGATAGGGTCTTTTAATAGACTTTTGGATAGGTACATGGAGCTTAGAAAAGTAGAGGACTATGGGTAAACAACAGGAATTCTGCAGATGCTGGAGATTCAAGCAACACACATCAAAGTTGCTGGTGAACGCAGCAGGCCAGGCATCATCTGTAGGAAGAGGTGCAGTCGACGTCTCAGCCTGAAACGTCGACTGCACCTCTTCCTACAGATGCTGCCTGGCCTGCTGCTTTCACCAGCCACTTTGATGTGTGGGGCTATGGGTAACCCTAGTAATTTCTAAGGTAGGGACATGTTTGGCACAACTTTGTGGGCTGAAGGCCCTGTATTGTGCTGTAGGTTTTCTATGTTTCTATGATGATCTGTTGGAAACTCAGCAATGCAGGGAAATGAACAGTAATGTCTTGGATCATACCTATATCACAAAAAAGGAGTTTCTAGCAGTCTGGAAAGTTATGAAAGAAATTTAAGGGGCCCTGCAGAGATATTTGCATCAACTTTAGGCCAGAAATAAGATGATAATTTGGTTTAACATGTGGCTAAGAAGACGATACAGGAATGAGGGTCTCAAATTTTTGAATCATTGGGCTCCCCTCCAGGGAAGGTGGGAACTGTACAGCATCTGAAGTGGAGGATATTATGTTTTGTAACTTCAAAACATTAAACTAATTTAAAGGAAGACATGAAAGTCTTGGAATGCAGGTGGAACTTAGGAGACAATGGCACCTAACGACGACTCCTTTGTTTGCATCTTCAGAAACAGCTCTATTTCTATCCTTAATATCACTGTTTTTCCCTTTCAGAGTTCTTTTGAAGACCCTGATCTAGCGTTACACACTGACTTCGGTTCTTGCAGGAATCGGACCCGCTTTCAGGGTCTCATGACTGGCCGTTATTTGATATACCAAGGACGCGGCCTAGAAGACTGGCCCACCTTCAGGTTATCAGGATTTTGTGGCTCTGGAGATGGGCAGACTCAAGGTTGGTTTCTCCACAGGAAATTGATGTTTGTGGGAGACGGAGCTGCTGCTGGCTGTGTGCACAGAGACTAGAGTTCTTTGGGCACGGAGCTCAGAAAAAGTGACACAACGGACTTTTAACATCGTAAATCAGCGAGTTGTTTGTTATGTCTCCCATCACTGTGAAACGAAGACACCTCTTTTTCCCTTATTGGGGAGAGAGAGAGCTTGTGTATGTCGAATTACTGGGTGAACGAGTATTCTTTGGCAGGGGCCCCCAACCTATTTTGCACTGCGAACCGGTTTAATATTGACAATATTCTTGCGGACCGGCCGACCCCGGGGGGGGGGGGGGGGGGCGGGGTAGGGTTGCCAATGGACAAGCGTAGCAAATACGTTCAGCTTACCCCGAGTAAGACTACAATGACCATGAAGCCTTGCACGGGCACCAGTGTGCATGCGTGTACGTGCTGGTTTTTTTCTACAAATCATTTTTGGCAATTCTGTTCGTGGGGGGTGCTGGAATATAGGTGATAAGTGGCTAATACACTCAATTTTGTTTCTAAAAGGGTTTATCTAATTAATTTAATATTAAACACACAGCGCATATTTTCCTTGCATGAATACAGTGATGTCAATTATCAGGGGAGGACAGGGGAGCTTGAAGTAAGTGTTGAACAAACTTCCAGTAGAAGTGGTAGAGGCAGGTTCAATATTATCATTTAAAGAAAAATTGGATAGCTATATGACAGGAAAGGAATGGAGGGTTATGGGCTGAGTGCAGGTCGGTGGGATGAGGTGAGAGTAGCGTTCGGCACGGACTAGAAGGGCAGAGATGGCCTGTTTCCGTGCTGTAATTGTTATATGGTTATACAAGGCAATAGCATCATAACGTTTTAAGTAACGTTTGGATATTAAACACACAGCACATATTTTCCCCGTATGAACATATAAAATCATTGCAACACACCAATATCGCTGAATCAGTGGGAGCCCTGGGCTGAATAGATGTTCCCTGCAACAACACGGTCCTATCGAGGGGTGATGGGAGACAGTGATACTCGAAGGGGGTTCCTTATGTCCAGTCTATTCCGCAATTTCGTTTTCGTTGCATTCATTGCAGAAAACTCCGCTTCCCAGAAAAATGTTGGAAATGAAAGAAACGTTTTCAGTGCTTTCGTGGCTATCTCACGATATTTAGCCCTGACTTTGATCCAGAATGCCGGCAGAGATGTTGTATGAAACATACTTTTCAGCCAGCTGTCATTTGCAAGCTGGAGGAGTTCATGTCCTTCCCGCGCTGACATGGATGACGCGCGGGTAATGGCCTCACGTGCGTTCAAATTCAACAGTGGGCATGACAGAGAATAAGGAAAGGTACAGCTGACTCATATCGCTAAATCATATTGTTTCCTCACGGCCCAATGGTTGGGGACCGCTGGTCTTTGGGGTACTGCAAGTCTGTGTCTTTATTGATGCTTCGCTGCATGCTTGGTGGGGGGGGGGGTGCTGATGCTTTTTCTTGCTGGTGGGGGACCATTGCTTCGTGCTGCTTACGTGTGGGAGGGGGCAGTTGAGGTTCTAATATTTAACTGTCAGTTATTCTTTGGAGCACCTCCACTCTGTCTGCCACAACAGACAGGATCTCCCGATAGCCACCCACTTCAACTCTGCTTCCCATTCCCATTCAGATACGTCCATACATGACCTCCTCTACTGCCATGATGAGGCTAAACTCAGGTTGGAGGAGCAACACCTCATATACTGTCTAGGTAGTCTCTAGCCCCCTGGTATGAACATAGAATTCTCCAACTTCCGGTAATTCCCTCCCCCTCCCTTCCTCTATCCCTATTTCACTCTGCCCCCTCCCCCAACTTCCTCATGGTTCCACCTCCTTCTACTACTACTCATCGTTTTCAGGGCTATGATGTCAATGCTTCCCCTCCCCCACCCCTTTGTCTTTCAAATTACTGGTCTTTCAACTGACGCTACAAGCATTCTTCAAATCCTTCCCCATCTTTCATTCTTCAGTCCTGACGATCGGTTCCGGCCCGAAACGTCGACTCATCATTTCTAACTGATGCTGCCCGACCTGCTGAGTTCATCCAGCATACTGAAAGTGTTCCATGGACATATCTGAATGGGAGTGGGAAGCAGAGTTGGTGGGTGGCTACTGGGAGATCCTGTCTGTTGTGGCAGACGGAGCGGAGGTGCTCAATGAAGCGGTTCTACATCGGTGAAACCCGATGCAGATTGGGGGACCGCTTCTTCGAGCACCTCCGTTCTGTCCGCCACAACAGACAGGATCTCCTGGTAGCCACACTCCAACTTTGTTTCCCACTCCCATTCAGATATGTCCATGCATGGCTTCCTCTACTGCCATGATGAGGACAGACTCAGGTGGGAGGAGCAACACCTCATATACTGTCTAGGTAGTCTCTAGCCCCTTGGTATGAACATAGAATTCTCCAAATTCTCCCATTCCCTCCCCCTATCCCTATGTCACTCTGCCCCCTCCCCCAGCTGCCTACTAGCTCCCTCATGGTTCCGCCTCCTTCTACTACCCATTGTGTTTTCCCCTATTCCTTCTTCACCTTTCTTGCCTATCACCTCCCCTGCCTTCCTCCCTCCACCCCATTATCTTTCCCCTTACTGGTTTTTCACCTGGTACCTACCAGCCTTCTACTTCCCAACCTCCCCCACCTTCTTTATAGGGCCTCTGCCCTTTCCCTCTACAGTCCTGACAAGGAGTTCTGGCCCGAAATGTCGACATCGCTTCCATGGATGCTGCCCGACCTGCTGCGTTCCTCCAACGTGTTGTGAGTGATGCTATATAATACAACTACTATATACAGATATCCACAGAATAGTAAATTTTAAATTGTCCGTTTTAGGCCTAAAGATTTAATTGCTGTGAAGGATTTCTTACTCTTGTGGGATAACGTCTTTCCTTTCAAGGGGGATCAGTCTATTTGACAGGAGAGACTTGTAGCTGTGAAACAATCTCAGGTTCTGGGGCCTCGTCCATAGTGGTGGTAAGAGTTGACTCTAAGACAGCAGGAAGTGATTCTGAGAGCTCTGAACACCTTTGTTCGTCCAGACAGGCTTCTGTTTAGAAACTGCAATCTTGTTCATGATGTCTGCGGTTTCCATAGAAACAGTGATTTCAACTGCTCTTTTAAATGTAAGCTGTGCTTCAGTTAGGAGCCATTTCTGAATATTTTCTTGTAAGATTCCACAAACTAAACAATCACCTTAACTTTGCCACGCATGCTGAAACTGACTCCCCTTCCTTTTGATTCCAATAATGAAACCTGAAGCATTCTGCAATCAACAATGGCTTCTGTTCTAAGTGTTCCTGCATTACTTCGGCAACAGCAGCAAAGCTCATTTCGGGTGGCAAACATTATGCCTTTAAACCCAATGAACTCAGTAAAATTGGTACTTGTTTCTCATTTGATTCAAAATATTGTTGAATTAGCTCAGCATACATCAGCCATTTACCCGTTGTATAACTAAATATGTCAATCTTTCCAAGGTAGCCAGCACTTCTGCTTCTTTTTAAATGATTAGCACCTGTACTCACTTTTCATAAACCTATGAATTATTTTAACTTGATTAGGTCTTTCCTTCTGAAGAACAAGTTCTCTGCTGCTTTTTTTTTTAAAAAACTCTACTATCTCTGCACGTGCTGGGCTCTTTGTTTTTTTTACTTGCCATCGCTGCACTTCAAAAGGTTGGTAGCCACCTTGGGTTTGGTTTTAAAATGCTTTGTTGCCAATATTATGTTTTGAAACTTCAAAACAAACTAATTTAAAGGATGGCACACAAACACACATGTACATACACGTATGTATATATACACACACATGTATACACAGACATGTATAGACACTCATCTTCATACACACATACACGCACATATTTACAAACTATACATGCATACATACACAAAGGCACGTACATATACAGACGCACACATGCGTATATACACATATGCATGTGCACATACTCGTACACAAACACCTACACACACGTACATGCACCCTAAGAAGCACGTAAAACACCCACGCAGATACAAGCACATACAAACACATATACATGAGGTGGGGGGGGGGGGGAGAGATAATATCCTTGTAGGAATGTTTACTAGTATGTCCATACATGGCCTTCTCTACTGCCATGATGAGGCTAAACTCAGGTTGGAGGAGCAACACCTCATATACCGTCTAGGTAGTCTCCAGCCCCATGGTATGAACATAGAATTCTCCAACATCCGGTAATTCCCTCCCCCTCCCTTCCTCTACCCCTATTTCACTCTAACCCCTCCCCCAACTCCCTCATGGTTCCACCTCCTCCTTCTACTACCCATTCTTTTCAGGGTTATGATGTCAATGCTTCCCTTTGTCTTTCAAATTACTGGTCTATCAACTGACACTACAAGCATTCTTCAAATCCTTCCTCATCTTTCATTCTTCAGTCCTGACGAAGGGTTCCGGCCCGAAACATAGAATAGTACAGCACAGTACAGGCCCTTCAGCCCACAATGTTGTGCCGACCCTCAAACCCTGCCTCCCATATAAGCCCCCACCTTAGATTCCTCCATATACCTGTCTAGTAGTCTCTTAAACTTCACTAGTGTACCTGCCTCCACCACGTCGACTCATCGTTTCTAACTGATGCTGCCCGACCTGCTGAGTTCATCCAGCGTACTGAAAGCGTTGCTTTGTCCTTTTACAGCATCTGCAGATTATTTTGTGTTTACTAGTATGTATATGGATTACAGAGGAGGGTTTAGGTTATCCACAAATTAGGGTGGATGAATCACCAGGGACTGACAAAGCATCCCCTAGAACCTTGTGGGAGGCCTGTGCAGACATTGTAGGGGCCTAGCAGAGGTATTTAAAACATCCTTAACCATGTGAGACGTGCTGCTGGATTAGAGGACAGCTAATGTTATCCCATTGTTTAAAAATAAACTGGGAAATTGTAGGACAGAGACCCTGATGTCAGCAGTGGGTAAGTTACTGGAAGGTATTCTAAGGAACTGGATATACGGCGGGGGGGGGGGGGGGTCCAGTTAATCAGGCACTGGTTAATCAGGGCAGCTGCTTATTTAGAACAAATGTTAAAAAACAAAAACTAATTGAGAAAATCACAAACAAGAGAAAATCTGCAGATGTTGTAAATCAAAGTAGAGTAATACACACAAAATGCTGGAGAAACTCAGCAGGCCAGGTAGCATCTGTGGAAAAGAGTAAACACGCGATATTTCAGGACAAGGCCCTTCATCAGGACTGGAAAAGAGAGTGAGTAGGTTACATGGTTGGCACAACATTGTGGGTCGAAGAGCCTGTAATGTGCTGTAGATTTCCATGTTCTGTAAGTCAGAGTAATTGAGAGAATATCCAGGTTCCTCTTCATTTATCTGGGATACTATGTAGGTTAATTGGGACAGGAGACTGTCGCTAAAGAGTTTTTAAATAGCGTCAGTGGCAAGTGTTTCTGTTCAAAAAGCAGTTCCTTTTGTCACTGATAATAGGTGAGAAGTAAGCCGCAAGACAATTCAAAACGGCCAGGGGTGAATATTAAATAATTTCCCTACTTCCAACAAGTTAGGAACTACAAAGCATTTAAAGGAATCAACAATCATCTTGAATGTTAAAATAAAAATAAAGATTGGGAGGATACAATCAGCAAAAGCATTGTACAAAGGTAGTGCCTGGTCTGCACTGGGTATCTGTGCTGGTTTTGCTCATTTACAGTCAATCAAAACATGGCAGCACACACTGAATTAATTCCTCTATTGATAACAATTAGGAACTAATACAGTTTTACAACTTTGTAGTAATATTGGTTGTGTTCTAACTTGTTCTGTAAAATGACTCGGTTAAATGGTTGTTTGTTTTTATTATATCTTTTTAACTAATCCATGAAACTTTGGCTAATTAGGGCATCTGTTTAATTGGACCAAATTGTACAGGTTCCTATGTATCTCAATTAACCAGAATCCACTATGTATGTATTTTGATACACAAGGTCTAATGAGGAATATGTAACAAAGCCTTTGTGCCTGGTAGATCACGTCTAATCAATCTTAAGAGATTTTTGAGGAGGACACTAAGAAAGTTGATGAAGGCAAGCAGTGGATGTTGTCTGTATGGATTTTAGCTAGGCATTAGACAAGATCCCACATGGGAGGTTGGCCAAGAAGGTTCAGTTGCTTGCCATTCAGGATGAGGTAGTAAATTGGATTCAAAATTGGCTCACAGGAGAAGTTAGATGACTGCCTCTCTTACTGGTGGTCTGTGACTAGTGTGGAGTGCCACAGGGATAGGTGCAGAGTCTGTCGTTGCTTGTCATCTATGTCAACGATCTGGATGATAATATGGAAAACTGGATCAACAAATTTTTGGATGACACCAAGACTGGAGGTATACTGCACAGCGAGGAAGGCAAAGCTTGGAACGGGATCTAGACCGGCTGAAAAGTGGTAGATAGAATTTAATGTAGACAATTGTGAGCTGTTTCACTTTGGGAGGACAAACTAGGGTTGGACTTTCACAGTGAATGGTAGGGTACTGAGGAGTGCTGTAGAACAAAGGGATCTGGGAATACAGGTCTACAATTCCTTAAAAATGGTGTCACAGATAGGGTCATAAAGAAAGCTATTGGTACATTGGCTTTGGGATGTTATGTTGAAATTGTATAAGACATTGGTGAGTCCTAATTTGGAATATTGTGTGCAGTGTTGGTCACCTACCTAAGATATAAGATTGTGAGTGTACACAGAAAATTTACAGGGACTTGAACACCTGAGTTATAGGGAAAGGTTGAATCAGGTAGGACTTTACTCCCTGAAGCATAGGAGAAAGAGAAGAGATTTGATAAAGGTGTCAAAATTAAGGGGTACAGATAGGGTAAATGCAAGCGGGCTTTTTTCACTCAGATTGCATGAGACTAGAACTAGAGGTCACAGATTAAGGATGAAAGGCGAAATATTTAAGGGAAACATAAGGAGCAACTTCTTCACTCAGAGTACAGAACGAGTTGCCAGTATAAGTGGTGAATGTGAGTTGGATTTCCAACATTTAAAAGAAATTTAGATAAGTACATGAATGGGAGGAGTACAGAGGGCTATGGTTCAGGTACAGGTCGTTGGCACTAGACAGCATCATAGTTTAGTGTAGACTAGATGGTTCAAAGGGTCTGTTTTTGTGCTGTAAACCTCTGTGACTCTTTAGCCAAGGGTAAGGTAAAAGAAGAAACTGATTTGCCTTTGTTTTAAAAGGGCTGCCAGGACAAGCCGTAACAAACTACCGGCAGGTGAGCCGAATGCCAGTGGTGTGAAAGTTACTCGAAGGGACACTGATGGATGAGATCTATCAGCATTTTGAAAGGCAGGGACCGATTAGGGATAGTCAGCGTGGCTTTGTGCATGTCTTACAACTTCCAGTTTCTTTTTTAAAGAGTTGACCCACAGGACTGACAATGGAGGACAGTGTACAATGTCAACATGGACTTCAGCACGGTCTCACATGGTTTGAAGATTAGATCACAAGTCAGAGGGTGGTAGTAGAAATCCGATTTTCCAGATTGAATCAGTGTTGTCTCACAGGGCTTGATGCTGGGCCCACTGATTTTTATCTATATTAACAATTTAGATCAGAATGTAGTTAGCACGGTTAATACATTTATAGATGATATCAGAACTGGTGGTATGGATTGTCCAAGGTTACAACAGAATCTACATTAACAGGGAAAGTGGCCCTAAGAATGGTAGATGAAATTTAACTCAGACAAGTGTGAAGTATTACACTTTGGTATACGTATTGAATTAGGGCAGATCTACAGAGCAACTGTTAGGGCCTTGGAAAGTACAGTCGACCTAGAGGTACAAGTAGACAGTGTAGTGAAGGCATTTACAACACTTGTATTCATTGGTAAGGGCACTGAGTACAGGAGTTGGGACATCATGTTACTATTGTACAAGTTGTTGGTGAGACCACACTTGGAGTACTATGTGGAGCTGTAAGAAGGATGTTATCAAGCTGGAAAGAATGCAAGCAAGATTTATAAGGAAGTTGCAGGATTGAATGGTTAGAGTTATGAGGAGGGGCTGGATAGAACATGGAACAGAAACCACAGTACAGCATCTTAAACCCACAATGACATGCCAACCTTTTAACCTGCTCCTAGATCGATTCCTTCCCATATAACCCTCCATTTTTCTTTCAACATGTACCTAAGTCCCAAATTTACCTGCCTCTACCACCGCCCCCGGCAGTGTGTTCCATGCACCTACCACAGTGTAAAAATCCTAACTCTGATAGCTCCCTTGTACGTTCCTCTAATCACCTTAAAAGTATGTTCTCTCTTGTTATCCACTGCAACTCTTGGAAAAAGGCACTGGCTGTCAACTCTATTGATGCCTTTTATCATCCTATACACCTCCATCAAGTCACCTCTTGTCCTCTTTCTCTTCAAAATGAAAAACCCTATCTTGCTTAAGCTTTCTTCATAATACATGTTCTCTCATCCAGGCAGCATCCCTTCCAAGGCTTTTACATGCTTTCTATAATGAGGTGACCAAAAATGAACAC
The DNA here is from genome assembly GCF_030028105.1 of Mobula birostris. Lineage (NCBI taxonomy): Eukaryota > Metazoa > Chordata > Chondrichthyes > Myliobatiformes > Myliobatidae > Mobula > Mobula birostris. The sequence continues at coordinate 116,121,843 of NC_092376.1, forward strand.
AATACTCCAAGTGTGCTCCAAGCAGAGTTTTATAGAGCTGCAATATTACCTCGTACTCGAGTTCAATCCCCAACTACTGAAGACCAACACACCACATACCTTTTTTAATAAACCTATCGACTTGCGTGGCAACTTTGAGGAATCTACGGACATGGACCCCAAGATCCCTCTCTTCCTCCATACTGCTAAGAATCCTACCATTAACCTTGTACTCCGCCTTCCAGTTCCATCTTCCAGCTTGTATCACTTCCCACTTTTCCAGATTATACTCTGCCACTACTCAGCCCAGCTCTGCATTCCTTCAACATCTGGTTGTAACCCATGCCCACCTTCCCCCCCCATCCACAAAACCACCAAACTTCTTGTCATCTGTAAATTTAGTAACCAATGCTTCCATTTCCTCTATCCCTAATCCTGATTATCTCTAATTAGGCTATACTTCTCCAAATGCTCATAAATCCTGTCTCTAAGAATCCACTCCAATGATGCAAGACCCACTGGTCTATAATTCCCAGGATTATCTCTATCACCTTTCTTAAACAAAGGAATAACATTTACCATCCTCCAATCTTTTGGTGCTACTAATGTGGCTAGTGATGATGCAAAGATCATCACCAGAGGAGCAACCTCCTCTCGCTTCCCAGAGTGACTGGTGGGGTATATCTTGTCTGGCCCCAGGGACTTATCTATTCAAAAGTTCCAAATCATTTCTTTAGCTCAACAAGTTTCAGCACATTAGCCTACTCTGTGCTGACCTCACATTCACCAAGGACACCCTCACTGGTGAATACTGAAGCAAAGCATTCATTAAGGATCTTCCTGACTTCCACCAATTATTTTTCCTTACAGGTATATCTAATCAGGAAGGATGAAATTTTTCCCCTGGGTACGGAAGCGAAGGTTTAAGGTGAGAGAAGCTTTGTACATTATGCTAGCTGCAGGAGGAAGCTGTAAAGGCAGGTACAATTACAATATTCAAAAGACATTTGGACAAGTACATGGATGGAAAAGAGACGCAGGGAACTGGGAGTAAGTCAGGTAGACAACGTGACTGGTGTAGACCAGTTGGGTCATAGATCTTGTTTCTGTGCTGTATAATTCTAATTGGTGTGAAGCACTTGAATATCCTGACATGAAAGATACCGTTAAAATTTTCCCTCATTCGAAATCTCTTTAAAACATAACTAAAAATACTATTATTTGGACAGAATAATTTTTCCCCTTCCTAGATTAGTGTGTGATACAGGAATAAATGTAGGTGAGCAAGAAGCAGGGGTTATTAAAAGAGAAATGGAGAATGCACAAAAACATTAATATTTTCATAATGCAGGCTAAGCTGGAGAGTCAGAAAGTAGGTCGATCAGTGTTATTGTACAATATCTAAACCTGGGTTCTAAAAGCTTATCAGCTATAGAACTTAATAGCTCAATCTCAACACAGAGCTAAAGAGGACATTCAAGCCAATAAGTGGCGCTACATTGAAGCAATGCATGAAACCAAACAAGCATCAATCACAACACTGTCAATAAACTACAGCTGACTAAGATAAATAGGCTGCAAAGAAACCCTCAGTATATCTGAGTGGTAGCTGCACCCTGAAGTTGGATAGTGAGCACTAACAAGACACTTCAGCGGTGCAGGATGTCACAGCTATCCATGAATCTGAATGGGATAAAAATTCATCCCAGCATCAGAGGTTAATTGTGTATATACTCCCGATCATGTAAAACAACACATTCAGACAATTAAACCTGGTGGCTTTTTAGCTGTAGGATATGGAAATGCAAAGCACTGTAGTTAAACACTGTACCAGCAGCAGAGCAAGGACATGCAGGAAACCTGTCAAGCAAAACAAAAAGCTATAAATGAGAATAAATACAAATAAAAGTCAGTTCTCAAGTAAAATCATGTTGAAACCTTGATTGTGTTTAATTCTTTTCTCACATTAAAATGAAAACTACTGACTTGTGACAATCAAGAATGGTCAGTAATGATACCAATCATAGTGTTTACAGCTGAATTAATTGGTTTTAAGGTTTATTCAGAGGACCAATACATTATAAAGTACACTGACTTCACAGCACTGATTAGTTCTGCAAAATGCACTGCAATCCTTTGGACATGCAGAATAAATATGACTTTAATCTGAAAGCAGTATGTCAGTCGTGCTGTGCCAGAATATTAGACAGTCCCTGCCCTCTGTGTTAGCCATAAATCAATCACCCTTAACGTGTGAATTAAAAGTTCAGAAAAAGATTAACTGTCCCAAGTAACCATGCTGCATATGAAGTTGAATTTCAACCACGCAGCCCTTTTCCTTTTTGATCAACGAATGTGCTCACAACAGTGAGGCAATATTTAATTGCCTCTTTTAAAAGTGGCTGCCTGCCCCTGCAGAAAGGGCATGAATACTGTATAACCATTCAGCAATTGTTTTTTGTTCAGCCTGAGAATTAGTCTAAAGACCTGATAATATTTCCAGTTCAGTACCTCAAAGCTTCCAGTATACCAGTGCTTGCTAACTCTATGAAAGGACATTTCCAAAAATAAAAGTGTTTATGTGTACAACTTTAATCATAATAATATTCTAACTTGAGCACGGCCATTCAATGAAACAGGGAGAAGATCCCAGCTACAATGACAAAAGATGCCACTGGGAGTTTCAATCTCAGTTAAACAAATAGAGCTTTCATAAACTCCCAAGAAATAAGGTATTTGAACTGCCATTTGTTTTCATTTAAAACTCCAAATACTTTCACATATCTCTACAGATGGCTTTAAATATAGAGGATATGATTTTGGGTAATGAAATATTTTCAATTATTAGTTTAGCTTATATTTTTCATTATTAAAAAGTAGACCACATTGAGCTCACCTTGGGTATTAATACAAGTTTTAGTATTTTCATATTGAAATTTGGGCACAGCAAGTGTTCAGATAGTGACTAAATCAGGAAGCTTCATCAAATTAGGTCGACGGTCTTGCAACTGCCACTAAGGCAGAAGCTATTGGAGAATACTTCTCCTAACAGCAGAACAACAGGGCAGAAAGGGAGAAAATGATTTAAAAACTAATTGTACTAAAAGGCTTCACAGGTTTCAGTAAAATAGCCAACCATTGCTAGAGTTCAGTTGTCCCCTTAAATTTGAACAGATGGCATAAACAGCAATTTCTGTCTACCCAAATGTATCCTGCATTACAAGAGACTATTAGTATTTAACAACTAACCTCCTTCCAAGGCTAATATTAAGAGTTTCCCCAGAGTTAACGGCCAGTTGTATTGGGAATGATGGGGCGATGCTGCCTGCAATGATCAGAATCATTGTGTACATGGCAAAAACTAAGATAATCATAATTCAGGGGAACTTGCAATGCTTAACATGTTGGCTGTGGCACAAAGGCTACTACCTGTAAATGGTAGGGTTCATACATGATAGAGTTCATATAGTCAAAAGTAGTAAAGGGCACCTAGAAAGATGTTCCGAGATTTGGACTGGCATTAAATCCTACTGCAGTCACCATCCTCTAAGCATAGCATTTCCTATTTTGCAGATATCTCATATTCTGCAGTCCCACAACAGCTCCCAGCCTCTCCTTTTCCTCTTCATCCACGACAAATAGGCAGTATAGGTACATCAAAGACTGTCTGGGCTTTTGTCAGTGTTACACCTTTGAGCAGCAATTTAGAATTCTCTTCGATCAGAGGGGTAAAACTCTAGTGCATTTGGGACGCTCTTTGTGTTGGAACGTGTTCAGAAACAGCATAGCAAAATAAAGAATAGTTAAAAATCATAAAGTAGACCCTCAGTGCAAACTCGTCCTATTCAGCTCCTACTTGTCCTCACCAGCATCAAGATCCAATACTAACATAGCCTATTCTGTTTCAGTACTAGCTGAAAATAATCTCCAAAACAAAAAAAAAGTTAATGCACTGTTTAAAATTCCAGATATGGAAACACAGGTCCTAGAACCTAGGAGCCAGTGAAGCAACAAGACAGGTGAAGTGCACCTGCTTGGTGTGCTGAATACTCCTGAGATCTGCCACTGTTTTCATTAGATAACACAAAAAGAATTATCACAAAATAAAGCAAAAAATGTACATTATGCAGAAAATCTCAGAACTTTCTAAATGCCTTATGGTTAGCTGTTTGTAGAGATTATCCACAGGACTCCATGATGAATTCAAAAGAAGTATTCCAACAACAAAGGTCACTTCAGTATGAGGCTCAGAGATCATTTAGACATCACACTGCCCATTTGTCACATTGTGTTGATCCAGCCTCTAAGTTCTTGAGAGCATATTCCAATAGTTTGAGTAAGGAGATTCAGTCCAGGGAATTTGTGCAAGAATGTCTCCTTAAAATATTGGCAAATCTGGTGCTATTGGTGACAACAGCTAAACAAATAGGGAGATTTCTTCTTCTCAGCCAAATTCACAGCTTCATCTCCTAAGAACAGAAAACAAAGTTAAAGATCCAATAATAGCTACACTTTCAGAATCCCAAACCTCCCAAAGACTAGCATGTCCACACACGGCCACCCTTATATTGTCTACATTCAGCCTGAACCACCTGAACCACAACCCCAAAGGCAGAAGATCATGCCACAGTGTTTACCTGTTGTCACCTGGAAAGCTGTTATATTCACGTAATCTTCTGCTATTTTCTGAAAGAGTTCATCTGAAATAAAGAGTACACAATAATCTGTTAATTTTGCAGTTAAGTTCCTTTAGACCTCATTACACCACTTGATTCTTCATAATGGTCTCATTAAAAACCCTCCAACCCCATTATAAAATAATGCATTCTATTTTTAAAATCTATCATACCAAATCTGCTTATCAAATCTTACTGATGGTGGCTACAAAGGAACAACAGGCAGAGGGCCTTTTGCCCACAGTGAGAAGAAGACATGAAATACGAACTTACCAACATTCTGACCAGTCTTACTGGAGGTTTCAAACAGCTTGGCTTTAATCTCTAAAAGACAGATATTGCATATATGACTTGCAGATTCAGAGAACAGAAATCAGTAACTACATTTAATGCAAGATTGCTGAACGTACTTGCCAAATATCTCAAGGTAAGTTGATAATAATGGAGCAGGCTACATTTGAAATTGTCATATTTTTGGACATTCTCCTCATGCCTTCCTTGTGTTCAGAATCGAAGTACACACATTTAAACAAGCCCAATGATTATGGTGTAATAAATCCTATAAATATCCTAATTAATCAAGTACATCTACGTAAAACAAAATGCATGACACCAGAAACAAAAACAAAATGCTGGAAAGATTCAACAAGTGAAACTGCGTACTGAAAGGAGAAACAATTTACTTTTCAGCTGTTTCTGATGAGACTATTGACTACAAAGTTATGAGTGTATTTCTCTGTACTGCCTTTGGTCCAAATACATTCTTCCTGTGATATGGTAACCATATCTATAGGCAATATTCAACCTCTGGCTTAACTAGTCATGTAAACAATTCTAGAATGACCTCCCTGCACTTATAACCATATAACAATTATACACGGAAACAGGCCAGCTCGGCTCTTCTAGTCCGTGCCGAACGCTTACTCTCACCTAGTCCCACCGACCTGCACTCAGCCCATAACCCTCCATTCCTTTCCTGTCTATATAGCTGGCCAATTTAACTTTAAACGACAACATTGAACCTGTCTCAACCACTTCTGCAGGAAGCTCGTTCCACACAGCTACCACTCTCTGAGTAAAGAAGTTCCCCCTCATGTTACCCCTAAACTTTTGCCCTGTAACTCTCAACTCATGTCATCTTGTTTGAATCTCCCCCACTCTCAATGGAAAAAGCCTATCCACGTCAACCCTATCTACCCCCCTCATAATTTTAAATACCTCTATCAAGTCCCCCCTCAACCTTCTACACTCCAAAGAATAAAGACCCAACTTGTTCAACCCTTCTCTGTAACTTAGATGATGAAACCCAGGTAACATTCGAGTAAATCTTCTCTGTACTCTCTCTATTTTGTTGACATATTTCCTATAATACGGTGACCAGAACTGTACACAATACTCCAAATTTGGCCTTACCAATGCCTTGAACAGTTTTAACATTACATCCCAACTCCTACACTCAATGCTCTGTTTTATAAAGGCCAGCATACCAAAAGCTTTCTTCACCACCCTATCCACATGAGATTCCACCTTCAGGGAACTATGCACCATTATTCCTAGATCCCTCTGTTCTACTGCATTCTTCAATGCCCTACCATTTACCATGTATGTCCTATTTTGATTAGTCCTACCAAAATGTAGCACCTAGCATTTATCAGCATTAAACTCCATCTGCCATCTTTCAGCCCACTCTTCTAACTGGCCTAAATCTCTCTGCAAGCTTTGAAAACCTACTTCATTATCCACAACTCCACCTGTCTTAGTATCATCTGCATACTTACTCATCCAGTTTAACATATCATCCAGATCATTAATGTAAATGACAAATAACGTTGGATCCAGTACAGATCCCTGAGGCACACCACTAGTCACTGGCCTCCAAGGTGACAAACAGTTATCCATCACCACTCTCTGGCATCTCCCATCCAGCCACTGTTGAATCCATTTTACTACTTCAATATTAATACCTAACGATTGAACCTTCCTAACCAACCTTCCGTGTGGGACCTTGTCAAAGGCCTTACTGAAGTCCATACAGATAACATCCACCGCTTTACCCTCGTCAACTTTCCTAGTAACCGTTTCAAAAAGTTCAGTAAGATTTGTCAAACATGACCTTCCACGCACAAATCCATGTTGACTGTTCCTAATCAGACCCTGTCCATCCAGATAATTATATATACCATCTCTAAGAATACTTTCCATCAATTTACCCACCACTGACGTCAAACTCACAGGCCAATAATTGCTAGGTTTACTTTTAGAACCCTTTTTAAACAATGGAACAACATTAGCAACACGCCAATCCTCCAGCACCATCCCAGTTTCTAATGACATTTGAAATATTTCTGTCAGAGCCCCTGATATTTCCACACTAACTTCCCTCAAGGTCCTAGGGAATATCCTGTCCGAACCCGGAGACTTATCCACTTTTATATTCCTTAAAAGCTCCAGTACTTCCTTTTCTTTAATCATCATAGTTTCCATAACTTCCCTGTTTCCCTTATCTTACACAATTCAATATCCTTCTCCTTAGTGAATACCAAAGAAAAGAAATTGTTCAGAATCTCCCCCATCTCTTTTGGCTTCACACATAGCTGTCCACTCTGATTCTATAAGGGACCAGTTTTATCCCTCACTATCCTTTTGCTGTTAATACAGCGTGCGGCCTCTCCAGTGAATGATATCTGTAATCTGTCAAGTAGGGGACCGTGCACAATTCTGATTTGATGGAGACAGACGTGAGAGTACGGAGGAACATCTGAAGAAACTACTGAAACGCCCGCTTTGCTGCCACTGCTACTGTGTGGTAACCGGAATCCCCGGAGCAGAAGGCCTCGAATCCTCAGCTTTGCTTGTTTCAGCGGCTGGGGCGAGGTCGAAGGCGCTCGGCAGAGGATGGCACTCGGGAGGCTGTATCGGAGGGGCTGGTCGGAGGCTCGAAGTTTTCAGATGGACGGACTTGGTGTTGGCTGTGGCCGGCTGCTTCCAAGGCATCGGCAGTTGTCGGTGTCTTGGAGGTTTATGGCAGGGAGTTTCTCCCTTTTGCCGCCTGCTATCGAGGACCTGGCAGTCGATCAACTCGGGACTTTGAGACGTTTTTTACCATGCCCATGGTCTGCTCTTCATCAAATTATGGTATTGTTTTGCACTGCTGTAATTGTATGTTACAATTATGTGGTTCTGTCAGTGTTAGTCTTTGGTTTGTCCTGTTTTCTGTGATATCACTCTGGAGGAACATTGTATCATTTCTTAATGCATGTATGCATTTCTAAATGACAATAAAAGAGGACTGAGTGTTCTCATAATCTAATCTAATCTAATCTAATATAGCGGTAGAAACCCTTGGGATTTATTTTCACCTTACTTGCCAAAGCAACCTCATATCTTCTTTTAGCTTTTCTAATTTCTTTCTTAAGATTCTTTTTACATTCCTTATATTCCTCGCGCCCCTCATTTACTTCATGCTGCCTATATTTATTGTAGATATCTCTCTTCTTCCGAACCAAGTTTCTAATATCCCTTGAAAACCATGGCTCTCTCAAACTTTCAACCTTTCCTTTCAACCTAACAGGAACATAAAGATTCTGTACTCTCAAAATTTCACCTTTAAATGACCTCCATTTCTCTATTACATTCTTCCCATAAAACAAATTGTCCCAATCCACTCCTTCTAAATCCTTTTGCACCTCCTCAAAGTTAGCCTTTCTCCAATCAAATATCTCAACCCTGGGTCCAGACCTATCCTTCTCCATAATGATATTGAAACTAATAGCATTGTGATCACTGGACCTGAAGTGCTCCTCAACACAAACCTCTGTCACCTGACCGATCTCATTCCCTAACAAGAGATCCAACACTGCCCCTTCTCTCATTGGTACCTCTATGTATTGCTGCAAAAAACTATCTTAGAAACTTAGAATCCATGCCTCAGTTAGTGAAGAAAAAGCACTGATCGTATATTTTTAACTACTATAAATATTTAAGGATGTGCAGGCATACACGCCTAAAGTTTTTCCTTACCACTTAATATCTTAATAATTAATGTATATTCTCTTGTCTTGTTAGACCTCATCTGATCATCATGCATTGTTTCCCATTGGACCTTCTTGTGTATGAGCTGGCTGCTGCTGAGTAGCATAACCATTGTTCATATTGACAATGGGAAATAGTAGAACATGGAACAGTACAGCACAGGAACAGGTCCAAACACTAATCCCTCCTATCTACACAATGTCCATATCCTCCCATCTTCCTCATATTCGTATGCCAATCCAAATGTCTCTAAAAGCCTCTAATGTATTTGCCTCTACCACCATACCAGCAGTGCATTCCAGGCATCCACCACACTGAGTAAAAAAACATCCCCCTCACCCCCCCCTTAAACCTACCTTCAATACATGCCCTCTGGTATTAGACATTTCAACCCTGGGAAACAGATACTCCCTGTTTACTCTGTCCAGTGAAGAGGATGGGGGTGAGGGGTCACTCCCTCCAACAAGCAATCAAGTCCTTGTCAAATGCAGCAGAAGAAAGCAGCAACTGGATTTAGATTAAAAGGAAAGACAACAACTGGGCTGCAAGATGAAGACAGGAGGGTATGGTACTGAGGGGGGTGCACCTGGGATGCCAGGTGCACCGTTGAGCCCTCTGGAGACGTTGTGGACTTATCAACGAAACGTCAAAGAAGGAGGGTGCCCACCTGATGACCCCAATGACGTACCTACCCTCTGTACTTGTCACCACTCCAAACCCACTGCCAACATCAAGAGTGCCAACTTACCTTAGGGATTGAAACATCAAGTCCTAATAGCTCTACTGCCTCTCACAAGCTTATAAACCCCTCAAATCTCCCCTCAGCCTCCGCTGCACCAGGAAAATGAGTAAAGTACTAGAAAGATGCAAGAGGCAAGTGTTCACTTTTCTTTCTTCTTCTTCAAAGAAATTCACACCAAATCTTTCAAAATTATTACCAATAGGGACTATTTTGACTTTTATCCTCCTTCCTTACCAACCTTAATCCAAGAAAGAACATATTAACTTTAAGGTCTAGTAGTTGAGTGGCTTGTAAACTAGTAAACTTTACCATCTGAGTAATCCTGAACGTCATGATAATCGACTCCCCGGGCACCGCGATCATTTTGTACAAGATCACTCTTTGTTCCACAGAGGTAGATCTTGCAATGCTGAAAGACAGAGGACACTGTAAGTCAATCTGAATTATAAACACTCAAGTGAGAACTGCCCTACTACAAACCTACAACTCAAACTTGATATGGAAATCCTATGTTACAAATTAATCACCAACTCACAGCACAAATCCAGCAACAAACCCTGAGCAGGTTACATCTGTAATCCACATGGAAAAAAACTCTGCCAAAATCCCAAAACTTTTCTAAACTATAAACCCTTAGTGCAAGACTTTTCCTGAAATAGAATTAAACGAGAAAGAAGAGCTAATTAATTTCAAAAGCCTTAAGATTAGTGCAAGCTTCTCAATATTATAACAAAATTCACCTCTTCACAGTTCTGGACTTCATTCACCCAGAATCTAGCTCTTGCGTAGCTGCTACTGTCAGTCAGATCTGGAAAACAGGAAATCCATTCAGTGATCCAAAATACTACAATGCTGGAAATCTTAAATAAAGATACAAAACACTGGAAGGTTGAATGGTTAATCTATCATCACACAGGGAAATATTAGTTATCAGGTGAGTATTAAATTATAGAGAAAAGGAGGCAGGAGCAAGGTAAGAGACCAAGGGAACAAACAGTCATGTCAACAATGGGATGGAGGACCCAATCATAGACCTTTATTTTCTCTCTCTCTCCCACCTTTCTTTGCAATTTCGAACTTCATTTCTGTTTTCAGCTAACATAAAAGTTCAACAGCCAGACAAGTCACGTTTTCACTACAGATTTTCCCAAACATTTTGAATATTCTCAGCACCTTTTCTCAGAAGCCCGTTCAATAGTGATGCATAATCCTAAAGTGGACAGCCACTGTAAGCAGGGGGTTTAAAAGGCCAGTTTTGTTAACTCGTATGCACATTCTGAATTTTTAATCAAACAACAGAAGTCTATTCCAACAGATTAAGCAGCAATTTAAGACAAATTAATTCAGTTGCTTCTTTTACTGTTAAAATTCATGTAGTAGATCATATTTCATAACTAGAGTTTATCTGACAGTGCCTACAATCCCTGCTTTGGAAAATACTGTGGAGAGCATTATTTGTGAGATTTGTCAATACCTATTTAATTTTCAAGAGAATTGTTTGTAACCACACCACACTATCCTGGCTACAATAAATTTATTCAAAGTAGAATTCAAAGTTCAATGTTCAAAGTAAATTTATTATCAAAGTATGAATATGTTACCATATACTACCTAGAGATTTATTTTCTCACAGGCATTTACGGGCAAAAAGAAATACAACAGGCTTTTATTAAAAACCTGTACATAACAGATGAAGACTGACAACCAATGTACAAAAGAATACAAACTGTGCAGGCAAAAATAAAACTAGTATTACCGAACTGACAATGCTGAATCACCTCAATTCAGCCAAGTACACTGAACTAGACTCGCTTTTTAAAATTCCACTTATGAAACCTAAAACGTTTTGCAATCAACAATGGCTCTGGTTCTAAAAGTTCCAGCATTATTTTCACATTATCAGCAAAGCTCATTTCGGATGCGTTGTTTGGAGCAGTTAAACTTCAAAGCAAACAGTATGCCTTTAAACCCAATGCACTCAGTAAAATTGGTACTTATTTCTCATCGGCTATTTCATTTACTTTAAAATACAGTTGAATTAGCTCAATATACATGAGCCAGTTCCCAGTTGTGTAATCAAGCATGTCAATCTTTCCTATGTAGCTAGCCATTTCTGCTCTTTTTATTAATGATTATCATCACTCTTCATGAACCTTCTGTTTTCTGATTCTTTTTTAACTTGACCATATTGCCAATCCTTCTGCATTTTTTTTAGCTTGAATGTCTCACTGCGCTTCAACAGGTTGGTAGCCGTCTCAGGTTTGTTTTAAAAATACTTTGTTGCCAATGTTTTTTTTGTTGAGATTGTCCAAGCACTGAGTGGTGCCATGCTGTAAAACCTGGATGCTGCTGCAGTGACAGCTTGGGCCACGCAGCATGAAGCGGTTCTCCATCTCACTAAACTGGCTCTGTGCTTCCAGTGATCCAACTTTTCATCTAGGTTAGTTGGATGAGTATCAAAATACTGAGTTTCAGAAAACTTTGATTTTTCCTTTAAACAATATGTGCATGAGGCACAATGGTGTATGCAATTCACATACACACATATTGTATACAATATACACACATATATACACCTACATATGCATATATATACACACACATGTATACACACGTATACACAGACACACATGTAAATGCACACACTTGTATATATACACATACACACATGTATATATACACACGATATACACATAAATATACACACACATATGCATATACGGGTATATATTCTCTGTTGCCCAGTCTCGTATACTGTATATAAATACACATATACATATTATATACACATGTACACTGCCACACACACACATATACACACACAAAAACAAAATTACTCAAATATTACTGAAATATTAAATACACAACAGGAGCCATTCCTTATCTTGCTACCGACAGAGCTGTCCTTTGAATGCTGTGTTTGCTTCAGCTACATAGCCGTTTGAATGTTTCAATTCCTCCTTTGTTTTCTCTAACTGTCCTGGCCATACTTACACTGTTTTAAACAACATTATCTGTAACATGCTTCCAAGCAAATGTACTTGTTCTGCCTAGACTGTCTGCTTCCAACAGAACACCACTGTCTGAAAATCTGAATTAATACTTTGTCTTTTAAATCCCGCAAATTTTAAAGATAGTTTGTAAGCACACTTTTCAGTTAGTATTATTTCAACCTAACTGACCGACGTGCTTTGTTTTGTGACCTTACACTGTTTCAATAGATAATACATATCCAACTAATTTTCATGTTATCAATCCCTTCAGTACTGTTCCATTATAGCAACAATGTTAACACCAAGACTCATCAGAAACACTTTGAAATGGACTTCTGCACTTAAAACATTTTACTGTTTGTTAAAGTACCTCTTATAATGATCAAAGATGAAAAACGTGTTATAACTGCGATGTAATCCAACGTGTTATAACTGCACGTTTGTAAGGTCAGAAATTGGTTACTAATTGCCATCATAATTGATCTGGTTGTTTTGCAAGGTCTAAATTCATTACTTATATAAAGGGTAGCAGCACACAAGCATGAGATTTATTACTTTTCTTTTGATGAATAGTCCCTCATTGTCCTCTAGAAAGTATAGCTTTCTGCACGAGCTGACTAAACAGCAAGCATGATGGCATCTTTCTTACCAAAGCACACCACAGCTGCTCGGGCACCCCGATAGTAGATTCTGCTCATGGCTTCGTACCGTTCTGATCCTGCAGTGTCCTGATCAGGAAACAAATTACATCCATAACTTACAAATATATCCCAAACTAATGTCCCAGCATTTTTGACGATCGACTAATTTGCAATTATTAGGACTTGTAAGTGAAAAGATTCTGACCTGAGCTGTGATAGCCACATCTCACTTTCACTACCAGAGAAGATAACCATTTCACCCACTGAGTCTATGACAGCTTGCTGATAATCCCTCTCTCCCTTTATTTCCTTCAAGTCCCTAAAATCCCCCCAGATATAACCACTCATCTGCATATCATGGGCAATTTAACCCACCAGCCCATATTTTTATGGGATGTGGAAAGGCAGCCATATGGTTACTGGGAGAATGTGCAGACTAACCAGAGATGAGTAGTGACCCTGGTTCTCTGGCACTGAAACAGCACTCTACTAGCTGCACCACTAGCACAAGGTCTTCCAAATGCCCCCTACTTCATAAAATAGTTTGAAAAAAACAGTAAGACATTCCAGGTAATCATGCTGCATCCATTCCCCCTTGTATAGTGCAAATGGGGGGAAAAAACTCCAGTGAAGGCACATTGGCCAAATCCAAGAGGCCAGACTGTACTTAAGAGAATGGTGAGCAGTTTGTGCCCTCACTTGAGAAAGTATGTGCTGGCATTGGACAGGTGCAGAGGAGGTTCACAAGAATGATTTGGGAATAAAAGGGTTAACGCACGAGGAGCGTTTGATGATTTTGAGCCCATACTCACTGCAGTTTAGAAGGGGGAGACGGAAGGGACTCTCACTGAAACCTATTGAATATTGAGAGGCAAAGATGGTGGACGTGGAGCAGATGTTTCCTATAATGGTGGAGTCTAGGTCCAAAGGACATAGTCTCAGGATACAAGCATGTCAGAGATGAGGAGCACCTTAAAGTTTGCCATTGAGCACCTTAAAGTTTCCCATTTTAAATGATGGACAGACAGAAACTCTTCATATGTACAACACATATACTGACAAAGTAATTCTATTCATTCTACTTTTCAGCCAGAGGATGATGTGAAAACTGAAACAAAAGCATATTTAAATTGTTCCACATTCACGGAATTCCTTGTTGTATTTATACTTGCTGATGAAGCAGACAAGCACTCACTTATTCTCATTTCTAACTTGTAGGATTACGCAATAAGCTTCACCCCAGAGGGAACCAATCAACCACAGAAACCCAGTTAAAACTGGCTTCATTTATCAACCCTAACAAGCCCACTCTGCCAAATAATCGTTTCATTTGTCAGTTGAGAATCAAAACACTTACCCAGATGCCAAGTGTGATTGACTTTTCACCAACATGGATGAGCTTGGCTACAAATGCAGCCCCAATTGTCTGAAACAGTAAACAGTTGACTAAGCATGGATCCTTTTCCTAAAACTTTTGAAATACAATTTACTGTCATTCATTCATTAAAAATGCTTACTCTGAACAAAATTTTCCCATGGAGATTCTATTCCTGCAAGAACTTTGAATTACAGTTCATAAAACACAAGGGTCTAATGAATCCCACAGTGATTCCCTCATGCCTCATGGGTAACTCTGTCTGTTGCCTTTCTACTTCCTTGAGGTGTTGTTTGAGTAGACTAAGAGCTCTTGGCCTTTCTCTGCTAAATTTCAGTTCCATGGTATCAGATCAACAGTAATTGTTACTCCAGATCCGATGCAGCACAAAAAAAAACACAATGCATTAAAGAATGGTAAAGAACACAATAATTAAAACAATAAATATGATTACATAAGACAGCTTATATACATTAGACTGATTGTATGTCCAGAAAGTGACATGGCACAGGAGTGTCTGTACATATGGAGACTGACAGGAAGTGATAAAGTAGGGCTGGTGGGGGTTGAGTTGGGGAGTGAATTAGTGGGTGGAGGTGTACCCTTACTGCTTGGGGTCACTGTTTTTGAGTCTGGTATGGATTCTACGTAGTCTCCTTCCTAATGAGAGTGGGGAAAAGTGTCCATGAGTGAGGTGGGTGAAATACTTCATGATATTACTGGCCCTTTTCTGTCTATGTCGTTGATGGTGGGTAGGCAGGTGCAGGGCCTTTCTGTCCATCGCAGTGCATTTTCTGTACCATGCAGTGTTGCAGCACACTAGGATGCTCTTCACTATGCATCTGTAGAATGGCGTGACTATAGATGTGTACAGTCCAGCTCTCTTCAGACAGTAGAGGCATTGGTGAGCTTTCCTGATTCTGTAGGATGTGTTCTGGGACCATGAGAGGTTGTGTAATAAGTGTACTCCCAGGAGTTTGAAACTGCTTGCAGTTTCCACTGCTGTGCCGCTGATGTAAAGAGGGGTGTGAGTGGTGCAAGTTCTCCGGAAGTCAATAACCATCCCCTCTGTCTTGTTGACATTGAAGAAACTGTGATTTGCCTGGGACTAGGCCTTGAGCTCTTCCCCTTCCTCCCTGCAGGATGTCTTATCCTTGTTAGTGAAGAGCCCCACCACTGTTGTGTCACGGGTGAACTTGGCAATGTCATTCCTCGGGTGTTTGGCCGAGTGCGTGCAGAGTGTACAACAATGGGCTCAGTGTAGTCTGGGGGTCACCTGTGCTGAGGATCATGAGGAGGGAGGAGTGGTTGTGTAACCTGACTATCAGAAGTCTGTTGGTTCAGAAGTCCATTTGCCAGTTGCACAGTGCTGTATTTAGACCATAGAGGACGATATCTTCAACACAGTTTGTGGGACAATAGTGTTAAACACCAAAATGAAATCCAGGAACAGTATTGTGACACAAGTGAACTTGTTTTCCAGGTGTATCCGGGCCGGGTGCATGACAGATGCAATGGCCCTGTCAAATGTGTTCAGGAAAGTTTCCTTAATCAGTACATAGAAGTCTCAATGAGAGTTCTCTTATTAGGGAATGAAGCAGGGCCGGTAACAGAAGTCTGTGTAGGGGAACACTTTGCATCGAATGATCATAATGCCATTAGTTTCAAAATAAACACGGAAAAATTTAGGTCAGGTTGCGGGCTGAGATTGTAAGTTGGAGAAAGGCCAATTTTGATGGTATCAAAAAGGATCTAGCAAGTGTGGATTGGGACAGGCTGTTTTCTAGCGAAGGTGCACTTGGTAAGTGGGAGGCCTTCAAAAGTGAAATTTTGAAAGTACAAAGCTTCTATGTGCCTGTCAGAATAAAAGGTAAAGATAACAGGTTTAGGGAACCTTGGTTTTCAGGAGATATTGCGACCCTGGTTAGGGGGCAGAAAAGGAGGTGCATAGCAGGTTTAGGCAGGTAGGAACAAATGAGGTACATATGGAGTACAAAAAATGCAACAGAGCACTTGAGGTTGCCCAGGCAGACAAAGTGAAGGAAAACCCCGAAGGATTCTACAGATATCTTAACAGCAAAAGGACTGCAAGGGATAAAATAGGGCCTCTGCAAGATCAGAATGGTAATCAATGCATGGAGCCAAAAGAGATGCGAAAGATCTTAAATGGATTTTTTGCACCTATGTTTACTCGGACAAAGAATCAAAGAGCGAGGTAAAGCAGCAGCAAACTCATGCACGCTATATAGATTACAGAGGAGGGGGTGTTTGCAGTCTTGAGACAAATTAGAGTGAATAAATCCTCAGGGCCTGACAAGGTGTTCCCTTGGACCCTATGGGAGGCAAGTGCAAAAATTGCAAGGGCCCTAACAGAGATACTTAAATCATTCTTAGCCACAGGTGAAATGCCAGAGGATTGGAGGATAGCTAATATTGTTCCACAGTTTAAGAAAGACTCTGAAAATAAACCAGGAAATCATAGGCCAATGAGCCTGATATCAGTAGTGGGAAAGGTATTGGCAGGTATTCTACAGGACCAGATATATAAGTGGATAGGCATGGACTGATTAAGGATAGTCAACATGGCTTTGTATGACGTAAGGCATATACAACCAATCTTACAGAGTTTTTCAAGGAAGTTACCAGGAAAGTTGATGAAGGCAGGGCAGTGTATGTTGTCTACATGGACTTTAGCAAGGCGTTTGACAAGGTGCCACATGGGAGGTTCATCAGGAAGGTTCAGACGCTTGGCATTCAAGAGGAGGTTTTGTGGGAGAAGCCAGAAAGCTGTCGTAGAATGTTGCATCTCTGACTGGAAGTCTGAGAGTAGTGGAGTACCATAGGGATCGGTGCTGGGTCCATTGTTTGTCATCTATATTAATGATCTGGATGATAATGTGTGTAACATGCTGTAAGGTTTCACTGATAATGTAATGGTTTCTCTGTAGCAGCAATGTTTGGGTTATGACTAGAGATAACGGGGTTTGCAATGCAGTTGTTCTTTCTTGTGAGTCTGGAACAGAGATTTTTGCGGTCTTTTGCTGGGGAGAGATGAAGAGAGAAGACACGAATAGAGAGAGTTGGTAGACCGCCGGACAGGGTGGACTTGGAGCGAGGGAGCGAGGGTCCAAAGGGCAGCGACGATCGGAGGAGATCGATGGTGGACAATCGGCTTATCAGTGAGCTCCAACATTGCGCAATAGACTGTTTCATAAGATTGGGTCCTTTTTCTTTTTTTTGTTTTCTTTACTAACCATATAGTCAAAGTAAGAATTATAAAGTTTAATCATTTAATCGTATATTGTGTACTATTTGTTATTTCAAGGTACTGATTTGTAACAGGGGACACATCGCGCAACACCCCCACAAACTTTCTTAAGTTTGGCCAGGCGCTATCACCCCCTATATTTAGACGCTAGTTGAAGCGAGAGTTACAATTGTGAGGGCTACGTTCAGGCTTGATTCCATTGGATGCTGTGTGATTACCCTGAGCAATGAACCAGTGGGGCAGATATTTGTACTCCGGATGAATTGTTAATTCTAGTGTTAAGTACTGTTGAAGTTGCGATTGTGGGCGGAGGTTTGATAAAATGGCTGGCACAGCTCTCATTTTAATGCAGACCAGCGCTGAGGTAGCGGTAGCTGGGGGCGGAGATTTCAAAGACAAGGTTCTCTCATTTCTGAGGAGTGAGGGGAAAGAGTGGTTGTATTTGGAATGCCTAATCAGTCCACGTCCCCCGGTGAAGAGTGAAAATTCTGAGTTAGTATCCGCCCTTACTTCTCTGGCAAATAAATGGAAAAATCAGATTCAAAGTCCCAGCTATGGCAGGCTCCGCCTATTCTCTGGAATAACGCCTACCCCTGAAGGGGAGGAAGAGTATGAGACTTGGGTGGAGAGGACCTCTCAATTGTTAGATGAGTGGCAGTGCTCCAATGATGAAAAGCGAGGGAGGGTGGTTGAAAGTTTGAATGGGCAGGTCACTGATGTTGTGAGAGCTGTCAGGATGAAATATCCAGTAGTGACAGCTGTCAATTACATGCAAGCACTGGACAATACTTTTGGCCCAACTGGAAGCCCAAGGGAGCTCAAGGGAGCTCATGGTGGGGTTTCAGAACATGCACCAGGAGAAGAGGGAGAAGCTTTCTGCTTTTAGTTTTTGGCCAGAGAGGCAGCTAAATTGCTTGCAGTGCAGAGGGGTCATTCAGGAGGCTGAGGTGGATCAGTTAAGTATGGACCAGATAGCCAGGGGTGCCCAGTCCAAGGACCTGATTGCTTGGGGTCTCCGACAATCTCGTGAGATGCACCCCCCTCCATCTTTTGTTGAGCTGATCAGAGAGGCACGGGGAGGGGAGAACGCATTGGAGGTGCGGGAGGACTCCGTCAGCAGGGTACAGTCTTCGGTAGTAGTCCCCTGCGGTGAAGTGACCACAGGTAGCCTACCCCGGGGAGCGGTAGAGGAGATTGTGGCAGAGTTGAGAACAGAGATATGTCTGCTGTTATCAGCAGGCGTGACCCCCTCCCCCCCATATGATGCAGCTGATGGGGGGGGGGGGCGCGGATCCCCCAAGGGGACGAACAATGCGGAGAGCTGCTGGCAGCAGGTGTCACGCCAGAAGGAGAGTGAGCCTCAGGGTACTTAAGCAGAGAGAGTCGTTGGAGGAGACCAAGTGAGGGAACGGCCTGGTGTCTCTGGGGGAACATGTTCCCAGCAATGTACCAAGGAACCCCCTGAAAGCGAAAGGCCCAATTCCTGAAGGCTTATTGGGTCCATGCTCCAGTGTGTCACTACGGACAGAGGGTACTTATGCTAAAGCCATACTCGACACCGGTCGCAGGTCATGTTGTTGTACTGTTCGTTTTACAAGTGGTATCTGAAGCATTTACCCTTGACCCCATTCAGGGCACTGGAAATTTGGGGACTCAGTGCCGGTGATTATCCATACGACGGTTACTTGTCGGTGAAGTCAGAGTTCTCGGAGGCTGATGTGGGAGTGTCTGAGGTCCTCGATACATTGGTGCTGGTTTGTCCGGACCCTGTTGAGAAGGGTGGCATTTAATTCTGGTGGAGACCAACACTCCTATTGTGAGGAGGCTCATGGGGGCCTGCAAGGAGAAGGCTGGTGAGAGCTTTCCGAGAACATTGTCCGCGCACCCGGTATTTTGAGCTTGGTTTTGAGGAAGTGTGTGGCAGCATTGGGCCGGATACCGAATTTAAACAAGGGACTGTGTGGTTTACCCAGTCGAAGCCAATAGTAGTATGGCCCAGGGAAGTAGCGAGAGTGATGGGGACCCCCAAATTTCCTGGAATGCCTGAGGACCAAGCCCTCTTAGTGGATGCTCCGGAAGACCACGAGGGGGAGTCGGGATTTCCTGCTGGGGTACTGGTGAGGCCCAAATTGCAGAAGCCCTTGGTTGTACAGGCAAGCAGGATTGCAGAGATTGACAGGAACACTACGAAGAGGGAGGTCACCTTCAAGCGGGGGATGCGCCTGGCACATTTGTTCCTGGTGACGGTAATGTCTAGTGCCCCTGTGAGACACGCCAGGGAGAAAATATTGGAAAATGGGGGAACGTTGACCACTGAGTCATTCAACTTCGGGGACTCCCTGGTTCCTGCAGGTTGGAAGAGGAGGTTGGTAGAGAAGATGTTGAAGTTGAAAGGTGTTTTCTGCACTGACGAGTTTGATGTGGGTTGTTCCAAGAGCACACGTCACACTATCTTGGTGACTGAGGATACCCCGTTCAGAGAAAGGTCGCAGTGACCGGCCCCTGCAGAGGTGGAGGATGTTCGGCAGCACTTGTGTAAGTTGAAGGGAGCTGGGATCATCACCGAGTCCCAAAGCCCCTATGTGTCCCCAATAGTAGCGGCCCGAAAGAAGAATGGGAAGGTACAGATGCGTGTGGACTGTAGGACTCTGAACAGGCGCATCATCCCTAACCAATATACTGTCCCGAGGATTGAAGACGCACTGGCCTGCCTGAGTGGTGCGAAGTGGTTCAGTGTGCTGGACTTGAGGAGTGGATATTACCAGATCCCCATGAGTGAGGCTGACAAAGAGAAAACGGCATTTATATGTCCCCTGGGATTTTTCCAGTTTGAAACAATGCCACAGGGCATCTCGGGAGCTTCTGCAACCTTCCAGCAGGTCCTGGAGAAGACGGTGGGGGATATGAACTTGCTTGAGGTATTGGTATACCTGGATAACCTCATAGTATTTGGATCCACCTTGGAAGAACATGAAGCGAGGCTGCTGAAGGTACTGGGCTGCCTGAAAGCTGAAGGGTTAAAACTCCCTGGACAAGTGCCAGTTTTGCCAAATGTCTGTTAGCTATGTTGGGCACATAGTCTTACGGCATGGGGTAGCTACAGACCTAGCTAAGATCAAGGCGGTTACCACTTGGCCACGACCCCACACTGTGAGCACTCTGCGTTCACTCCTCGGGTTCTGTGGTTACTATCGGAGGTTTGTGAAAGGCTATGCGAAAGTGAGTCACCCATTGAATCAGCTTCTGTGCGGTTACCCTCCCTTGGGGAAGAAAGGGAGGGGGAGAAAAGGACAGGAGGGTGGAGAGAATCTCAGCTTGTCGGAGCCCTTTGAACCAAGGTGGGATACAAAATGTGAGGAGGACTTTCAGTTGCTGAAGGAGCTGCTGACCCAGACGCCGGTGCTGGCTCTTGTGGACTCCCGATTGCCGTATGTACTGCACACAGATGCCAGCCGAGAGGGTTTAGGGGGCATCCTGTACCAGGATCAGGGCACTGGGTTGAGGCCTGTGGCGTTTGTCAGCCAGTCTGTCGCCCTACAAGAGAAACTATCCCACGCACAATTCTGGCATTGAAATGGGCGGTGGTGGATAAGCCGAGTGACTACCTCTACAGGGCCAAGTTTGAAGTGAGGATGGACAACAACCCCTTATATCCTGACTTCGGCGAAACTGGATGCCACAGGCCATCGGTGGTTGGCGGTGTTGTCTGCCTATGATTTCAGCCTGAAGTACCGGCCGGGAACATTGATACTGACACTTTGTCCCGACAGGCGCATGAGGGACTGGTCAGGGATGAGGAGTGGGAGAGCGTCCCTGCCCCGGGGGTGAAGGCTCTGTGTCAGTTTGCCATCACTGTGAAGGCAGAGGAAGAGGAGGGGCAGGAGCAGGAGTGAGCGGTGGATCAATTGGGAGCTTCTGATGACACCATCCCCCTGGTTTATTGTAACCTGACTGCTCTGAAGACAAATCAGCTGCCGGAATTGAGTTCTGGGGAAGTGGCTGCTGTTCAGTGAGATGATCCGGGCGTCGGTACCATTTAGGCGGCAGTCGGAAAGGGAGACATGGCTCAGGCGGAGAGGACGAAACACACATCAGTGCCTCCATTACTACGAGAATGGCCTCAGTTGGAGTTGAAGAACCAAATCTTATACTGGGTCACGTCACCCCCAGACCGACCCCAGCGTTGCCAGCTGGTTCTACCCGAGAAGTATCGGAGGATTGCGTTGAAGTCACTTCATGATGATTCTGAACATTTGGGGGTGGAAAAGACCTATGGATTGCTCAGAGACCGGTTTTACTGGCCCCGAATGAAGTCGGAGGTCAAAGAATACTGCAAGTCATGCATTCGATGCATTGACGGAAGACACTGCCTACACGGGCAGCCCCCTTGACCCGCCTGCAGAGTGCAAGGGCCTTGGACCTGTTGTGTATGGATTTCCTGTCAATAGAACCCGATGCCAGCAACACGGCGAATTGCTTAGTCATCACGGACCACTACACCAGATATGCTCAGGCTTTTCCTACCAACAACCAGAGGGCATCTATGGTGGCAAAAGTGTTATGGGAGAAGTATTTCATTTATTATGGCCTTCTCAAGCGAATACATAGTGATTAGGGACGGGATTTCGAGAGCAGACTCATCGTGGGCATGCTTGGAATCGAGAAGTCAAGGACCACGCCCTATCACCCAGAGAGGTTTAATCGGACCATGCTAGACATGCTTGGGACCCTGCAGATCAGCAAGAACAGCAGGTGGAGTCAACATATTGGGCATCTGGTTCACAGTTATAATTGTACATGAAATGAAGCTACTGGCTACTCGCCATATCATCTGATGTTTGGGAGCGAGGCAAGGTTGCCCATTGACCTTTGTTTTGGGACTGGCAAGGGTGACTTACCACCGAAGACTTATCTGAAGTATGTGTCTGACATGAGAAGAGAGCTGAAAAGGGCTTATGAATTAGCTGGAGTCGCAGCTGCCAAGCAGAATCAAGGGAATAAGAGGAGGTATGATCAAAAGGAGAGGTTCTCCGAACTCCTGCTGGGAGACAGAGTCCTCATAAGGAATTGGGGCCACCTGGAAAGCACATGTTCGCTGACCGCTGGGCGGCTATGCCCTATGTGGTGGAGAGTCGGATGCCAAACCTACCAGTTTTCTGGGTGAGACCAGAGGAGGGGAATGGGCCTGTCAAGATTCTCCATCAGAACCTCCTGTTGTCCCTGGGTCAAAAGGTGCAGTTTGACCCACAGCCCGACTTGGAGCCTACACCTAGTAAGAGGACTCTGTGGAAATGTGGGGTGACTACCAGGCCCCCAACAGGCAAGGTTAGGCCAGCCCCCACCTTAGAGGGATGCTGATTCGGAAGATGAGGACCTGGATGTGTGGTATATGCTGCCCTTCACTAACTCCCTGTTGATTGAGGAACAGACTCCCGGCCCTTCTCCCATTGAGACAGCTGAAGTGGGGGGGGGGGCTATCTGTGGGCAGCCTGGGTTGCAGCGGGACTCTGCAGGGGAGGAAACGGGATTTGATCACGGGACAGAGGGCTCCGAGTTGCAGGTGGGCATGAGTGATAGATCGGGGGGGGGTGGCCTCAGCAAGTAGACCAGAGGTATTCCCAGTAGTGTCAGAACTTGAAGAGTTAGATGATGGGGTGTGGAGGTCTCAGAGAATTAGGAGACCACCGGATAGACTGGCCTACGTAGCGCCAGGGGAACAGAGTGTGACCCCGACTGTGTTGGGGAGCTATGTCACTGCCTTTTACACCTGGATTGGCTTTGTGTTTTGCAGAAAAGGCTGGCAAATTATCTCAACCTCATGAGGACATGACTAAATTTGGTGGGGTAAGAGTGCAACATGCTGTAGGGTTTCACTGCTGTGTAACATGCTATAAGGTTTCACCGATAATGGTTTCTCTGTAGCAGCAATGTTTGGGTTATGAATAGAGATAATGCTGTTGTTCTTTCTTGTGAGTCGGGAAGAGAGATTTTCACGGTCTTTTGCCGGGGAGAGGTGAGGAGAGAAGACACGAATGGAGAGAGTTGGTTGACCGCCGGATGGGGTGGACTTGGAGCAAGGTTCCGAAGGGCAGCGATGATCGGAGGAGATCAATGGTGGACAATCGGCTTATCAGTGAGCTCCAACATTGCGCAATAGACTGTTTCATAAGATTGGATCCTTTTTCTTTTTTTTTAATCGTTTTCTTTACTAACCATGTAGTCAAAGTAAGAATTATAAAGTTCAATCATTTAATCACATATTGTGTACTGTTTTGTTATTTCAGAGTACTGATTTGTAACGGGACACATCGCGCAGCATCCACCCCAAACGAGATTTCTTAAGTTTAGCCAGGGCGGGGGCTATCACCCCCTATACTTGGCCGCTAGCCGAAGCGAGAGCTACATGTGGTTAACTTATCAGCAATTTGCAGATTATACCAAGATTGGGGGTGTAGTGGACAGCGAGGAAGACTATCAGAGCTTGCAACTGGATGTTGACCAGCTGCAAAAATGGGCTGAAAAGTGGCAGATGGAATTTAATGCAGACAAGTGTGAGGTGTTGCACTTGGTTGAACCAACTAAGGTAGGTCTTACACAGTGAAAGGTAGGGCATTGAGGAGTGCAGTAGAGCAAAGGGATCTAGGAATACAGGTCCATAACTCATTGAAAGTGGCAGCACAGGTAGATAGAGTTGTAAATACAGCCTTTAGCACATTGGCCTTCATAAATCAAAGTATTGAGTACAAGAGATGGGATGTTATGTTGAAGTTGTACAAGACATTGGTGAGGCCTTATTTGGAGTACTCTGTGCAGTTTTCACCACCTACCTACATGAAAAATGTAAATAAGATTAAAAGAGTGCAGAGAAAATTTACAAGGCACTGGCAGGACCTGAGTTATAAGGAAGGATTGAATAGGTTAGGAGTTTATTCTTCAGATTCAGAAGATTGAGAGGAGATTTGATCCAGATATACAAAACTCTGAAGGGCATTGATAGCATAAATGCAAGCAGGCTTTCTCCACTGAGGTCATGGATTCAGGGTGAAATGTTTAAGGGGAGCATGAGGGGAAACTTCTTCACTCAGAGGGTTGCGAGAGTGTGGAACAAACTGCCAATGCAAGTAGTGCATGCAAGCTTGATTTCAACGTTTAAGAGAAGTTTGGTTGGAAGAGATATGTAGGTCGATGGGACTAAGCAGTTAATATGGTTTGGCATGGCCCAGAAGAGTCAAGGAGCCTATTTCCATGCTGTACTTTTCCATGACTCTGATATAGTTACTGAGATGGGGGAGAAGTAACTCAAAGGTCTTCCGTCAATATCTGACTCTAGTTTAATAAATATTTCACTTCAGATACCCTGATAAAAGCAACTAGCTCTGCAGAAGTATAACTCTGATGCCTTGACTCAGGAGTTCTGAATGTCCACAGAATTTCTCAGATAAAAGCTGGCATTTCTGAGTGGAGTTGCTGGCTTTTAAATAGGAAACTCTGGTATATTTTACCATCCATTTGGGAAAAAAAACAATTGTGAGACTGAAATTTTTTTTGAACCATTTACGGATCAATGCAACTGCCAGTGTAATAGAACAGAAGCACACTTCTTTTCTATTCATAATAAATATATCAGCAAAGTATTACCAATGGTTTTGTTTATTAATCAGAATAAAATGAATTCGTCATAAAAATAAGTATTTTTTTTAAAAAATCTATTCAAATGAGCAATCCATTTAAATCACAATTATTTAAACAAATCCAGAGTAATTAACTGGTGTACATTTGTACAGTAAAGATAGTAAATGAATTTGAAATAGTTTTCCAAAGCAGTGGAATCAAACTATTTTGGACCATGGCTGCTGCCTGATGTGGCATGATTTTGGAAAACCACGGAGTGTGTATGTGTATGTATGCATACATATTATTATTTTTAAATCTTAGTCACATTTAAATTTCTTAAGCCTCTACTCCAGTTCTGTTCATTTGTTTTGATCTAATTAGGATATAATGAGGATAAACAAGCAGACATTCCACAAGTAGATGCTACACTGTACTAAAACATAATGGCTTTGGCTCCCTTACCCCCATGAACATGGGGCAACACCAACAGACACAATGATTAAAAAAATGAATTTTCCCAAGCTCCAACTGACATGTTTTGCCTATTAATCCTTCAACGTCTAACACACATCTTGCATTGAAACTACTCCATGAATGAATCCAGTAATAAGGCAGTCTTTCTGGTGATGTTGCAATCCAATCAAAAATTTGCAGAGGTTATAATTCTATCCCAGCAAACAAGGCCAATCAGTGTAGCCAGATGGCAAAATTTTTAACAGAAATGCTTTGCTTAATGAGATAACATTTCAGGCATGATTGAGTTGATGCTGAGTACACTATTGCAAACATTGCCTCTGGGATACCAGAAACAAAGACTGACTGTGCTGCGCCAGATTCCGAGGCATTACCATCCTAAACAGAGCACAAAAATATCTATTAATGCCAAACAATTTCCTCACGTTATTGCAGCATGATGGAGAAAGGTATTAGAAAGATGAATAATCACAAATACTGCACTTGTTGATCACTGTCATATAGAACACGAGAAAATGGAGGTAGTCCCAGAGAGATACAGAATGGAAACAGACCCTTTGACGTACCAAGCTGTGCCAAGCATCAACTAAGCATTAGTAATTCTACATTAATCTTATTTTTTTTTTATTAGACCACAAGGCCATAAGATATTGGAGCAGATTTAGGTCATTTGACCCATCAAGTCTTCACCATGTGATCATAAGCGATCCACTTCGCTCTTAACCCCATTCTCTGCTTTCTCCCCGTGACCTTCACACCCTTCACTTAACCCTAACCTCTGCTTTAAATACACCAAATGACCTGGCCTCCACAGATTCACCACCCTCTGGCTAAAGAAATGCCTCCTGATCTCCGCTCTGAATGGACGTCCCTCTATTCTGAGCTGCGCCTTTTGGTCATAGAGCCCTCCACCAAAGAAAACATTCTCTCCACATCCACTCTACATGGCCTTCCAACATTCGACAGGTTTCAGTGAGATCCACCCCTCATCCTTCCAGCAAGTACAGGCCCAGAGCCATCAAACGCTCCTCATATGATGAGCCTTTCAATCCCAAAATCATTCCCGTGAACCTCCTTTGAACCCTCTCCAATGTCAGCACATCCTTTCTAAGATAAGGGGCCCAAAGCTGCTCACAATATTCCGTGAGGCCTCACCAGTGCCTTCTAAAGCCTCTGCATTACATCCTTGTTTTTATATTCCAGCCCTCTCAAAATGAATGCCAACACATGCCTGTATTTGCCTTCCTCACCACTGACACAACCTGCAAGTTAACCTTTAGGGAATCTTCCAAGTCCCTTTGTACCTCAGATTTTTTAAAAATTTTCTCCACATTTAGAAAATAGTCTAAACAGAAAATAGTCTATGCTTTTATTCCTTCTACCAAAGTGTAGGACCATACATTTCCAGACACTAAATATTGGCCCATTTCCCCCAATGTCAAAGTCCTTTTGCAGCCTCCCTGGTTCCTCAACACTACCAGCCCCTCCACCTACCTTCGTGTCATCTGTAAATTTGGCCACAAAGCCATCAGTTCCGTCACCCAAATCACTGACATACAACATATAAAGAAGCAGTCCCAATACCGACATCCTGCAGAACACCACCAGTCACCAGAAACTAATCAGAAAAGGTTCCCTTTATTCCTACTCTTTGCCTCCTGCCAATCAGCCAATGCTCTATCCACGCTAGTATCCTTCCTGTAATACCATGGCTCTTATCTTGCTAAGTAGCCTCATGTGTGGGACCTTGTCAAAGGCCTGTGGAAAATTCAAGTACACAACATCCGCTGATTCTCCTTTGTGTGTCCTGCTTGTTACTTCCTCAAAGAATTCCAACAGATTTGTTAGGCAAGATTTTCCCTCATGAAACCATGCTGACTTTAGCCCATTTTATCATGTGTCTCCAAGTACCCCGGAACTTCATCCATAACAATTGACTCCAACATCTTCCTAACCACTAAGGTCAACCTAAGTGGCCTATAATTTCCTTTATTCAGCCTTCCTCCCTTCTTGAACAGTGGTGTGACATTTGCAATTTTCCAATCCTCCAGAACTATGCCAGAATCTAATGTTCCTTAAAAGATCATTACGAATGACTCCACAATCTTCAGCCACCACTTTTAGAACCCTTGGGTGTAGTCTACCTGGTCCAGGTGAATTACCTACCTTCAGACCTTTCAGCTGCCCAGGAACCTTCTCTCTAATAATAGCAACAGCACTCACTCTGATCCAAGATACTCTGCAACTTCTGGCATATTCCTTGTGTCTTCCACAGCGAAGACTGATGCAAAATACTTATTCAGTTTGTCCGCCATTTCCTTGTTCCCTATTACTACATCTCCAACATCATTTTCCAGTGGTCCTATATCTGCTCTTCGCCTCTCTTTTACTCTTTATATATCTGAAGAATTTATGGTATGCTCTTCGATTTACCTGTTACCTTCATATTTCACCTTTTCGTTCCTTCATCTTTTTAGTTGCCTTGTTAGTTTTAAAAAGTTTCTCAATCTTCTAACTTCACGTTAATTTTTGCTCTTTTTATATGCCATCTCTTTGGCTTTTATGTTGGCTTTGACTTCCCTCGCAGCCATAGTTGTGACAACCTGTCATTAGAATACTACTACTTCTACTTCTTTGGGATATACAGGACCTACAAAAAGTATTCACCCCCCCCCCCCCCCGGAAGTTTTCCTGTTTTATTATTTTACAATATTGAATCACAGTGGATTTAATTTGGCTGTTTTTGACACCGATCAATAGAAAAACACTCTCTCGTGTCAGAGTGAAAACAGATCTCAAGAAACTGATCTAAATTAATTACAAATGTAAAATACAAAATAATTAAGTGCAAAAGTATTCACCTCCTTTAATATGACACAGCAAATCATCACTGGTGCAGCCAACTGGTTTTTGAAGTCACATAATTAGTTTAGTTAATCATCAAGAAATGGAAAGAATATGGCACAGCTGTAAATCTGCCCAGACCAGGCCATCCTCAAAAACTGAGTGATTGTGGAGGACTCTGGAGGAGTTACAAGCTTCAGTGGCTGAAATGGCACATACAACAACTGTTGCCTAGCTGCTTCACTAGTTACAGCTTTATGGATGAGTAGCAAAGAGAAAGCCAATGTTGATTTAAAAGAAATCTCATGAAATCTCAGCTAGAGTTTGCTAGAGGGATGGGGGAGACTCTGAAGTCAGCTGGAAGAAGGTTCTGTGGTCTGATGAAACCAAAATTGAGCTTCTTGGCCATCAGATTAAACGCATCATCAAAAACACACCATCTCTACTGTGAAGCATGGTGGTGGCTGCATCATGCTGTGGGATGTTTCACTGCAGCAGGCCCTGGAAGGCTTGTGAAGGTAGAGGGTAAGATGAATGCAGCAAAATACAGGAAAATCTTGGAGGAAAACCAGATGCAGTCTGCTAGAGGACTGTGACTCTGGAGAAGATTTGTTTTCTAGCAAGACAATGACCTCAAGCATAAAGCCAAAGATTTACAGGAAAGGGTTAAAAACAACAAACTTAATGTCCTAGATTGGCCAAGTCAGAGTCCATACCTCAATCAAATTAAGAATTTGTGGCTAGACTTGAAAAGCACTGTTCACTCATAATCCCCATGCAATCTGACAGAGCTTAAGCAGTTTTGTAAAGAAGAATGGGGAAAAATTGCAGAATCCAGATGTAGAGAGACTCAATGCTCTAATTGCTCCCAAAGGTGCATCTCCTAAATACTACTTGAAGTGCGTGAGTAATTATGCAATCAATTATTTCATTTTTAATAATTGTTATAAATTTTGACAAATTTATAGAAATCTGTTTTCACTTTAACAAGAAAGACTCCTTGTCAAAAATGCCAAATTAAACCCTCTGTGATTCAATGTTGTAAAAAAAAAACATGAAAACTTCCAAGGGTGGGAGAAATACTTTTTATAGGCACTGTACCTATCCTGCACCTTCTGAATTACCCCTAGAAACTCCAGCCTTTGCTGCTCTGCCGTCATTCCCGCTCGTATCCTTTTCCAATCATCTTTGGCCAGCTCCTCCTTCATGCCTCTGTAAATGCCTTTACTCAACTGTAATACTAATACATCTGACTTTAGCTTCTCCCTTAAATTGCAGGGCCCTTGAAATCGCCACCCTTCTTTTCAATGTGGCATCCATGTTACCTGAAGTTAAATTCTGATCGCTTTCTAAACTTTTTGTCTTGTTTTTTATTCAAAGTTCAAAGTAAATTTATTATCAAATTACATTTGACACCATATACAACCCTGAGATTTATTTTCTTGCGGGCATACTCAATAAATCCAATAACCATAATAGAATCAATGTCAGATGGCACCAACTGAGCGTACAACCAGTGTGGAAAAGACAATGAACTGTGCAAACCCAAAAATAAAGAACAAACAACAATAATAATCTTCTGGTTTAAGATGGCACCGGTGAAGCACAGCAATGACTTGCTGGCAGCAAAATCAACTATTAATTACACTTTTCTCAAATATGATAACTGCTGTCAATAGCCTGTGACTTCCCTTTCGGAGTTGAGCTTTTCAACAATACAACCTGGTATTCTCTGTGGTGTGAACTGAAGTCTTGGAAGATGCGGGACAGTTGTGGCATGGTGTGTACGGGCTGAATTGAAGAGGCCAGAGAGCAGGGAACAAGCCAATGTTTAGCTGCTGGAGAGGACTTGGAGGTGATTCGAAGTGGCAGAATCAAGGCCAGGCGGGGTAGAGTTAAGGCAGTGGAACCTGGATCTGGGCCCATGAGAGAGGAACAAACCAAAGTTTGACTGATTTAAGCTCCAGGCTGAATTGGAAAGGTCAGGTACTGGCAGAATTGAGGTGCAGGCCCAGGGCCTGGCAATGCATCGAATCATCAGGGCCCTGGGCCAAGAGAGAGGAATGACCCACTGTTTGGCCGAATTTTAAGATCTGGGCCAGATTGAAAAGGTCAGGGTGTCAGGGCTGGAGGCGTCGGACAGGCCAGTGTTCAGCTTGCTACTCTGCGAGGTTTATTCGTCCCTACGCCGAACTGAGACTGTGGCCTGCAACTAATGGGCTCCTTGATCAGCAGTGACTGGCTGCGTGCCTGTGGACTCACTTTCATGAACTGCAGCTCTGAATGTTATTTACTTATCTTTATTGTTTGCATGATTTGCTTTTTGTTCCTGCACATGGATGCTTGACAGTTTTTTTTAAATGGGTTCTATTGGGTTGCGTTGTTTTGTACCTGCCTGTAGTGAATCTCAAGGTTGTATATAGTATACATATTTTGATAATAAATGTACTTCGAACTTTTTAAATAAATAAGCAATGAATATCAAAAACATGAGATGAAAAAGTCCTTGAAAGGGAGTCTACAGCTTGTGGGAACAGTTCAGTGTTGGGGCAAGTGAAGCTGAATGAAGTTATCCCCTTTCATTCAAGAGCCTGATGGTTGAAGGGTAATAAATGTTCCTGAACCTGGTGGTGAGAGTCCTTAGGTTCCTGTACCTTCTTCCTGATGATAGCAGCAAGAAGAGGGCATGAATTGGGTGGTGGGGTCCCTATTAATGAATGCTGCTTTCCTGCAATAACACTCCGTGTAGATGTGCTCAATGGTGCAGACTTCAGTAACTACTCCTGCACTCATTTTCCCTTTTACTTTATCCATACTTTTCCAAGCTGTGAATTATCCCCCCCACCGCCCCCCCAAACCTATTATTTAGTTTAAAGCCCTATTCACAGTTATGTAATTTGTCAGGTACCCGGTTCCTGCTTCAAGTGCTTCTTTCCCAATATAGACGCCAATGTCCTACAAATTCAAAGCTACTTCTTCCACACTAATGTTTGAGTCACACTTCTAACTTTCTGATCTTATTAACCCTGTGCCAATTTGTACAAGGTACAGGTAACAATCCAGAAACGATTACCATTTCAGTTCTGCATTTTAATTTACTCTCAAGTTGCTCAAATTCCCTCAGCAGAACTTCCTTCCTCGTTCTTCCTACATGGTTGGTACCCACATGAACCATGACAAATGGATCTTTTCCCTCCCACTCTGAACAGTTCAGCAGGCAAACAGGCCTTTTGCCTACAGCATTGAGCCAAACTAAACACCAAACTAATCTCTTCTGCCAATACATGATCCATATTTCTGTCCATTTTCTGCACATTCATCTGCCTATCTATTAGCTTTTTAAATGCCTCTATCGTATTTACCTCCATAGCTGACCCTGACAGCACATTATAGCCACCCACCACTGTACAGAACTAAAACCTGTCTTGGCCACTAGTATTAAACATTTCAACACTAGGAAAAAAAGATACTAGCTTTCTACATTATGCCTCTTATAACTTTATTAGATTAGACCTATTAGTCACATAGTGTATACATCCAAACATGCAGTGAAATGCATTGTTTGCGTTAACACCACAGTGTGAGACAGTACTGGGGGCAGCCCGCAAGTCCTTCCATGTTCCAGACCAACACAGTGTTCAGCAGAATAATAAGCAGCCAACATATAGGACACACCAACAGCAAAACAAACCCTTTCCTAACTTACACACCCCCAATCAAGGTTCACTGGCCCTCAACATCAGGGTACGCTAACCGCGGTCTTTGAACTTGGGGACTGCAGGTTGTTGTGTTCACTTACCTATAACTATTGATAAGATTCTGAGCGTGGAGATAGACTAAAGCTGGAACATGGAGTAAACTTTCACAGCCAATATCAACACTGCAACCACATCACAACTACTTAAAGGTCACAAAGAACATTTGAGACATTTTCAGGAACAATGACCAATCAGAGAAGGTCAGCCTGGTATTGGTTGACAGCCAACCAACAGGCATTGGTTGCTTTTGCTTACAGTTCACCAGAACACCCCTCTCTTGAAAATAATTACCTATAGGACTTGAGAAGAGGGTAGACTTGGATTGGAACAACTGGCTTGCACTGGTAATCGGTCCATCTTCATGATCGCAGGTGGTCTTGTTCTTGTTGCGACGTTGCTTGGGCTGCACTGGCATTGGTGACTGGTTCAGTCAGAGTAAACCAAACCATTCCAAGAGGTCCAGCTGTTTGATGATCTGGACAATGAACTGGCTGTGCCTTCAGGAGTAAATGGTTGCAACTGGTTGATGTGGCGATGCCAGGGTTGCCAGCAGAATATGTGATAAAGTCATAGGCACCCTGTTTGACAAAGTTTAAGCAGTGGTAGCGAAAACTGAACAGAGATGACTGCTCTCCAAAAATACTTGTTAGCTGTCAGACAGTTTCATTAAATGATAGGTCACGCACATTCTTAGACAGGATGAAGTTGATATGCTCATGTTCAACATTAACCGATCTTTGGAGCTAGTTGTATGTCTTCCATTAGTCATCTTTACTGATGATCTGAATCCAGAAGATATCTTCGTTACATATGAACCAGGATTCATAACTCTAGAAGTTGGTGATTGGAAGCAACAACTCACTCACATGAGTTCTGTTTGGGTTTTTAACACAAACATTGTTGAACTCACTGACAACCTGCTGGCCAAGCTTTCAGTTAACTTCAGTTGGGCTGCCTCAAATTGAATTTGCTGCTACTACAGAATTGTAAGTAAAATTGCCATGCTGATTAAATACAGCACCTCATTGCCAATTGTGTTAGCTCACCTACAACTACTGATGAGACCCTGAGCCTGGAGATAGAACAAAGCCCGACTTGGGAATAAACCATAATTCGGCATTCCATGAAGCCAAAAGCCCTAACCAAACCTCTATTTCCCCAACAAAAACATTCCTAGAAACCTAAAAACAACCAACTTTGGGAGCTATGACCTTGATGGACAATGCAGCTTGGTGCCAACTTGACCAGAAATGAGGGATATAGTTTACAAAAGTTTTTCCCCTCTCAGCCTCCACCCTCAACTCCAACTCAATGCCTCGCTGAAGGCCAGACACCTCCCTTACCATGCCTTGGACTTTTCCAGCTACATTTAAGGAGCTGTGGAAATAATCTCAAGGCTCGTCAGTACAGCAAAGCTCTCAAGGGTTCTGGCATTAACTGCGTATTTTCTCTTTACATCTAACCTCCCAAACTGCAATCCCTCACACCTGCCCCTCTATCATTTCTCCTCCCTCAACTGAAACTGATAAACACCCCACTGTATTCTTCAGCAGTCTTTTACACTATCTACAATACCACCAATCCTTGTATCATCTGTAAACTAATGAACCCTACTCACACAAGTTTTCACCCAAATCGTTCATTTTCTTTAGTAAAAATTAAACACAAGCCTTATTGACCTCTACCCTCTAAAGGGAAGCTAATTCTGAATCCAAGTGACCAGCTCACTATAGATCCCATACATCTCAGATACAGGCCCAGAATTACAATTGATCTACTTCTGCTGTTATGACCCAATGTAGGCCATTTTCAGCTAAAAAGTACTATAAAAACTTTGCACAATTTGAGTCATATAGAGATACAGCATTAAAAGCTACCAAGGCCATGCCAACCAGCAATCATTTATCCTACACAGGAATAAGGTGGCCCCTGCCCATCCCCCACATGAGCCATCTGTTGTCGGGACCCAACCAACACATATTCCACTCTCCCCTCCTACCCCTCCTCACAGTCCCCCACTCTGCTCTCATGACTATACCACTTCCCCACACGAAACCACCACGGTGGGCTTCACAGCTGAACAGGTGAGAAGACAGCTGAAACGTCTCAACCCAAGCAAGGCTGCAGGACCAGATGGTGTCAGTACCGGGGTGCTCAAAGCCTGTGCCCCTCAGCTATGTGGAGTACTTCACCATGTATTCAACCTGAGCCTGAGGCTCCGGAGGGTTCCTGTACTGTGTCCTGCCTCGCCCCTGTGCCGAAGACGCCGCGCCCCAGCGGCCTCAATGACTACAGACCGGTGGCATTGACCTCCCTTATCACGAAGACCCTGGAGAGACTTGTTCTGGAGCTGCTCCGGCCTATGCTCAGGCCACACTTAGATCCCCTCCAGTTCGCCTACCAGCCCCGACTGGGAGTTGAGGATGCCATCGTCTACCTGCTGAACCATGTCTACGCCCACCTGGACGAGCCAGCGAGCACTGTGAGGGTCATGTTTTTTTGACTTCTCCAGTGCGTTCAACACCATCCGCCCTGCTCTGCTGGGGGAGAAGCTGACAGCGATGCAGGTGGATGCTTCCCTGGTATCATGGATTCTTGATTACCTGACTGGCAGACCGCAGTATGTATGCTTGCAACACTGTGTGTCCGACAGAGTGATCAGCAGCACTGGGGCTCATAGGGGACTGTCTTGTCTCCCTTTCTCTTCACCATTTACACCTCGGACTACAACTATTGCACAAAGTCTTGTCGTCTTCAGAAGTTTTCAGATGACTTTGCTATCGTTGGATGCATCAGCAAGGGAGATGAGGCTGAGTACAGGGCTACGGTAGGAAACTTTGTCACATGGTGTGAGCAGAATTATCTGCAGCTTAATGTGAAAAAGACTAAGGAGCTGGTGGTAGACCTGAGGAGAGCTAAGGTACCGGTGACCCCTGTTTCCATCCAGGGGGTCAGTGTGGACATGGTGGAGGATTACAAATACCTAGGGATATGAATTGACAATAAACTGGACTGGTCAAAGAACACTGAGGCTGTCTACAAGAAGGGTCAGAGCCGTCTCTATTTCCTGAGGAGACTGAGGTCCTTAAGCATCTGCCGGATGACGCTGAGGATGTTCTACGAGACTGTGGTGGCCAGTGCTGAGGGTAGCAGACACCAACAGAATCAACAAACTCATTCGTAGGGCCAGTAAATGTTGTGGGGATGGAACTGGACTCTCTCACGGTGGTGTCTGAAAAGAGGATGCTGTCTAAGTTGCGTGCCATCTTGGTCAATGTCTCCCATCCACTACATAATGTACTGGGTGGGCACAGGAGTACATTCAGCCAGAGACTCATTCCACCGAGATGCAGCACAGAGTGTCATAGGAAGTCATTTCTGCCTATGGCCATCAAACTTTACAACTCCTCCCTTGGAGAGTCAGACACCCTGAGTCAATAGGCTGGTCCTGTACTTATTTCATAATTTACTGGCATAATTTACATATTACTATTAACTATTTATAATTCTATTACTATTTATTATTTATGGTGCAACTGTAACGAAAACCAATTTCCCCCGGGATCAATAAAGTATGACTATGACTAGATGAACTAGAAGCACAGTTGCAGATTGGCAGGTATGATACTCTAGGCATTACTGAAAATATTATAGCAAGGAGCTTATTGTCCAAGGATACATATTGTATTTAAAGGACAGACAGGGAGGCAGAGGAGGTGGCGCTGCTCTGTTGGTAAAAAAAAAATGCAATTAAATCATTAGGAAGAGGTGACATAGGCTCAGAAGGTGTTGAATCATTGTGGATAGAGCTAAGGAACTGCAAGGATAATGTTCCACAGGGCTCTGTGTTGCGGCCAATTCTTTATACGTTACATGTCAATGATTTGGATAATAGAATTGATACTCTGTTCCAAAGTTTGCAGACGATATAAAGATAGGTGGAGGGGAGATAGTTTAGAGGAAGTAGAGAAACTACAGAAGGACTTAGACAGATTAGGAGAATGGAAAATTGACTGCATCACTTTACTGCACATCAACTATTGAAAATAATTGTAAAAAATTGAAAATTATAATGGCCCACAATTAGCTGCAGGACTACACTTGACACTGGCACAGAAAGAAAGTTAATGCCATCTCTAAGTTATGGTGAAACCCTGCAAAAAAAGCAATTCTGTGATATAATTCTATGTATGTGGAGGGGCCCCATCAGAATCAGCCAACAAAACCTAAAAGCCCTGCTTTTCGAACGTTCGCTTTACGAAACCTCACTGTTACGAAAGACCTACATCAGTACCCTGTTTTCGCAAACAGGTGTTTTCACCGTTACAAAGAAAGGAAGTGCACGAGAAAAGCAGTGCACGATAAAAAAACACCGCGCGCCCCGAGCAGCCGCTCTCCCCCGGATTCGGAATGGCATTCTCGCTGACGTTGTTTAAACACATGTCTGTGAGCAGCTGTTAGCAAGATGAGTTCTATAGTATCAAAAAAGCCTGAAAGAGCTCGTAAGGGTGTTACACTTAGTGTAAAACTAGACATAATTAAGTGTTTTGATCGTGGTGAATGAAGTAAGGACAACGTGAGTTTGGCTTGTGGAAGCTGACGAAGG
Organism: Mobula birostris; assembly: GCF_030028105.1. NCBI lineage: Eukaryota > Metazoa > Chordata > Chondrichthyes > Myliobatiformes > Myliobatidae > Mobula > Mobula birostris. The sequence continues at coordinate 116,158,845 of NC_092376.1, forward strand.
TGATGTTTAAGAGGTTTTGGCATCCCATGACCAAGAACTGATAGATGAAGAGCTGATGCAATTGGAAGAGGAAAGGATAACAATCGAAACCGAATGAGTAATGATAAAGTACTACCTTAATTTTGAAAGCGTACGTTGGTTTAGGGGATATTTGCAGGATGGTTTGAGTGCTTACAAAGAACTGTACGATAGAAAAATGCGTGAGGCTCAGCAGTCAAGCAAGCCTTCCACATCAGCCACAGCAGACGACGAACCTCAACCTTCGACATCGAGGCAGGCAGAGATAGGAAAGGATGAGCTGCCTGCTCTAATGGAAACAGACGACGAGATGACACCCCAGTGTCCCACCACCCCAACACCCAAGCCATGGACAGATACCGATTCGTGGAGAATGCAGCAGTAGCCGGGAGACACACAGCACATCTTTAAGATAAAAGCCAAAATAAACATGCTAATTAACTAGGTGCCTCCCGACACGTAATTGTTGGCCCCAGATCAGAGGCAATGTAATCGGCAATCGGTACTGATCTGGGCCGACAATTACGTGCCGGGCGGCACCTAATTAATTAGCTTGTTTATTTTGGCTTTTTTCTTAAAGATGTGTTGTGTGCCTCCTGGCTACCGCTGGACCCCTGCATGCTTCGCGGCAATGTATCGGGTCGCTGCCGGGAGGGTGGGGGCCACTGCACCAGCCAAACCTCCGACTCAGCCTAGCACACCATCATCAGTGTGCTCTGAGCTTTCTCAATTCCGGTAAGTGACACCATACTGTACATACATTATTTCTACTTTACATCGGCTGTGTATTTTTACGTGTTATTTGGTATGATTCGGCAGCTTCGTAGCTTAAAGGTTACTGGAGAGCGCTTGTGCCGTGTTCATGAGATTTTCGCTACGGAGAACAGTTTGTGGAAAAGTATTTCTACTTTATATAAGCTGTGTATTTATCATATCATTCCTGCTTTTACTACATGTTACTGTTATTTTAGGTTTTATGTGTTATTTCGCATGATTTGGTAGGTTATTTTTGGGTCTGCGAACGCTCATAAAATTTTCCCATATAAATAAATGGTAATTGCTTCTTCGCTTTATGACATTCCGGCTTACGAACAGTTTCACAGGAACACTCTACCTTCGGATGGCGGGGAAACCTGTACTTGGTTTATCCAATCAAAACTAACAAATATATCTATATTGTATACATTATCATTTAGAAATAAAATTAAATTTCCCCCCTAACAAAATAAACATGGAATCAGTGTCTGAATCAAGGCCTAGCTAGACCAAGTTGTTTGAGCAGATTCTCCATTCATACTATTAGGCATAGTCAACTGATTAGGGACAGTCAACACGGCTTTGTGCATGGTAGATCATGATGAAGCAATCTTATAGTTTTTCAAGGAGGTTAGCAGAAAAGCTAATGAAGGAAAGGCAGCGGGTGTTGACTAATGGATTTCAGTAAGTCCTTTGACAAGGTCCCGCATGTGAGGTTGTCAAGAGGCTCAGTCACTTAGCATTCAGGAAGAGGTTGTACAATGGATTAGCCATTGGTTTTGCGGGAAAAGCCAGAGAGCAGTAGTAGATGGTTAGCTCTCTGACTGGAGGTCTGTGACAGTTATTATGCCACAGAGATCGGTGCTGGGATCGTTGCTGTTTGTCATCTATACTAACGACCTACATGATATTGTGGCAAACTGGATCAGCAAATTTGTGGATGAAACCCAAGATTGTGGGCGTAGTGGACAGTGAGGAAGGCTTTCAAAGCTTGCAGCGGGATCTGGACCAGCTAGAAAAATGGCAGATGAACTTTAAAGCAAACTAGTGTGAGACATTGCACTTTGGGAGGATAAACCAGAGTAGGACCTGCACATTGAACAGTAGGGCATTGAGGAGCACAGTAGGATAAAGAGATCTGGGAATACAGGCCCATAATTACTTGAAAGTGGCGTCAACAGATAGATGGGGTCATAAAAAGAGCTTTTGACACATTGGCCTTCATAAATCAAAGTAATGAGGAAAGGTGTTGAAACAGTATGTTATTTTGAAATTGTATAGAATATTGCTGAGGCCTAATTTGCAGTACTGTGTGCATTTCTAGTCACCTACCTGCAGAAGATATCAATAAGATTGAAAAAGTGCAGAGAAAATTTATAAGGATGTTGCTGAGACTTGGGGACCAGAGATACAGAAAAGGTTGACTAGTTTGCGACTTCATTCCTTGAAGCAAAGGAGAATAAGGGGAGACTTGCTAGAGTTATACAAAATTATGAGGGGTGTAGACAGGGTCAATGCAAGAAGGCTTTTTCCTTCTTTTTGCCTTTGGGCAAGACTAAAACTAGAGGTCATGGGTTAAGGTGAAAAGTGAAATATTTAAGAGGAACATGAAGGGTTAACCATTCAGAGAATGGCGAGTGTGTGGAACGAGATGCCAGCAGAAGTAGTGGATGTGGGTTCAGTGGTACATTTAAGAGAAGCTTGGATAAGTACATGGATGGAGGGGTATGGAGGTCTATGTTCCAGGTGCATGACAATGTAAATAGATGCAATAATAGTTCAACATGGACTAGATGGGCTGTAGTGCTCTATAATTCTAATAGTGGGGAACTACTGCAACATCACAGCCCACTGCTTTTCTCACATCACACAAAGTAAAACTACCACCCAAAGTTAACCACATTGTCCGGATTTCCATGTTTATATAGTATTTGATATTGTAGCTGACACACTATTTGAATAAGAGAGTAAACAGTCTCAATAACTTTACTGCAGCATGTCTGCAAAGAAACATGCCCACTGTAAAATGCTGCATGTACTCTTATTTAAACAAGTCACTTATTGAAGAAGTGAAAACAGTTGATGTGATTAAAAGCATATGGCTTTTCTTAGTTTATGACCATTTTTTCATCTGTTCCTGCTGCTTTAGGATTATAGTAGTTATAAAATCAGACTACCACGTATGAGTAGCAAACTCTTCTCTGTAATGGCAGAACTTATCACCAATAATTCACAGGATATGTAGTTACAGGAACATTAAAACCACAAAGAAAATTTGGCTGTTTTAACTAGAGTAATAACACATTTAAATTCTCTGAATATTGCAAGAGGGAAAATGATGCAAATCTACTAAGCGAACATAAAGTGTTTTCAATATGAAAAGTATTTATTACTGAAATGTCTATATGGGACTGTAATTCTAAAAATTCAAAAATCCCATTATAGCAGGTATTTTATAAATGTTTATATAAGTAGACAAGTGACTTTGCATTTTGTATACATTTTCAAATAGTCATTCCATTACTTAGTTGTTAATTTCTCTATTTAACATTACATGCTAATCAGCTACATGCTGGGTATTTATTCAGTCTCAACAACCAAATACTACAAACAAGATCAATCGAATAATGCACGCTCATTTCCTATTGAAAAAGCCTTAAACACCATTGAGTTAGAATTGTACTCACATTCTGATATGGGCCATTGAGAAAACGATTATGAACGTATCTCTCCACCAGACTAGTCTTTCCTACAAACTCCTTTCCCAGCATTACCACCTTCACATCAACCCTCTGTCCACTCATTCTGTGGTTTCTGCTGCCTGCAATGTGTGTCAGATGCAATAGTAGAACCTTATTTTCACCATTCACAACAACAACGTTGTTATCAACAGGAATGGCTTCACCTAAAGAGAAAGAAATAGAACAGTTAAATTAGAAGCATCTTTCTGAGCATATGAAGCAATGCGATAAGCAATTAATTCCCAAGTCCCCACATGTAAAACATCATACTCCAGATTTACCTCTGATATCTTTCTAATGCTAATCCTGCTTGGCAAGCACAGAATCATGAAATCTTTTAGAAAGAAAGGAAGTATCAACAGTTCTTGATTTTAACCACATCCCTTCAAAATCAGTTCCCGCTTTCTGCTAACCAAAAGTTACCAGAGAAAAAGAAGCAGGTTTGATAAGAAAATGTTTGTTCATTTGGGGAGGGTTTAATCTAGATTTTCAGGGGGGTGGGAACTGAAGTGAAAAGGCAAAGGATGGGGAGGTTGGAGCACAAGTAGAGACAGCTTGTAGAGACCGTGAGAGGAAGGATAGACAAATGTTTGAGCAAAGGTGCACTCAGCCTGGTGGTTTGAGATGTCTGTTTTAATGCAAGGAGTATCATAAACAAGGCTGATGAATTTAAGAGAATGGATCAATACGTGGAACTATGATGTTGTGGGCATTACAGAGACTTTGATGTCTCAGCAGCAGGAATGGCTGCTGAGTGTGCCAGGCTTTAGATGTTTCAAAAAGAACAGACAGGGAGGCAAAAGCAGTGGGGGCATGGCATTGCTAATTAGGAATAATGTCACAGCTGCAGAAAAGGAGGAAGTCATGGAGGGATGTTCTACTGAGTCAGAGTGGGTAGAAGTCAGAAACAGGAAAGGGGCTACTGTGTGTTTTTTTAATGCCCCCCCCCCAACAGTAACAGGGATATCAAGGAGCAGATAGGAAGGCACATTCTGGAGTGGTGCAATAATAATAGGGCTGTTGTGATGAGATTTTAATTTTCCTAATATTGATTGGCGTCTCCTTAGTGCAAGGGGTTTAGGTGGGGTGAAGTTTGTTAAGTGTATTCAGGAAGGTTTCCTGATATAGATAAGCCAACTAGAGGAGAGGCTGTACTTGATTTGGTATAGGGAAATGAACCTGGTCAGGTGTCAGATCTCTTGGTGGGAGAGCAATTTGGATGTAGTGACCACAACTCTATCTCCGTCACCATAGCGCGGGAGAGGGATAAGAGCAGAAAATCTGGGAAAACATTTAATTGGGGTGGGATGAAATATGATGCTATTAGGCAGGAACTTGGAAGCAGCTGTCCTCAGGGAAATACACAGCAGAAATGTGACAAATGTTCAGGGAACATTTGCATGGTGTTCTGCATAGGTATGTTCCATTGCCACAGGGAAAGGATGGTAGGGTTAAAGAACCATGGGTACAAAGAATGTAGAACATCCAGTTAAGAAGAAAAGAAAAGCTTTGGAAAGGTTCAAGAAACTAGGTACAGCTCTAGAAAATTACAAGGCTGCTAGGAAGGAGTTTAAGAATGGAGTTAGGAGAGCCAGAAGGGGCTATGAGAAGGCCTTGGAGAGCAGGATTAAGGAAAACCCCAAGGCATTCTACAAGCATGTGAAGAGCAAGAGGATGAGCTGTGTGAGAATAGGACCAATCAGGTGTGATAGTGGAAACGTGTGCATGGAGTTGGAGGAGGTAGCAGAGGTACTTAATGAATACTTTGCTTCAGTATTCACCAGGGAAAAGGACCTTGGCAATTGTAGGGATGACTTACAGCAGACTGAAACACTTGAGCATATAGACATTAAGAAAGAGGATGTGCTGGGGCTTTTGAAAAGCATTAAGTTGGATAAGTCACCGGGACCAGATGAGATGTACCCCATGCTACTGTGAGAAGCGAAGGAGGAGATTGCTGAGCCTCTTGTGATGATCTTTGCATCATTAATAGGGACAGGAGAAGTACCAGAGGATTGGAGGGTTGCAAATGTTGTTCCCTCATTCAAGAAAGGGAGTACAGATAACCAAAGAAATTATAGACCGGTGAGTCTGACTTCAGTGGTGAGCAAGTTGTTGGAGAAGATCCCGTGAGGCAGAATTTATGAGCATTTGGAGAGACATAATCTGATTAGGGATAGTCAGCATGGCTTTGTCAAGGGCAGGTTGTGCCTTACAAGCCTGACTGAGTTCTTTGAGGATGTAACAAAACACATTGATGAGGGTAGAGCAGTGGATGTAGTGTATTGTTAAAGTTGAATCTGAATAAAACTCGGGAGACCAGATTCTTATAGTTACCACAGTTTATTGCGCAGCCTCCTGCAGGAGTTTGAGACCCAATTGCCAAAGGGAAGGCAAGTAAGTACTGCCACCATCCGACAAGTGGACCTTCTCCCTCAGGTTACAGCCGTATATTTATACATAGTAAGCCCCATACATTACTGTTGCAAGATGTTATTTGAACTGGATTTCACTAAGACATTTGATAAGGTTCCCAATGCAAGGCTCCTTCAGAAAGTAAGGAGGCATGGGATCTAAGGAGACCTTGCTTTGTGGATCCAGAATTGGCTTGCCCACAGGCAGCAAAGGTTGGTTGTAGATGGTTCGTATTCTGCATGGAGGTCGGTAACCAGTGATGTTTTGCAGGAGTCTGTTCTGGGACCCGTCCTCTTTGTGATTTTTATAAATTACCTTGGTGAAGAAGTAGAAGGATGGGTTATTAAGTTTGCTGATGGCACAAAGGTTGGGGGAGTTGTGGATAGTCTGGAGGGTTGTCAGAAGTTACAGCAGGATATCGATAGGATGGAGAACTGGGCCGAGAAGTGGTAGATGGACTGCAACACAGATAAGTGTGAAGCCGTTCATCTTAGTAGGTCAAAATTGAAGACAGAATATAATGTAATGGTGAGACTCTTGGCAGTGTGGAGGATCTGAGAGATCTTGGGGTCCATGTCCATAGGACACTCAAAAGCTGCTGAGCAGGTTGACAGTGTTATTAAGAAGGTGTATGGTGTGTTGGCATTCATCAACTGTGGGACTGAGTTCAAGAGCCATGAGGTAATGTTACAGCTATACAAAGCCTTAGTCAGACTCCTTTTGGAGTATTGTGTTCAGTTCTGGTTACCTCACCACAGGAAGGATACAGATACTACAGAGAGAGTGCAAAGGAGATTTACAGGGATGTTGCCTGAATTGGAGGGTGTGTCTTAATGAGAATAGGTGGAGTGAACTTGGCCTTTTCTCCTTGGAGCGTCAGAAGATGAGAGGTGACCTGATAGAGGTGTAGAAGATGATGAGGGACACTGATCGTGTGGATACCCAGAGGCTTTTTCCCACGGCTGAAATGGCTAACACAAGGGGGCATAGTTTTAAGGTGCTTGGAAATAGGTACAGAGGGATGTCAGGGGTAAGTTTTTCCACAGAGAGTGTGGTGGGTGCGTGGAATGCACAGCCGGTAGCGGTGGTGGAAGTGGGTACAACAGGGTCTTTTAAGAGCCTCTTAGGTAGGTACATGGAGCTTAGAAAAATAGAGGGCTATGTGCTAGGGGAACTCTAGGCAGTTTCTAGAGTAGGTTACATGGTCGGCACAACACTGTGGGCCGAAGGGCTTTTAATGTGCTGTAGATTTCTATGTTCTAGGTTCAAACAAAATAAAGCTTAACTCATTAAAAATTTAGAATACAATTTGCTTAATTGCCTCAACGTATTTTCCCTAGTCTACCATTACCTTTATCAGATATCACTTTAATCATAACGATTCTGCAACAGCCCCTGCTTTATGTCTTAACCTACAAAACATAGCAAGAGAACAGACAATAGGATGCAAACTAGATTATTTCAAGAACATACAATTCATTTCAATGAAACTTCTTTCTGCCATCTTTTGATTACAGTAGTAGTACAGTGTTGACATTCACACCATGCTCACAACAGATTGATTACAATCTTAATTTACATAAATCAGACTCTGATCTCATCATTTACAATTACAATCTCAGAGCTGGATCAAACCCAGAAGCTCACCCTACAGTCCAAAGTGGATTTATTATCAAAGTACATACGTAAGTCATGATATACTACCCCGACAAACTGTGCAAATGCAAAAAGGGGTGGGGGGGGGGGAGGGAATAATAAACAAATAATACTAAGGATATGATTATAGAGTTAGTCAGAATGTAGGATTTAGATCGGTTACAGAGCCTGATGTTTAAGGAGTAGTAACTGTTCCTGAACCAAATGGGATAACTTCACTAACCCCATCTTTGAAATGTTCCCACAACCAACGGACTCACTTTCCAGGCACCTACATCTCATGTTCTCGATATTTATTGCTTATTTATTTATGTAATGCCCTGATTAACATTTTTACAGCTTTGCTGCTGTAGATAGTTCATTTTAGCAGTTAATAGACAATAGGTGCAGGAGTAGGCCATTCGGCCCTTCGAGCTAGCACCACCATTCACTGTGATCATGGCTGATCATCCACAATCAGTATCCAGTTCCTGCCTTATCCCCATAACCTTTGATTCCACTATCCTTAACAGCTCTATCCATCTCTTTCTTGGAAGTATCCAAAGACTTGGCCTCCACAGCCTTCTGGGGCACAGCATTTCATATATCCATCACTCTCCGGGTGAAAAAGTTTTTCCTCAATTCCATTCTAAATGGCCTACCCCTTATTCTTAAACTGTGGCCTCTGGTTCTGGACTCACCCATCAGCGGGAACATGCTTCCTGCCTCCAGCGTGTCCAATCCCTTAATAATCTTATATGTTTCAATCAGATCCCCTCTCAGCCTTCTAAATTCCAGAGTACACAAGCCCAGTCGCTCCAATCTTTCGACATATGACAGTCCCACCATCCCAGGAATTAACCTTGTGAATCTATGCTGCACTCCCTCAATAGCAAGAATGTCCTTCCTCAAATTTGGAGACCAAAACTGCACACACTACTCCAGGTGTGGGCTCACCAGGGCCCTGTACAGCTGCAGAAGGACCTCTTTGCTCTTATACTCAATTCCCCTCGTTATGAAGGCCAGCATGTCATTAGCTTTCTTCACAGCCTGCTGTACTTGCATGCTTGCTTTCAGTGGCTGATGTACAAGAACACCTAGATCTTGTTGTATTTCCCCTTTTCCTAACTTGACTCCATTTAGATAATAATCTGCCTTCCTGTTCTTACCACCCAAGTGGATAACCTCACATTTATCCACATTAAACTGCATCTGCCATGCATCTGCCCACTCACCCAGCCTGTCCAAGTCACCCTGCATTCTCATAACATAGTCATAGTCGTACTTTATTGATCCCGGGGGAAATTGATTTTTGTTACAGTTGCACCATAATTAAATAGTAATAAACCATAAATAATTAAATAGTAATATGTAAATTATGCCAGGAAATAAGTCCAGGACCAGCCTATTGGCTCAGGGTGTCTGACCCTCCAAGGGAGGAGTTGTAAAGTTTGATGGCCACAGGCAGGAATGACTTCCTATGACGCTCTGTGTTGCATCTCGGTGGAATGAGTCTCTGGCTGAATGTACTCCTGTGCCCAACCAGTACATTATGTAGTGGATGGGAGACATTGTCCAAGATGGCGTGCAACTTGGACAGCATCCTCTTTTCAGACACCACCGTCAGAGAGTCCAGTTCTATCCCACAACATCACTGGCCTTACGAATGAGTTTGTTGATTCTGTTGGTGTTTGCTACCCTCAGCCTGCTGTCCCTCACATTTCACACTGCCACCCAGCTTTGTGTCATCCGCAAATTTGCTAATGTCACTTTTAATTCCCTCATCTAAATCATTAATATATATTGTAAACAGCTGCGGTCCCAGCACTGAACCCTGTGGTACCCCACTGGTCACCGCCTGCCATTCCGAAAGGGACCCATTAATCACTACTGTTTGTTTTCTGTCAGCCAGCCATTTTCAATCCATGTTAGTACTCTGTCTCCAATACCATGTGCCCTAATTTTGCCCACTAATCTCCTATGTGGGACTTTATCAAAGGCTTTCTGAAAGTCCAGGTACACTACATCCACTGGCTCTCCCTTGTCCATTTTCACAGTTACATCCTCAAAAAATTCCAGAAGATTAGTCAAGCACGATTTCCCCTTTGCAAATCCATGCTGACTCGGACCGATCCCTTACTGCTATCCAGATGTGTCGTAACTTCATCTTTTATAATTGACTCCAGCATCTTTCCCATCACTGACGTCAGGCTAACCAGTCTATAATTCCCTGTTTTCCCTCTTCCTCCCTTCTTGAAGAGAGGGACAACATTAGCCACCCTCCAATCCACAGGAACTGATCCTGAATCTATAGAACATTGGAAAATGATTACCAATGCGTCCATGATTTCTAAAGCCACCTCCTTAAATACCCTGGGATGCAGACCATCAGGTCCCGGGGACTTATCAGCCTTCAGACCCAATAGTCTATCCAACACCATTTTCTGCCTAATATAAATTTCCTTCAGTTCATCCATTACCCTAGGTTCTTTAGCCACTATTATATCTGGGAGATTGTTTGTGTCTTCCCTAGTGAAGACAGATCCAAAGTACCTGTTCAACTCGTCTGCCATTTTCTTGTTCCCCATAATAAATTCACCCGTTTCTGTCCTCAAGGGCCCAATTTTGGTCTTAACTATTTTTTTCCTTTTCACATACCTAAAGAAGCTTTTATTATCCTCCTTTATATTCTTGGCTAGTTTACTTTCATACCTCATTTTTTCTCCACGTATTGCCTTTTTAGTTACTTTCTGTTGCTCTTTAAAAGTTTCCCAATCCTCTGGCTTCCCACTCGTCTTTGCTATGTTATACTTCTTCTCTTTTATTTTTATACTGTCCGTTACTTCCCTTGTCAGCCACGGCCTGCCCTTACTCCCCTTAGGATCTTTCTTCCTCTTTGGAACTAACTGATCCTGCACCTTCCGCATTATTCCCAGAAATACTTGCCATTGCTGTTCCACTGTCATCCCTGTGAGGGTATTGTTCCATTGAACTTTGGCCAGCTCCTCCCTCATAGCACCATAGTTCCCTTTGTTCAACTGTAATACTGACACTTCCGAGTTTCCCTTCTCCCGCTCAAATTGTAGATTAAAACTTATCATATTATGGTCACTACCTCCTAATGGCTCCTTTACCTGGAGGTCCCTAATCAAATCCGGTTCATTGCACAACACTAAATATAGAATTGCGTTCTCTCTGGTACGCTCCAGTACAAGCTGTTCTAAGAATCCATCTCGGAGGGACTCCACAAACTCCCTTTCTTGGGGTCCAGTACCAACCTGATTCCTCCAGTCTACCTGCATGTTGAAATCCCCCATAACAACTGTAGCATTACCTTTGCGACATGCCAATTTTAACTCTTGATTCAACTTACACCCTACATCCAGACTACTGTTTGGGGGCCTGTAGATAACTCCCATTACTGTCTTTCTACCCTTAGAATTTCTCAGTTCTATCCATACTGACTCTACATCTCCTGATTCTATGTCCCCCCATCATTCCTCACCAACAGAGCCACCTCACCAACAGAGCCACCCCGCCCCCTCTGCCCATCAGTCTGTCCTTTCGATGGGACGTATATCCTTGAATATTCATTTCCCAGGTCCTGTCCACTTGAAGTCATGTCTCTGTTATTCCCACAACATCATACTTACTAATTTCCAACTGTGCCTCATCTACTTTATTTCTTATACTCCGTGCATTCATATATAATACTTTTAATTAATTACTCCCCTCACCTCCCATATCAATTCCTATTTCACTTGGCCATACTGTATGATCCCTTCTTGAGCTTTCTGCTCTGTTGATTCTGCTGTCTTTCTTAACTTTTCTTATTCTCACTTTCCCTTTATCTCTATTCTTATATTTCCAGTTTGTCCCCTCCCCCCCCACTACATAGTTTAAACACACCTGTGTTGCAGAGGCAAACCTGCCTGCCAGAATGCTGGTGCCCCACTTATTAAGGTGCAACCCGTCCCTTTCGTACAATTCATCCTTACCCCAAAACATACCCCAATGGTCCAAGAATGTAAATCCTTGCTTCCCGCACCAGTTCCTCAGCCACACATTCAGATCCATTATCTTCCCTGTTCTTGCCCACTCCAGCACGAGGAACTAGAAGCAAACCGGAGGTAACCACCCTGGAAGTCCTGCTTTTCAGCATTCTCCCGAGTTCTCTGAAGTCACGCTGTAGAATGTCTTTCCTCTTCTTCCTCACGTCATTTGTGCCGACATGCACCACCACTTCCGGATGTTCACCTTCACTCTTGAGGATTCCCTGCAATCGGTCCGTGACATCCTGGATCCCGGCACCAGGGAGGCAACACACCATCCTTAAATCTCGCCTGTTGCCACAGAAACCCTTTTATGTACCTCTCACTATGGAGTCCCCTACTACCACAGCTCTGCCTGACGTCTGTCTCCTTGGCTTTGCTTCAGCGCCAATTGTTGACTCGCAGACCTGACCGCCTCTCAGGCTGGCATCATCTTCTGTCCCGACAGCTTCCATGAGGGTGAACCTGTTTATGAGAGGCACATCCCCCAGGGTCTCCTGTACTTCAAGCATCCTTTCCTTGCTCATTGTCGCCCCCCGTCTCTTTTCCAGTATCCTCGGTGTAACGACCTCGCTGTAGGTCCTGTCCAGAAAACTCTCGTTTTCCCGGATGAACCTAAAGTCATCCAGTTGCCTCTCCAGTGCTGCAACACGGTCCTTCAGAAACTGAAACTGGACACATTTTCCACAGGTGTAGGAGCCAGAGGCACTATCAGTGTCCCTGACCTCCCACATCATGCACACAGCACACTGAATCAGCCTAGCGGTCATCTCTTCATCACTTCTCACCCTCTCCAACTGTGGCATAGTCTCCTCTCTCAACCTTCTCGCCGAAGACTCTCCAGGGGTCCTCACTTGGAGTGAAGCTCGTCCTCAGCCTCTGCTCGCCGAAGCCTCTCAAGCCAAAGCCTTCCTACTCTGTCTCCCTCTATTCTGTCACCCGCTCCGTCAAACTGCTCTCTTTTAAATACTCCTGCTGACTCATGGACTGACTTGCACGCGCTTGCGCAGTCCTGTCCCGATCAACCGCCGAGAAAAATGTAAGAGTAGTCCGTTCTGCTTTCAGCCTGTTTGGGTTTGAGCTAAAATAACAGGATTACCTCTTAGGAATGTGGTGTCAACCAATTAGGATGGTGGAAATGGGAGAAGGTTCTAGAAAACACCGGGCGGACAGGGTTTTGTAAGGGATACTGGTGTGGGTCAAGATCTTTTTTGGCGAGAGCTGGGAGAAGACAGGAGGGAAGATGGCTGAGGATGCCGTCCCTGTTGCACAAGGTGCTTTCTGCAGATGAATGGCTTCAAGGATGAACGACAAATACTTGTGTGGAAGTGCTTGTTTGTTCGAGATGGATTTCAAGTGACATTTGGAAGGTGGTGTATGCTTTCACGCAGACCACTAGTTACTGACAACTTCAAGATCAGCTCCAACTTATGTGCACATTTGACTGTTTGGTTATAATGGGCCCTTTTAGTTTTTTTTCTTTCTTTTCTTTAATAACTCTTTGGTTAAGATAACATTCATAAATATACTTTCTTTATATTTGTATGCAGTGTACGATCTGTTATTTCTTGCCGACAGACAATTGCAGGGGGGCAGTAAATCACACAGCATCCACACAAACCGGGGTTTGGGTGGGCAAGACATTCTACCCTCACAGGTTTGGTGGGACCAAAGTTGTATGCACCCTAGACGTACAGAGCCTGAGAAAGGTGGACTTCTCGCCATGAAGTCCAGTGGCTGTTAACGAGGGGCTAACGAGTCGCATTTCCAGAGACGACTAGTAAAAAGAGGTTTCAGTCCTGACGAAGGATTCTGGCCCGAAACGTTGACTGATTGTTTCCATAGATGCTGCCCAACCTGCTGCGTTCCTCCAGCGTGTTGTGAGTGTTGCTTTGACCCCAGCATCTGCAAATTATTTTGTGTTTAAAAAGAGGTTTCATTGTGGGGGCTATCATCCAGGATTGAATTGTTTAATGCTGTGTGATTGCCCTAAGAGTTGATGAAATGGGTTTGTGTTTAAGCCTGTGTTAAACTATTGTCCAGGAAAGTGATTAAGATATGTGGTTATGGACGCTGCAGGAATTAAGTGTTGGTGTGATTTAAAGAGATTGCCTGTAACTAATGCATGTGTTCTGAGTGGGGTGAATATTCGCAGCCCAGATGAACTGTTGATTGGGGTTTTAAGTAACATTGAAGTATGAGGGAAAGTTACCGATCATGGAGCAGCAGTCTGACCAAATGGCAGGGAAAGATGTGGTATTAGTTCAGACTAGTGCTGACACAATGAGAGTGGATCTGTCTGTTACCATTGGGGTCCGGGGAGAGACGATCCATACTTTCAGAGAAAAGGGGAGGGTAGGCGAGGATGCCCAGTGGGAAGTTGATTTTCCCACAGCTGAGGGCGGAGACTTTAAAGAAAAGTTGCTCTTGTTTCTGCCGAGTAAGGGGAAGGAGTTGTCTGACAGGCCTAATGCATTCTTTAGTTGTTGATTTAAACTGAGCTGCTTTTGGCAGTTTCTTCACTGGTTGATAAATGCAGAAGTATATCTCTGGAGACCCAAAGCTATTGTAGGCTGGGAGTATTCTCTGGGGTCAAGCCCACACCCGATGGGGAAGAAGAATATGAGGCCTGTTGAGCAGACATCTCAGTTACTGGATGAATGGCAGTGCTCAGATAATATGAGACTGGTAGAGAGTTTACAGGGTCTGGCGGCTGATATAGTGAGGTTACTCAAGGCAGAAGTTTCATTAGACAAGTCAGCTAATTATCTACAAGCTCTGGAAGATGCTTTGGCATTACAGGGAAGTGCAGCCAATCTTATGGATGAAGTTTAGGCACACATTCCAGGAGGAAGGAGAGAAGTTGTCTGCCTACATTTTCAGGTTGGAGAAGCTGAAATATTATTATTGGATAATATTATTTCAACTTTTTGTATTTGCACAGTTTGTTGTCTTCTGCACTCTGGTTAAACACCCCAGTTAAACACCCTAGTTGGGTGATTATAGTTATTATTCTATAGATTTATTGAGTATGCCCACAAGAAAATGAATCTCAGAGATATATACGGAGACGCATGTAATTTGATTTGAACTTTGGATTCCAGATTGGAAAGTTCCCAAATGCATTACCATACTTGACTACAATCGGCAGTTTATCCGACTATCAGACCAATAGAGACCAAGCTACACTAAAGTCCAACCCAATTTTGATTCCCACTCTCTCCCTGGATCTAAGATCTAGGCATTGCTGGCTGGATTTATCTTCTTGAATAGCAATTCTTCTGAACAAAGGAACTCCCAGTATTTTTGGGAAGGGAGTTCTAGGGTTTACAACCAGTGATTATCAAAGGATGATGATATATTGTGTGTCCAAGTCAGGACTGGTGTGGAATTTGGAGGGGTACCTGCACCTGCTGCCCTTCCGTAGAGTTGCAGGTTTCAAAGGTGCTGTCACACGAACCCAGATGAGTGACTGCAGT
Source organism: Mobula birostris (assembly GCF_030028105.1). NCBI lineage: Eukaryota > Metazoa > Chordata > Chondrichthyes > Myliobatiformes > Myliobatidae > Mobula > Mobula birostris. The sequence continues at coordinate 116,173,941 of NC_092376.1, forward strand.
GCATTTTAGGATGATATCTGCAATAGCCTCAGTGCAGTGTCTCTTTCTACAAGACTAGCAGTTAGGTCCTTCAAGGAATTGGAAACCGGCTGGTTACCACTGGGAAGAGGCAACTGAGGAGGACATGTACTTTTTCTCCATGACAGGTTACAGGGAGGCCCCTATTTCAGAATCAGGTTTATTATCACTAGCATGTGACATGAAATTTGTTAACTTACCAGCAGCAGTTCAATGCAACACATAATCGAGCGGAGAAAAAAATAATAATAATAAACAAACAGGTAAATCAATTACATATATTGAATAGATTAAAAAATGTGCAAAAACAGAAATACTGTAAGTGAGGTAGTGTCCAAAGATTCAATATCCATTTAGGAACTGGATGGCAGAAGGGAAGAAGCTGTTCCTGAATTGCTGAGTGTGCGCCTTCAGGCTTCTGTACCTCCTACCTGATGGTAACAGTGAGAAATGGGCATGTCCTGGGCGCTGGAGGTCCTTAATAATGGACGCTGTCTTTCTGAGACGCCGCTCCCTAAAGGTGTCCTGGGTACTTTGTAGGCTAGTACCCAAGACGGAGCTGAACAGATTTACAACTCTCTGCAGCTTCTTTTGGTCCTATGCAGTAGCTCCTCCATACCAGACAGTGATGCAGCCTGTCAGAATGCTCTCTGCAATACAACTAAAGAAGTTTTTGAGTGTATTTGTTGACAAGCCAAATCTTTTTGAACTCCTAATAAAGTACAGCCACTGTCTTGCCTTCTTTATAACTACATCGATATGTTGGGACCAGGTTAGATCCTCAGAGATCTTGATACCCAGGAACTTGAAGCTACTCACTCTCTCCACTTCTGATCCTTCTATGAGGAGTGGTATGCGTTTCTTCATCTTACGCTTCCTGAATCAGCTCTTTCGTCTTACTGATGTTGAATGCCAGGTTGCTGCTGCGGTACTCCACTAGTTGGCATATCTCACTCCTGTACGCCCTCTAGTCACCACCTGAGATTCTACCGATAATGGTTGTATAATTAATGGAGTATGATTTGCCACCTTTCTAGCAGATGCCTCAATTACTGTGTCTCTGAAGTCCCTCAGATTAACAATGTCTTCCATTATTAAGATGAAGATGCAAGTGTACCTGAACTTCATTCTGCCAAGTTTTGGAAATTCAGCAGAAATACCCATCTGTACTCAGGGCTACAACAAATTGGAGCAAATTGTTGCTTTGGAATAGATTCAAGGCCTCTAGCCTCATGAACAGAGCACTTCAAACTGCTTCTTCAAACAAATAGTGATTGCCTTACTGTTCTTTAGTAACAAACTCTGTCCTTGCCTTTTTGTGGAGTGGGGCCTTGGATAATTGGTCTATTTTTTGATGGAGCTGTTGTGGTCATTAATGAGAAACTGAATCTCCTGGCACTCCATCCACTTGTCTGTCCTTTAGGTTTTTTTTGTGGGACCTCAGCCTTCAGCTCCCTGTAGAGCTGTTTGCTTTTCCTTGGGGTGGGTTTGGAGGTGTTTCCAGCTCAGCATTACCTTGCAATATGATTAATCAGCTTCTGGTCTTCCTAATTATTCTCATCAAACTATACCAGAAGGTTTCTAATAGAAAAGCCAGCAGTCTCTTCAATGGAACTCATTTTGGTAAATTCCAAGGTAGTCAAAATAACATGAATTTTACGCAGCTCCTTTTGTCAGGGATTATCAGATTGGTTGTGAAACACTAACTGAGAAGAGCTTTCATTGCAAGGTCCTTGAGATTTTCAACATTGATCTCCTTGCAGCAGCATTTCTGCTGATGTTGTTGTTTAGGGTCCAGGCTGACAGAGATGAAGTGAATCAAGTGATGGTCAGCCCAATCAACCATCTGTACCAACTCATAATCCCTCAACATGAAGCTATTTATGGTTGCATGCTGCAAGACCTTGGTAATATTAAACCATGAGCTGTTAAGTAACAAAGAACATTCAAGCCACAAAAGTTGCAAACAAAATACCATCTCGTTGACATTCAATAGCACTGCAGACACCCAGTACCTCACTTTCAATTTCCTCGGGGTTACCAGAGGCTCATCTAGATCAGTGATATTATTGCAGTAGCTGCAAAGCGCAAATCAAAAACTGGATATTGTACAGAAATGTAGTAAAACATACTTGATATATCTAGATGAGTGCAGTTCCGAATCAAAGAGTTCGCAGGCAAAGCAGTCTATGACGAGTACACTACCCACTAATGCAAACCACTAACACGAGTGGACAGAGAGCGCACCATTCCATCTATAAGCTTAATCGACTTCAAAAGTTCCTCCCATATCTTTTATGTTGACAACAGACAATAATAGCTTCAAATGCACAGGAACAAGCACCAGTAGATTCCCCTCCAAGTTGCATACCACCTTAATTGTGGTTGGGTCCAAATCCTGGAAATCCTTATCCAATACAGATTGCCTTCATTAGAAGGACTACGGTAGTTCATCACCCACCTTCTCAAAAAGAATTAGGGATGGGCTATACATCTTTCTATGATAGGGTGACCAGAGTTGAATGCAATACTCTATATGCGGCCTAACCAGAGTTTATTATGCTGCAACATAATTGCCTGAATTTTTAACTCAATATCTTAACCAATAAAGGCCATCTTTATCAACCTATGCAGCCACTTTCAGGGAGCCATGAACTTGGGACTCTCTCTGTAGATTCCTCTGTACATCAACACTGCCATTAACTCTGAAATGCCCCTTTACGCTTGTTCTCCCAAAGCGCAACACTTCATATCTGACAGGTTTTAACTCCATATGCCATTTCTTTGCCGATATCTGCAAATGTTCTATATCCTGCTGTATCATTTTAGCAATCTTCCACAATATCCACAATACCATCATCTTTGCATTGTGTGTGAATTTACTAATTCACCCAACAGGTTTTTCACCCAAAATCATAATCACATACAGAAGTCCCAGTATGAATCCCTGTGGAACACCACTAGACGCAGACCTTCAGTCAAAATATCTCCCATTGATGAATACACTCCGTCATCTAAGGGCAAGCCAATTTTGAATCCAAAGGCTAATTCAACATGGACCCCATGCAATTTCATCTTCTGGATGAGCCTAGCACAAGGAACCTAGACATCTTACTAAAATTCATGTAGACAACATCAACAGTTCTATGTTTATCAACCCCTTGAAAAACTCAATAGCTAGTAAGAATTGACTTGTCCCACAAAAAAACATGCTGACTGTTCCTAATTAGGCCGTGGTTTTCTAAAGCTCATAAATCCTATTCCGAAGATTCCTTTGAAATAGCTTCCCTACACTGATCTGAGATTCACCAATTTCTGGTTACCAGGATTATCTCTATTTACTTCTTGAAAAACAGAACAATATTAACTACTCGCTAGTACTCTGGGACCTCACCTGAGGCTAGAGAGGACACAAATATATTGGTCAAGGCTCCAGAAATCTCATCACATGCCTCCCTCAGTAACCTGGAGTATATCCCATGTGGCCTGGGGACTTATTCACCTTAACATTCTTCAAGCTATCCAATACTACCTCCTTTATCTCAAAATGCCCTAGCATTTTAAGATGCTGTACACCATAATTTCACCATCGTCCATGTCATTCTCATTGGAATCAAAGGTAGTGACAAATCAGCATATAGGAGGAAGATTGAAAATCTTGTTGAGGTGTGCCAAAGTAAATGACATATACATACTTTGATAAGTATTGACACATAGTATGCTTTCCTGCCCATGTCTTCCACCAGCTCCTATATCCTTTAGTGGTTCTACCCTCTTGCAAAGTATCCACTTGTTCTTGATGTATAGAATGCCCTGGAGTTCTCTTTAATCCTATTTGCTAAAAGGTTTTCATGATTCCTCCAGGCTCTCCTAATTCCTTACTGGACTTCTTTTCTAGTTTCCCAAACCTTAATTACATTCCCTTATTGACTAAATTCACCACCTTTCTCATAATCCAAGATTCCCTTATTTTCTGTAATTGCCTTCTTTTTTACTGGAACAAAATTGTCCCGTCTCCATGCAGTTGATCTCTAAAATACTCTCTACAAAAAATATAGACTTGCAAAAAAAAAACCTGATGTTCCCATTAACTCTCTCTACTTCCTGCCTAACACTCTTGCAATTTGCCCTGCCCCAATTTAATACTTTCATACTTATCCTTATCCATAGTGACCTTAATTCTTAAAGAGTAGTGATGATTCCTTAATAAATGTAGATGTGGTCAATGGTTGGGAAGGTTTACTCATGATGGACTAGGCGTATCCACTACTTTTTGTAGGATTTTCTGTTCAAGGGCATTGGTGTTTCCATACTAAGCTGTGATGCAGCCAATCAATATACTCTCCACTTCTATAAAAATTCATCAGAGTTTTAGATGTCATGCTGAATCTCCACATACTCCTAAAGTAGAGGTGCTGCCATGCTTTGCTGGTAATTGCACTTATGTGCTGGGCCCAGGACAGTTCCTCCAAAATAATAACACCAAGGAATTTAAAGTTGCTAACCCTCTCCACTTCTGATGAGAATGGACTTCTGGCTTCCTTCACCTGAAGTCAATAATCAGCCCCTTGGTCTTGCTGACATTGAGTAAGAGGTCACTGTTATGGCACCACTCAGCCAGATTTTCAATCTCCCTCCTATAAGCTGATTCACCACAACCTTTCATTCGGTCTACAACAATGGTGTCATCTGCAAACTTGAATATGGCATTGGAG